>NC_088223.1:17728047-18063047 GCF_036934945.1 Oncorhynchus masou masou
AGGGGTCAGAACTGAGAACATTGCTTTAGATTCATGACTAATGGTGACACATATTTAGGGCTTAATTATAATAACTGGAAGTGTATTAATGTTTTGCACACACTGAAGTTCAAGTGATCAATGTAATTTACTGATTGTTTTCCACCGTTGTGAAGACATTTTTCTAAAATACAAAAGGGACAAGGAAGCCAACAGTCAGAGAATGTTTGAAGAATAACAAATAAATAAGAAGCTATGCTGTATACTCTAATTCCCTGAGAGAGACTGAACAAGTGGAACAAGAGACTTGGCAAAGAGATTGGGAAAAGAAAGAGAAAGAGAGGGGGGTAGAAGGAGAGAGAGAGAGGGGGGGGCAGAAGGAGAGAGAGAAGGGGGGTAGAAGGAGAGAGAGAGAGGGGGGGGGCAGAAGGAGAGAGAGAAGGGGGGGTAGAAGGAGAGAGAGAGAGACGGGGGTAGAAGGAGAGAGAGAGATGGGGGTAGAAGGAGAGAGAGAGGGGGGGGCAGAATGAGAGAGAGAGATGGGGGTAGAAGGAGAGATGGGGGTAGATGGAGAGACTGAGATGGGGGTAGAAGGAGAGAGAGAGGGAGGGATGACAGAAGGAGAGAGAGAGGGAGGGCAGAAGGACGGAGACAGAGAGAGAGAGAGAGGGGGGGTGCGACAGAAGGAGAGAGAGGGGGGGGCAGAAGGACGGAGAGAGAGGGAATGAATGGGAGGAACAAGAGACCTTTTAAGGCTACAGAGCACTGAAACATATCCATCTTTAGTCAGGAGGAACCAGGGGGGAGTGAATACTGACCAGTCTGAATGGACTCGTTAGGTGGATATTAAAACATGACCACATTAAAAAGTTTGAGATCCACTGATATAGAGCATTCCTACTGTCTGTGTTGTGCTGTGGGAATGTGTGTGTGTGCCAAGACCCCCAGAAATAACTAGCAGCCACACATAGTACAGTACAGTAATACGCTGTGCCCCAAATGGCACGCTATTCCCCATATAGTTCACTATTGGTCCGTAGAGTTCTGGTCAAAAGTAGTGCACTATGTAGGGAATAGGGTGCCATTTGGGCCATAGAATCTGATAGGCCTACTGTATAACATACTGTATGGAAGAGTGTGTGATGTAGCTCTACATTGTCATGGTAACACCTCTTTAAGCCAACTGTGTATAATATGTTTAGGGCCTGCCAGCCATAGTTCAATAGAAGCAGAGAGTCTGCTGTATTGGTAGTCTTGTTTTAGGGACTCCCTGTCAACGCCCCTGTCAGACAGAAAATTACCACCAAAACACGCAGAGCGATGAGACGACCCCAGCCAGATCATTAGGAAGACAACCCCAGCCAGATCGATAGGAAGACAACCCCAGCCAGATCGATAGGAAGGCGACCCCAGCCAGATCGATAGGAAGACGACCCCAGCCAGTCCGATAGGAAGACTACCCCAGCCAGACCGATAAGAAGACGACCCCAGCCAGACCAATAAGAAGACGACCCCAGCCAGACCGATAGGAAGACGACCCCAGCCAGACCGATAGGAAGACGACCCCAGCCAGACCGATAGGAAGACAACCCCAGCCAGATCGATAGGAAGACGACCCCAGCCAGACCGATAGGAAGACGACCCCAGCCAGACCGATAGGAAGACGACCCCAGCCAGACCGATAAGAAGACGACCCCAGCCAGACCAATAAGAAGACGACCCCAGCCAGACCAATAAGAAGACGACCCCAGCCAGACCGATAGGAAGACGACCCCAGCCAGACCGATAGGAAGACGACCCCAGCCAGACCAATAAGAAGACGACCCCAGCCAGACCAATAAGAAGACGACCCCAGCCAGACCAATAAGAAGACGACCCCAGCCAGACCAATAGGAAGACGACGACTACAGCCAGACCAATAGGAAGACGACGACTACAGCCAGACCAATAGGAAGATGACGACTACAGCCAGACCAATAGGAAGACGACGACTACAGCCAGACCAATAGGAAGAATACGACCCCAGCCAGACCAATAAGAAGACGACCCCAGCCAGACCAATAAGAAGACGACTACAGCCAGACCAATAGGAAGACGACGACTACAGCCAGACCAATAGGAAGACAACTACAGCCAGACCAATAAGAAGACGACCCCAGCCAGACCAATAAGAAGACGACCCCAGCCAGACCAATAAGAAGACGACCCCAGCCAGACCAATAAGAAGACGACTACAGCCAGACCAATAAGAAGACGACTACAGCCAGACCAATAGGAAGACGACGACTACAGCCAGACCAATAGGAAGACAACTACAGCCAGACCAATAAGAAGACGACCCCAGCCAGACCAATAAGAAGACGACCCCAGCCAGACCAATAAGAAGACGACCCCAGCCAGACCAATAAGAAGACGACTACAGCCAGACCAATAAGAAGACGACTACAGCCAGACCAATAAGAAGACGACCCCAGCCAGACCAATAAGAAGACGACCCCAGCCAGACCAATAAGAAGACGACCCCAGCCAGACCAATAAGAAGACAACCACAGAGCCAAATAAATGAGATACTACTGAAAGAGTGAGGTGTCAGCAACAGACATGGCCTCGACTAGGCAAAGAGGAATCAGGAGTTATTATCACGGCCAACTGCTTAATTACCCGAAGCCTCCGTAGCGGATCCTATCATGACCACAAAAGCCTGGACTTAGACACGAATGCTTCTCACACACATGGTGATAGATAAATAAACATTAACAAACACACATGCAGATATTCACAGACCACAGGAGGCTGGTGAGTGTAGGATGTCTCATAATAATGGCTGAAATGTAGTGGTATCAAACACATGGTTTTACCATTCCAGTCATTCCGTTCTAACAATTACTATAAGCCTGTCCTACCCAGTTAAGATATCACTAGCCACCTGTGGCACAGACACTTCACACACTACACATTGAAAAACAAATGGATGCACGTGTAACCCATGTGAAATGGCGAGCTAGTTAGCGGTGATGGGCGCTAATAGCATTTCAATTGGTGACGTCATTCTCTCTGAGACCTTGAAGTAGTTGTTCCCCTTGCTTTGCAAGGGCTGTGGCTTTTGTGGTGCGATGGGTAACGATGCTTCGTGGGAGGCAGATGTTGATGTGTGCAGAGGGTCCCTGGTTCGAGCCCAGGTTGAGGAGAGGGACGGAAGCTATACTGTTACACACGGACAAAGCTTTCGCAGATACTCAAGCAGATGTTGAACTGCATGTTAGTAGTGTAGTGTTAGCCATGACTGCTATGATATAGTAGCCTACTGTTGTAAGGAGATCACAATGGGGAGGAGGAAGAGATCAGGACAGTTGGGGCTGACCAGAGCAGAGGGGAGAGGGGGGCACACTGAGGGAGAGGGACAAGAAGAGTGTTTGGTTCTCTCGGAACAGAAGTACTGTCCTCCACCCAAAACCCTGTGTGTTACTGGTTTTTTTAATCACTTTGGTACTATTTTCACAACTATGTGGTAAAATATCTTGGTACAAAACTGAAAACAGATCATGAAAAAGGCTTCTTTTAAAAAAAAAGCTTAAATCCCTCAGTAACATTTTCAGTAACATAATTATCATAATTATCTACATCGACCGGGTGAAACATTTGCAGGCTGAGTATGTTCAGTTACAGCACTATATACAGTATTACTGTTACTATTAATGCACATGCTACTTCACAATATCATATTGGAACTATACTGTAAAAACAATGAACCAAAATATATTTTTAGAGGGTGATGGTACTTGATAATGATGTGAACCATCACAAGTACGTATGTGTCTGCTTTGAAAGTGAACTGTGTTTGCGTGAGATCAGGGGTGTATTCGTTCCGCCAATTCTGATGAAAAACGTTGCTTAAACGGAAGCAAACGGAACGAAACAGGGATAAGCATATCTGAATATATCCAATAGAAGCTCTCGTTTGCAACTGTTGGACTAATGATTACACCCTAGATCAGCTAGATGCAGGCAAGAGTGTGCAGGTGGTATTGAATGAGTCAATGTCTGTCACCTTCATTACAAACATTTACCTCAACCTGTGCACCTACATTGTAAACCTTCATTCATATGCTAGGTTGTAGCAACCTCATGATAGGGAAAACGTGAGTATCATGTAGTAGCCTAAACCTATCGACGTTACATTGAGCTGGGCGAATTGAATATGAATGACAGTCATCCAATTTGCTGTAATAGAAATAAGGCCCTGCTCATACATTTTTTATTGTCTCCCTCATCTTAAAAGGTACCGACCGCCACTGGTAGGAGTGTTAAGAACAATATGCAAGCATGGGAAATGAGGGGAGAGTAGTGGAGTGTGTGTGTGTGTGCGTGTGATTTCATGCTTGAGTGCGAGTACATGATTGGTGTTTATTACGTGGGACCATTTGTTTGAACTTAACAGTTAAAGGGGAGTTTATACTTAAAGGAGAAGTTTTATTTTTTACAAACAAATCTCTATTTTTTATGTAAATGGCATGTTATAGAAGGGTCCAGACAGCTTTTTGGGGATTTCCTTTGTTTTACAGAAACTTACCCCAAACAGCAAATCACTTCCTCATTTACTCAAATGTTTCCTTTATTTCCTTTACTAACTGTAGAACAGACCTATCGCTCGAGCCGCAACACAATGAAATATAACGTTGCGGATAAAGTTCGGAATGACACAATTTAGGTGTACAACATCTAAAGCCCTGCATCACTATACCGAGAGCTTTGCCGTTTAAAATGACGTATCTGGGTGTTTTTGGAGCCTTTGTTCATGTTTTTCAGGGCCCTCATTATACATAACGAGGATGAAGAAGTGATTTGCTGTTTGTTGTAAGTTTTTCAAAAACAAGTGAAATCACAAAAAGGCATCAGGACCCTTCTTTAACATGCCATACATTTTCCAAACAAATTGATATTTGTTTGTAAAAAAAAAAAAAAAAACAACCTCTTCCTTTAAATGCTGCACCATGCTGTACAGAAAGCAGGGTCTATTCTTACCATGGCTGTGCTTATTTAACTTCCCAATGTCTCTCTCAAAGGAGAGGAAGAGAGTGGGTGACACCTTAGGTTAGACTGGACGTCTATAGGCTCCCCTTCACTAACTCTGCTCCTATCTGACCCATAGGTCTCCACCACACCCATCCACCACTCCAAGCAGGCTAAAGCAAACACTCAAAGTCTTTGAAAGATGTGTAACAGTATTTGAGCCCAGGTGTGCTATTTAGCCTACAGGAGGGACCAGATCAGGGGTCAGTAGGAATAGACTGGAGTTAGACTGGATTAGAGAAAAACCCACAGGATACTTTGCATGTGTGTGAAAATAAATATGATATGGATATATGAATTGTGGCAGACGCCAACCAGACAGTCGCCTTTGCATCGCCAGTACACACGCACACACACAGACCCTCTCTGAGAAACAATCCATGGCGGGGATGTGAGCAACCGTTCTGGCAGATAGGTGAGGAATTCTACCTCCCCTCATCATGGAACTGTCCTCGAGCCCTCACCCCAACCCACTACCTCCTCTGTTATATTCAGCTACTGTACATCCACCAGACAGGAAAACCATCCATACCATACATACAAAAGTGATCAGGACTTGAATAGTCCATCTCGTAACACAAAAAGCCTAACGCTAATAATGAAGGTCACTCAATTATTTAGTCCAATTGAAAAGCTACAGGTGAGAAGAAGTCAATGTATAAGTCAAATCAAAGAGTTAGGGGTCTATGAGATAGCCTGGCATTGTCGTTCTACATATTCTTGTGTTAGAAAGAGGTTCAGGTGTATTCGTGTACTAGGCATGATTTTGGAGATCAAAGTTCCTGCACACTTGGGCAGTTAGAGGAATTTCTGTCCCAATTATCTTTAATTTCAGCCGTCTTACTCAGTGGGTGGTGTGGAGACACTGTTGGAGAGCTTGGCACAGACACCAACACCAAACACCAGCACACGCGACACACGCACACGCTCGCACACACGCACAATATGGGTCTTGGGCCAAATACATTTTCAACTGTATGTCATGCTGCTATTCAAGAGCCAAATTGTCTTCAGTCTTATACTGTATCACAGACCAACCTGCAGGTATTCTGCTATCAGTAGAACAGAGTATAATAGTAGTAGTAGTAGTAGTAGTAGTAGTAAGGTACTAGTATAGTGGTACTAAAACAGAAGCAAAAATACTAGAATGAGATAGGTCACTAGGTCTATGCTCTAGATTTAACCTAGTGGAATATCTCATTCTGGACGTTTTAGATCTATTTTGAGTGATTTATCAATAAGGTAAACTACATTTCTTCTCTGGCAAATATAAATATATTTTCTAGAAACAAGCACAAAACCCTGAATAAGTCATCATTTTAATTTTTCTTTTACCTTCAGTTAAGAACAAATTCTTATTTACAATGACGGCCTATCAAAAGGCCTCCTGCGGAGACGGGGGCCTGGGCTTAAAATGAATAAATAAATACAATATAAAGAGAGAGAGACAACACAACACTACATAAAGAGAGACCTAAGAGAACAACATAGCAAGGCAGCAACACATGACAACACAGCAGGGTAGCAACACAACCTAACAACAACATGGTAGCAACACAACATGGTAGCAGCACAAAACATGGTACAAACATTATTGGGCAAAGACAACAGCACAAAGGTCAAGAAGGTAGAAACAACAATACATCACACAAAGCAGCCACAACAGTCAGTAAGAGTGTCAATGATTCAGTCTTTGAATGAAGAGATAAAACTGTAAAGTTTGAGTGTTTGTTGCAGCTCGTTCCAGTCGCTAGCTGCAGCGAACTGAAAAGCCGAGCGACCCAGGGATGTGTGTGCTTTGGGGACCTTTAACAGAATGTGACTGGCAGAACGGGTGTTGTATGTGGTGGATGAGGGCTGCAGTAGATATCTCCGATAGGGGGGAATGAGGCCTAAGAGGGTTTTATAAATAAGCATCAACCAGTGGGTCTTGCAGCGGGTATACAGAGATGACCAGTTTACAGAGGAGTATAGAGCGCAGTGATGTTTCCTATAAGGAGCATTGGTGGCAAATCTGATGGCAGAATGGTAAGAACGTCTAGCCGCTCGAGAGCACCCTTATCTGCCAATCTATATATTCTGTCTCCATAATCTAGCCTGGGTAGGATGGTCATC
Organism: Oncorhynchus masou masou; assembly: GCF_036934945.1. Classification (NCBI taxonomy): domain Eukaryota; kingdom Metazoa; phylum Chordata; class Actinopteri; order Salmoniformes; family Salmonidae; genus Oncorhynchus; species Oncorhynchus masou. Next base: position 17,735,212 of record NC_088223.1, read on the forward strand.
TGAATCAGGGTTAGTTTGGCAGCTAGGGTGAAAGAGGAGCAATTTCGATAGAGCAAACCAAGTTTAGATTTAACTTTAGCCTGTAGCTTTGATATGTTCTGAGAGAAGGACAGTGCACCATCTAGTCATACTCCCAAGTACCTGTATGAGGTGACTACCTCAAACTCTAAACCCTCAGAGGTAGTAGCAGGAGCGGAAGAGATACTCTGAATGATCGGCGATGAAAAGACAATTGACATTTACTCCTGATGTGCTGACCTGTTGCGCCCTCGACAACCACTGTGATTATTATTATTTGACCCTGCTGGTCATCTATGAACATTTGAACATCTTGGCCATGCTCTGTTATAATATCCACCCGGCAGTCAGAAGAGGACTGGCCACCCCTCATAGCCTGGTTCCTCTCTAGGTTTCTTCCTAGGTTCTGGCCTTTCTAGGGAGTTTTTCCAAGCCACGGTGCTTCTACACCTGCATTGCTTGCTGTTTGGGGTTTTAGGCTGGGTTTCTGTACAGCACATTGTGACATCAGCTGATATAAGAAGGGCTTTATAAATACATTTGATTGATTGATTGATTGTAACACCTGTGGGAAGAGGGACATTTTTCTTACCAAACCACATGATCTTTGTTTTGGAGGTGTTCAGAACAAGGTTAAGGGTAGAGAAAGCTTGTTGGACACTAAGACAGCTTTGTTGTAGAGCATTTAACACAAAATCCAGAGAGGGGCCAGCTGAGTATAAGACTGTATCGTCTGCATATAAATGGATGAGAGAGCTTCCTACTGCCTGAGCTATGTTGTTGATATAAATTGAGAAGAGCGTGGGGCCTAGGATTGCAGTACTCCCTTGGTGACAGGCTGTGGCTGAGACAGCAGATCTTCTGACTTTATACACTGCACTCTTTGAGAGGTAGTTAGCAAACCAGGCCAAAGACCCCTCAGAGACACCAATACTCCATAGCCGGCCCACAAGAATGGAATGGTCTACCGTATCAAAAACTTTGGCCAAGTCAATAAAAATAGCAACACAATATTGCTTAGAATCAAGGGCAATAGGGACATCATTGAGGACTTTTAAGGTTGCAGTGACACATCCATAACCTGAGCGGAAACCAGATTGCACACCAGAGAGAATACTATAGACATCAAGAAAACCAGTCAGTTGATTATTGACATGTTTTTCCAACACTTTTGATAAACAGGACACAACCAGTGCTGCTATAGCATTAGGTTAGAGTAATGCACAGCTGAGCGGTGATTATCTTCTGGAAGGTTTATACAGCATTGGGTCTCGAATGCATATCAAACACATAAGCCCCAGTCTGAATGAACATAGTCGGCTTGGCCTATGCAGTATATTGGTTAACTAAATTATACCTGGGATGTTACTGTAGTTTAGCCTGTATTAGTTAACTAAACCCAAACTGGGATGCTACTGTAGTTTAGCCTGTATTAGTTAACGAAACCCAAACTGGGATGTTACTGTAGTTTATCCTGTATTAGTTAACTAAACCCAAACTGGGATGGTACTGTAGTTTAGCCTGTACTGGTTAACTAAATCCTAGCTGGAGTGTTACTGTAGTTTAGCCTGTACTGGTTAACTAAATCCTAACTGGGATGCTACTGTAGTTTAGCCTGTATTAGTTAACTAAACCCAAACTGGGATGGTACTGTAGTTTAGCCTGTATTAGTTAACTAAACCCAAACTGGGATGCTACTGTAGTTTAGCCTGTATTAGTTAACGAAACCCAAACTGGGATGTTACTGTAGTTTATGCTGTATTAGTTAACTAAACCCAAACTGGGATGGTACTGTAGTTTAGCCTGTACTGGTTAACTAAATCCTAGCTGGAGTGTTACTGTAGTTTAGCCTGTACTGGTTAACTAAATCCTAACTGGGATGCTACTGTAGTTTAGCCTGTATTAGTTAACTAAACCCAAACTGGGATGGTACTGTAGTTTAGCCTGTATTAGTTAACTAAACCCAAACTGGGATGCTACTGTAGTTTAGCCTGTATTAGTTAACTAAACCCAAACTGGGATGGTACTGTAGTTTAGCCTGTATTAGTTAACTAAACCCAAACTGGGATGGTACTGTAGTTTAGCCTGTACTGGTTAACTAAACCCAAACTGGGATGGTACTGTAGTTTAGCCTGAATTAGTTAACTAAACCCAAACTGGGATGGTACTGTAGTTTAGCCTGTCCTGGTTAACTAAACCCAAACTGGGATGGTACTGTAGTTTAGCCTGTATTAGTTAACTAAACCCAAACTGGGATGCTACTGTAGTTTAGCCTGTATTAGTTAACTAAACCCAAACTGGGATGGTACTGTAGTTTAGCCTGTATTAGTTAACTAAACCCAAACTGGGATGCTACTGTAGTTTAGCCTGTATTAGTTAACTAAACCCAAACTGGGATGGTACTGTAGTTTAGCCTGTACTGTTAACTAAACCCAAACTGGGATGCTACTGTAGTTTAGCCTGTATTAGTTAACTAAACCCAAACTGGGATGCTACTGTAGTTTAGCCTGTATTAGTTAACTAAACCCAAACTGGGATGGTACTGTAGTTTAGCCTGTATTAGTTAACTAAACCCAAACTGGGATGGTACTGTAGTTTAGCCTGTATTAGTTAACTAAACCCAAACTGGGATGCTACTGTAGTTTAGCCTGTATTAGTTAACTAAACCCAAACTGGGATGGTACTGTAGTTTAGCCTGTATTAGTTAACTAAACCCAAACTGGGATGGTACTGTAGTTTAGCCTGTACTGGTTAACTAAACCCAAACTGGGATGGTACTGTAGTTTAGCCTGTATTAGTTAACTAAACCCAAACTGGGATGCTACTGTAGTTTATCCTGTATTAATGAACTAAACCCTAACTGGGATGCTACTGCAGTTTAGCCTGTATTAGTTAACTAAACCCAAACTGGGATGGTACTGTAGTTTAGCCTGTACTGGTTAACTAAACCCAAACTGGGATGGTACTGTAGTTTAGCCTGTATTAGTTAACTAAACCCAAACTGGGATGCTACTGTAGTTTATCCTGTATTAATGAACTAAACCCTAACTGGGATGCTACTGCAGTTTAGCCTGTATTAGTTAACTAAACCCAAACTGGGATGCTACTGTAGTTTATCCTGTATTAATGAACTAAACCCTAACTGGGATGCTACTGCAGTTTAGCCTGTATTAGTTAACTAAACCCAAACTGGGATGGTACTGTAGTTTAGCCTGTACTGGTTAACTAAACCCAAACTGGGATGGTACTGTAGTTTAGCCTGTATTAGTTAACTAAACCCAAACTGGGATGCTACTGCAGTTTAGCCTGTATTAGTTAACTAAACCCAAACTGGGATGGTACTGTAGTTTAGCCTGTATTAGTTAACTAAACCCAAACTGGGATGGTACTGTAGTTTAGCCTGTACTGGTTAACTAAACCCAAACTGGGATGGTACTGTAGTTTAGCCTGAATTAGTTAACTAAACCCAAACTGGGATGGTACTGTAGTTTAGCCTGTCCTGGTTAACTAAACCCAAACTGGGATGGTACTGTAGTTTAGCCTGTATTAGTTAACTAAACCCAAACTGGGATGCTACTGTAGTTTAGCCTGTATTAGTTAACTAAACCCTAACTGGGATGCTACTGCAGTTTAGCCTGTATTAGTTAACTAAACCCAAACTGGGATGGTACTGTAGTTTAGCCTGTACTGGTTAACTAAACCCAAACTGGGATGGTACTGTAGTTTAGCCTGTATTAGTTAACTAAACCCAAACTGGGATGCTACTGTAGTTTATCCTGTATTAATGAACTAAACCCTAACTGGGATGCTACTGCAGTTTAGCCTGTATTAGTTAACTAAACCCAAACTGGGATGCTACTGTAGTTTATCCTGTATTAATGAACTAAACCCTAACTGGGATGCTACTGCAGTTTAGCCTGTATTAGTTAACTAAACCCAAACTGGGATGGTACTGTAGTTTAGCCTGTACTGGTTAACTAAACCCAAACTGGGATGGTACTGTAGTTTAGCCTGTATTAGTTAACTAAACCCAAACTGGGATGCTACTGCAGTTTAGCCTGTATTAGTTAACTAAACCCAAACTGGGATGGTACTGTAGTTTAGCCTGTATTAGTTAACTAAACCCAAACTGGGATGGTACTGTAGTTTAGCCTGTACTGGTTAACTAAACCCAAACTGGGATGGTACTGTAGTTTAGCCTGAATTAGTTAACTAAACCCAAACTGGGATGGTACTGTAGTTTAGCCTGTCCTGGTTAACTAAACCCAAACTGGGATGGTACTGTAGTTTAGCCTGTATTAGTTAACTAAACCCAAACTGGGATGCTACTGTAGTTTAGCCTGTATTAGTTAACTAAACCCAAACTGGGATGGTACTGTAGTTTAGCCTGTACTGGTTAACTAAATCCTAGCTGGAGTGTTACTGTAGTTTAGCCGGTATTACCATCTGTATAACTATCGCCAAGCTTCTGAATTACTACATGTAGTTCACTACTCCCCAACACTGGGAGAGCAGAAGGAGAGGAACATATGGAGGAAAGGAGGAGAAGAAGAGGGAGTTGCCAGACACTGGGGATTTGAAGAATGTGTTGTTCCCATCTAGCCCTTGTAGAGGTAACCCATCCTACCCCTGTCTCTAGCCCCAAAAGGTCCACTGTTACCCAATATTGCGCAATGTTTCCCAACGTTGCCAAATGCTCAGTGTTGTTTTGCAGGGTGATGTGCAACCATATTGAGTGGTTGCTTGTTTTCTGCTGCATGTTTGATAAGATGCAATACTCTTTCACTTCCTGAAGGCGACAGCTACATTAAACCAAATGAATGGACAGGGGTCCCAAAACTCTCCATGGATAATGTGGGTCTGTCTGTGGTACAACCAGAAAGGTCACGTCATCAGATCAAAGTGTTTGAAGGAGTGATCACTGTTTGAACAGAGAGACATAAAGAAAGGGAGTGAGAGGGGAGAGGTAGAGACAGAGATATACAGTGCCTTAGGAAAGTACTCAGACCTCTGGACCTTTTCCACATTTTGTTATGTTACAGTCTTATTCTAAACAGGTTTTTAGAAATTGTTGCTAATTTACAACAAATAAAAAACTTAAATATCACATAAGTATTCAGACCCTTTAGCCAGTACTTTGTTGAAGAACCTTTGGCAGCGATTACAGCATTGAGTCTTCTTGGGTATGATGCTACAAGCTTGCCACACCTGTATTTGGGGAGTTTCTCCCATTCTTCTCTGCAGATCCTCTCAAGCTCTGTCAGGTTGGATGGGGAGCGTTGCTGCACAGCTATTTTCAGGGCTCTACAAAGATGTTCGATCGGGTTCAAGTCCGGGGTCTGGCTGGGTCACTGAAAGACATTCAGAGACTTGTCCCGAAGCAAATCCTGCGTTGTCTTGGCTGTGTGCTTAGGGTCATTGTCCTGTTGGAAGGTGAATCATTGCCCCCAGTCTGAGATCCTGAGTGCTCTGGAGCAGGTTTTCATCAAGAATCTCTCTGTACTTTGATCCATTCCTCTTTTCATCACTCCTGACTGCTACTGAAAGACATCCCCACAGCATGATGCTGCCACCACCGTGCTTACCCATAGGGATGGTGCCAGGTTTCCTCCAGACGTGATGCTTGGCATTCTTGGCTTCATCAGACCAGAGAATCTGGTTTCTCATGATCTGAGAGTCTTTAGATGCCTTTTGGCAAACTCCAAGCAGGCTGTCATGTGCCTTTTACTGAGGAGGGGCTTCCTTCTGGCCACTCTACCATAAAGACCTGATTGGTGGAGTGCTGCAGAGAAGGTTGTCCTTCTGGAAGGTTCTCCCATCTCCACAGAGGAACTCTAGAGCTCCGTCAGAGTGACCATCAGGTTCTTAGTCACCTCCCTGACCAAGGCCCTTCTCCCCCGATTGCTCAGTTTGTCAAGGCGGTCCACTGTGTTCTTGGGGACATTCAATGCTGCAGATTTTTTTTCACCCTTCCCCAGATCTGTGCTTTGACCTAATCCTGTCTCGGAGCTCTACGGACAATTACTTCAACCTCATGGCTTAGTTTTTGCTCTGACATGCACTGTCAACTGTGGGACCTTATATAGACAGGTGTGTGCCTTTCCAAATCATGTCCACATCAATTGAATTTACCACAGGTGGACTCCAATCAAGTTTTAGAAACATCTCAAGGATGATCAATGGAAACAGGATGCACCTGAGCTCAATTTCGAGTCTCATAGCAAAGGGTCTGAATACTTATTTAAATAAGGTATTTTTGTTTTTCATTTTGCATACATTTGGAAAAATTTCACAAAATAACTGTTTTTGCTTCATCATTATGGGGTATTGTATGTAGATTTCTGAGGACTTAAAAAAATTGAATCCATTTTAGAATAAGGCTGTAACCTCACATAATGCGTGTGTGTGTGTGGGGGGTGGGGGGGCTGAATACTTTTTTTCTCCTGTACAGGGAGAAAAGAGAGGAAGAGGTTAGAGACACATACCATAAGTTGCAGTTCTCTTTGTATGTTTGTCCTGAGAGGAATTTGTGGCTGTTCCTTTCACAGGTGCCTGGAAGGAAACAAAGGAAGGAAATTCAGAAAGATGTTGACAGCCGATAGGATCACATTAATGATAACTTTTTAGTCCAGTTGTGGCGGAAGATCTGAGAGGCTGACTCATACAGATTCCTCCACTATACCTTCTTACCACACTCCCATGTATACTCACACACACTCTACACTACACACTCTACACACCACACACTCTACACTACACACCACACACTCTACACTACACACACACACACACACTCTACACACACACACACACTCTACACTACACACACACTCTACACTACACACACACTCTACACTACACACACACACACTCTACACTACACACTCACTCTACACTACACACTCACTTTACACTACACACTCACTCTACAGTACACACTCTCTACACACACTCTACACACCACACACTCTACACACCACACACTCTACACTACACACTCACTCTACACTACACACACACACACTCACTCTACACTACACACACACACTCTACACTACACACACACTCTACACTACACACACACTCTACACTACACACTCACTCTACACTACACACTCACTCTACACTACACACTCACTCTACACTACACACTCACTCTACACTACACACTCACTCTACACTACACACACACACTCTACACTACACACACACACTCTACACACACACTCTACACTACACACACACACACACTCTACACACTCACTCTACACTACACACACACACACACACACACTAACTCTACACTACACACTCACTCTATACACACACTCTCTACACAAACACTCCCTACACGCACTACACGCACTCTACACACTACACACTCTACACTACACACACACACACACACACACACTAACTCTACACTACACACTCACTCTACACACACACTCTCTACACAAACACTCCCTACACGCACTACACGCACTCTACACACTACACACTCTACACTACACACACACACTCCACACACTCTACACTACACACACTCTACACTACACATACTCTACAATACACACAGCACACACACACACTCTACACACTCTACACACTCTACAATACACACTCTACACTACACACACTCTACACTACACACACACACACTCTACAATACACATCCACACATTCTACACTACACACTCTACACACACACACACAATCTACACTACACACACTCTACAATACACACACCACACTACTCTACAATACACATCCACACACTCTACACTACACACACACACACTCCACACTGCAAACACACACTCTACACTACACACACACACACACACACACACACACTCCGCACTACAAACACACACTCCACACACTCTCTACACTACAGACACACACTCTCTACACTACACACACTTTTTAAAATTGAATTTTAGTAATGAGTGGATACATTTTCACAGACACACACACACACACTCCACATTCCAGACAGACACACACACACACACTCCACACTACAGACACACACTCCACACTACAGACACAGACACTCGAGACACACACTCTACACACCAGGCTGTGAGGTGTGTAGTGAGAGAGTTAACAGTAACACCCTGGCTGTGAGGGGTGTAGTGAGAGAGTTAACAGTAACACCCTGGCTGTGAGGGGTGTAGTGAGAGAGTTAACAGTAACACCCTGGCTGTGAGGGGTGTAGTGAGAGAGTTAACAGTAACACCCTGGCTGTGAGGGGTGTAGTGAGAGAGTTAACAGTAACACCCTGGCTGTGAGGGGTGTAGTGAGAGAGTTAACAGTAACACCCTGGCTGTGAGGTGTGTAGTGAGAGAGTTAACAGTAACACCCTGGCTGTGAGGGGTGTAGTGAGAGAGTTAACAGTAACACCCTGGCTGTGAGGTGTGTAGTGAGAGAGTTAACAGTAACACCCTGGCTGTGAGGGGTGTAGTGAGAGAGTTAACAGTAACACCCTGGCTGTGAGGTGTGTAGTGAGAGAGTTAACAGTAACACCCTGGCTGTGAGGTGTGTAGTGAGAGAGTTAACAGTAACACCCTGGCTGTGAGGTGTGTAGTGAGAGAGTTAACAGTAACACCCTGGCTGTGAGGTGTGTAGTGAGAGAGTTAACAGTAACACCCTGGCTGTGAGGTGTGTAGTGAGAGAGTTAACAGTAACACCCTGGCTGTGAGGTGTGTATTGAGAGAGTTAACAGTAACACCCTGGCTGTGAGGTGTGTAGTGAGAGAGTTAACAGTAACACCCTGGCTGTGAGGTGTGTAGTGAGAGAGTTAACAGTAACACCCTGGCTGTGAGGTGTGTAGTAGTGTGTGTGGGTTTTGGGGAACCCTGAGCTGCAGTAATCTTCTGTTGGAATGTCCTGTTGGCTTCTGTCCTCTGTGTCCCAGGGCTAACAAGTCCTCATCATGCCTTAACAAGCTTAATTACACACACACTTAATGAAAACCCTGCCACCTCCAGGGGGTTCCAGGGGACAGGGGCGCCACTCTACCTCACACATCCCACCCCTCACTGGGCAAAGACAAAACCACACACACCCGTGTGGCCTCCGAGGGTGGCGTCAATTTAAATTCCATCTAGACCTCATCAGTATAGGATTAGACATTCCATGGAGTTTGAATCAAAAACGTATAATCCATGTATTAACCTCATGGTCCTTTTTTCAACGTTTTCTCAGCACTATTTCCTTTCCAATGTCTTTTGTCATTTTCAAAGGTTTACAGGGTCATTCCAATGTTCAGTTGAAGTCCTAGACTGACTGGGACAGATATCTACACCATCTCTGCTGACCTCTTCCCTCTAACACTCCCCTTGTGTAGAAGGAGGGTCAGTTGCCAACGCTGTGTTGGGCCCTGCAGGAGACTGCTGTGTGATTTATGGTAGTAACACTGTAACACTCCAGAAGCTACTCCTCCTTCAGCTGTCTGTCTGTCTGTCTGTCTGTCTGTCTGTCTGTCTGTCTGTCTGTCTGTCTGTCTGTCTGTCTGTCTGATTAACTCTAAAAGTCTAAGCCGTTGGGGTGGCGAGGGGCTAACATATGGAATTGTTTTAAGATGGTGATACCATGAATCATTAACACGACACTCCACACTCCAGACACACTACAGACACACTAAAGACACACTACAGACACACTACAGACACACTACAGACACACTAAAGACACACTACAGACACACTACAGACACACTACAGACACACTACAGACACACTACAGACACACTACAGACACACAGACACACTACAGACACACTACAGGCACACTACAGACACACTACAGACACACTACAGACACACTACAGACACACAGACACACAAAGGCACGCAGGCTTGAGGGGCACACACGGGCGTGCTCAAACGCCAGCAGGAGAGGGAAAGCACCCAAGCTACCAGCCATGCAGGCACCCACGTGTCCACAAACACACACCCACACACAGAGTGTGTAGTGAGATGTTACTGTGTGTAGAGAGAGTTAACAGTAACACCCTGGCTGTGAGGTGTGTAGTGAGAGAGTTAACAGTAACACCCTGGCTGTGAGGTGTGTATTGAGAGAGTTAACAGTAACACCCTGGCTGTGAGGTGTGTAGTGAGAGAGTTAACAGTAACACCCTGGCTGTGAGGGGTGTAGTGAGAGAGTTAACAGTAACACCCTGGCTGTGAGGTGTGTAGTGAGAGAGTTAACAGTAACACCCTGGCTGTGAGGTGTGTAGTGAGAGAGTTAACAGTAACACCCTGGCTGTGAGGTGTGTAGTGAGAGAGTTAACAGTAACACCCTGGCTGTGAGGTGTGTATTGAGAGAGTTAACAGTAACACCCTGGCTGTGAGGGGTGTAGTGAGAGAGTTAACAGTAACACCCTGGCTGTGAGGTGTGTAGTGAGAGAGTTAACAGTAACACCCTGGCTGTGAGGGGTGTAGTGAGAGAGTTAACAGTAACACCCTGGCTGTGAGGTGTGTAGTGAGAGAGTTAACAGTAACACCCTGGCTGTGAGGGGTGTAGTGAGAGAGTTAACAAAAGGTTTTGAAGTGTTTGTCCTACATCTAGGAGACATAAGAAAGCTCTGAAAATATTGTATTTTTTTCGGACGCATATTTTACCCTTTATTTTTGTTGTCACAAAACGATCTCCATACTTCCATTGATTTGTATGGGTTACCTTCAGACGAGTCCTGTGGCACGTAGAGCAAAATATTGGTTTGTAGCCTACACGGTTTCAGACGCCACAGTACAGACACTTGGCACATCAGCCTTACGACTTCAGAAGAGTCCCATAACACTACAGACGTTTTCGTGAGAAGAGCGATTTTCGGGATGTCTCAGTCTGAACCACACAGCCGTAGCTGCAGATACGGTGGTCCGACATCGGCAGATGTGGTCGTTTGAGACGCAGCCCATGCAAAAAATAGATATCTCTAGCTTAAACTGAATGGATTTTGATGGGGATTTGTTTATTTTGTTTCTTACAGTATATCGAGAAACTCTTCTTAACTCCATCACTTCTCCATAATGGTTCTGTGGAGTGGGAACTAGGAAAGGTGAACCTAACCCTAAACCTAACCCTTAACTTGAGCTAATGGTTCTGTGGAGTGGGAACTACGAGAGGTGAACCTAACCCTAAACCTAACCCTAACCCTTAACTTGAGCTAATGGTTCTGTGGAGTGGGAACTACGAGAGGTGAACCTAACCCTAAACCTAACCCTTAACTTAAGCTAATGGTTCTGTGGAGTGGGAACTAGTGTAACCGATGTGAAATGGCTAGCTAGTTAGCGGGGTGCGCGCTAACAGCGTTTCAATCGGTGACGTCACTTGCTCTGAGACCTTGAAGTAGTTGTTCCCCTTGCTCTGCAAGAGCCGCAGCTTTTGGGTAACGATGTTTCGTGGGTGGCTGTTGTTTATGTGTGCAGAAGGCTCCTGGTTCGAGGAGAGGGGCGGAAGCTATACTGTTACATTGATGCTGTTGACCCGGATCACTGGTTGTTGTGGAAAAGGAGGAGGTCAAAAGTGGGGTGAGTGTATGATTTGTCTTGATTTGAATGAAATGGTTTTGGAATTTATCCTACAGTTTGTCTGATAAGGTGAGCTGAGAGATGGGAAAGAGCAAGTGAGGTAGAGAGAGTGAGAAATGAAGGTGTCACTCCTTTCTCTTTCCCCCGTCTCCCACAGGCTAAGGTGTGTTTATGTCCCTCTTTGGGAAACGCAACCTCCCTGTCATCTAGCGAGCACATACCTACCTCGACCTGTCCCTACTTCCTGTCCCGTACCCGTCGCCCATCTCTCCCTCTCTCTGCATAGTGTGCATTCTTTCTCCTGCCCCCCGACCTCCATCTGTCTCAGACTAATAAGAAGACTACTGTTCCTGGTCTCTTCTCAGGTTGGGCCCTGCTGCCAGCAGAACATTTTACACCTCCACAACGACTAGCAGAGTTATAGGGTATGTGAAGCATGTTTATACAGTGAAAGCAGAGAAAGTGAACCCACTAATCTCTTTTGACTCATCACATACACTGCTGCTACTGTCTATTGTCTATCCTGTTAACTAGTCACTTTATCCCTACCGATATGTACACATCTACCTAAATTACCTCGTACATCGACTAGGTACTGGTCCTCTATGTATATAGCCAAGTCGTTACTTATTGTGTATTTATTCTTAGAGTTAATAGAAAAATAAGATTTCTCTTTTTTTCTTTCTGCATTTTTGGGAAGCGTCCGTAAGCACTTCCCTGTTAGACTACACCTGTTGTTTGTGAAGCATGTGACAAATAATAATTTATTTTACCACAGTGTGCTAAGGTTTCACAGGCCAATGGGACCTCCTACCTAATGTACTGTGACAGTTGAAACATAACTTTGCCTGTGCGTAGGATAAGCAGTTGGTAGTTGCCATTCATTCAGTAGTCCCATACACTCAGTGTGGGACCTGTATACTTTGGCTACTCTACAGGTCTCCACTGTACTGGGCCTTTCTGTTTGAATCCTAAGTGGCAGGCCCATACACACGCACACACCATACGACCCCCCCGCCGCCACACACTCTCCTCCCCACACACACCCTCTCACTTACCAATGAAAGGGGGTGAGATGCCCAGACAGTGGCCCCAGAAGTCAGGGCAGCAGTCTGAGATGGTTCGGTTACAGAACAGGTCACAGTAACAGATGGTGTCCAGGTAGGGCACCGTACACTGGTCGTCCCGGCCCGGGCAGCAGCCCCCTCTCCGCTCGCAGTACGACCCAAACGGGTCCCTGATTCCCCCCATGTGCAGCGGGCTCATCAGCTCCCTCTTGGTCCTCCTGGATGTGCCTCTGGCCGCCATACTCTCCCCCACCACCAGGAGGAGCACCACTGCTATGGCCGCAAGAAGCTTCATTTCTACCCTGACAGAAGGGACAAAGAAGAACATCTGTTAGGATGCTGTGAGCAGGTCATAAGTTATGTAGACACTGATAGAGTGTCAGGTCAGGCATTTGTCAAAATCCTAATAGATTCTTTCTATTACAGGGGCTGAGTCACTGGCTTACTGGTGCTCTTTCATGCCGTTCCTAGGAAGGGTGCGTCACTTGAGTGGGTTGAGTCACTGATGTGATCTTCCTGTCTGGGTTGGCGCCCCCCCCTTGGGTTGTGCCATGGCGGAAATCTTTGTGGGCTATACTCGGCCTTGTCTCAGGATGGTAAGCTGGTGGTTGAAGATATCCCTCTAGTGGTGTGGGGGCTGTGCTTTGGCAAAGTGGGTGGGGTTATATCCTTCCTGTTTGGCCCTGTCCGGGGGTGTCATCGGATGGGGCCACAGTGTCTCCTGACCCCTCCCGTCTCAGCCTCCAGTATTTATGCTGCAGTAGTTTATGTGTCGGGGGATAGGGTCAGTTTGTTATATCTGGAGTACTTCTCCTGTCTTATCCAGTGTCCTGTGTGAATTTAAGTAAGAGAATTAGAGAGACCAATCTCGGAGGACCTGAGCCCTAGGACCATGCCTCAGGACTACCTGGCATGATGACTCCTTGCTGTCCCCAGTCCACCTGGCCGTGCTGCTGCTCCAGTTTCAACTGTTCTGCCTGTGATTATTATTATTTGACCATGATTGGTAATTTATGAACATTTGAACATCTTGGCCATGTTCTGTTAAAATCTCCAACCGGCACAGCCAGAAGAGGACTGGCCACCCCTCATAGCCTGATTCCTCTCTAGGTTTCTTCCTAGGTTTAAGCCTTTCTAGGGAGTTTTTCCTAGCCACCGTGCTTCTACACCTGCATTGCTTGCTGTTTGAGGTTTGAGGCTGGGTTTCTGTACAGCACTTTGAGATATCAGCTGATGTACGAAGGGCTATATAAATAAATTTGATTTGATTTGAATAAGATGTCAGGCCTATTCCTGCTTAGAGATCAACAAGTGAGATATGTAGGTCTAACAGTAGGATAATATATTCAAATCTAACAGCAAGCCCAAAAGTCACATTCAGTGGGTCATTTAACAGCTGGAGAGAGTTCTTAGGAAGATGGAAGGAGGAGAAGCTGGAGAAGGAGGAGAAGCTGGAGAAGGAGGAGGAGGAGGCCTGAGCTGCATGCCAACTCTGCAAGGTTTCCCTTGACAGTGGGCTCTGACTGAAATATCAACCCGTGATAACACCTACGTTCATCTGGTTGCTTTATGAAACAATCCACTCACAACCTTCAACAGGGTCATACAGTGTATCGAAAGGATCAACTAACTGTAATAACATACAAACATAAATTTGATTTGATTTAAAGGGCGAACCTAGTGTAACAACAGATGATTAAAGTCCCCTATTTCTTTAAACCGCTTCCTATGAGAGGTCTCAAGACAACAGAATACCTCTTGTTTCAGAACTTTTTAAATAAGGCCTGTCATTTGTGTTTAGATTATTTCAACATAACGAGTAAGAATAGTAACATAGCACCTTTTCATGTAACAAGCGTTTATAAATCAACAAGTATGGAACAGATCAGTTTGTATATTATGTAGCTTTGACATACCTTGGATGATGATGACAAAATGTAGATTTCCGTCTAAATAGACATACCCAAAGGTAATGAGAGGGCCGTCAACAATAACTAGGAATGCTGCATACTCCAAAACAGATTAAAATGGGGCGTTTACATCTAACAGGTTAGGTCAAGATTTTAAGGGACCTCTCCACAAATCCTTACGCTACTCTTCAAAGAACTCTATAGCATTCACAGAATGTTCTACTGTATTTCAATTTGAACAGTGCAAATCTATACTTCACTATGATTAAGAGAAAGGTAAAGCTGCAAAGATTGTTACTGTTACTGTATTTCAATGGTTTCAGGTCTGAGACATTAGATTGTGTCAATGTCCCAAATTACACCCTTTTCCCTATAAAGTGCACTACTTTTGACCAGGGACCATAGAACTCTGGTCAAAAGTAGTACACTTTATAGGGAATAGGGTGCAGCCCTGGTCAAAAGTAGTGCACTATGTAGATAATAGGGTTACATTTGGGACAAAGCCTGTAAGCCTGCTATAAATATGGCTCTCTGGGGTCTCTTTGCATAATACGTTGTTCGATGCGACCACACTAAAATAGCACTCAATGCAATACTTCACTGTTTATTAAAAAAGGGACATTCCACCACCGCTCAGTCAAAAAGGGGGGTTGTGACATTATTATCATCAACATGAGAATATAAAGCTATCACGTCATCATGGAAACAAACTTCCTGCTGTCTGTCAGAGCTAATTTGTCAATCTTCAGGAAATGTCCCAAAGAGCATGCCTCTTTCTCTCTCTATCCTGTCCTACACAGACCACGCCTCTCTATCCTGTCCTACAAACCACGCCTTTCTCTCTATCCTGTCCTACAGACCACACCTGTCTCTATCCTGTCTTACAAACCAGGCCTCCCTCTCTATCCTGTCCTACAGACCAGGCCTCTTTCTATCCTGTCCTACAGACCAGGCCTCTTTCTATCCTGTCCTACAAACCACGCCTCTCTCTATCCTGTCCTACAAACCACGCCTTTCTCTCTATCCTGTCCTACAGACCACACCTGTCTTTATCCTGTCCTACAAACCAGGCCTCCCTCTCTATCCTGTCCTACAGACCAGGCCTCTTACTATCCTGTCCTACAGACCAGGCCTCTTACTATCCTGTCCTACAGACCAGGCTTCTTTCTATCCTGTCCTACAAACAAGCCTCTCTCTATCATGTCCTACAAACCAGGCCTCCCTCTCTATCCTGTCCTACAAACCAGGCCTCCCTCTCTATCCTGTCCTACAGACCAGGCCTCTTTCTATCCTGTCCTACAGACCAGGCCTCTTTCTATCCTGTCCTACAAACAAGCCTCTATCATGTCCTACAAACCACGCCTCTCTATCCTGTCCTACAGACCAGGCCTCTTTCTATCCTGTCCTACAAACAAGCCTCTATCATGTCCTACAAACCACGCCTCTCTATCCTGTCCTACAGACCATGCCTCTCTTTCCTGTTCTACACATGTACTATATATACAGTTGAAGTCGGAAGTTTACATACACCTTAGCCAAATACATTTAAACTCAATTTTTCACAATTCCTGACATTCAATCCAAGTAAAAATTCCATGTCTTAGGTCAATTAGGATCACCACTTTATTTTAAGAATGTGAAATGTCAGAATAATAGTGGAGAGAATGATTTATTTCAGCTTTTATTTATTTCATCACATTTCCATGGGGTCAAACGTTCCCATACACTCAATTAGTATTTGGTAACATTGCCTGTAAATTGTTTAACTTGGGTCAAACGTAGCCTTCCACAAGCTTCCCACAATAAGTTGGGTGAATTTTGGCCCATTCCTCCTGACAGAGCTGGTGTAACGGAGTCAGGTTTGTATGCCTCCTTGCTCGCACAAACTTTTTCAGTTCTGCCCACAGATTTTCTATAGGATTGAGGTCAGGGCTTTGTGATGGCCACTCTAATACTTTGACTTTGTTGTCCTTAGGACATTTTGCCACAACTTTGGAAGTATACTTAGGGTCATTGTCCATTTGGAAGACCAATTTGCGACCAAGCTTTAACTTCCTGACTGATGTCTTGAGATGTTGCTTCAATATATTCACATAATTTTCCCTCATCATGATGCCATCTATTTTGTGAAGTGCACCAGTCCCTCCTGCAGCAAAACAATCCCCACAACATGATGTTGCCACCCCCGTGATTTATGTTTGCGATGGTGTTCTTCGGCTTGCAAGCCGCCCCCTTTTTTATCCAAACATAACGATGGTCATTATGGCCAAACAGTTCTATTTTTGTTTTAACAGACCAGAGGACATTTCTCCAAAAAGTACGATCTTTGTCCCCATGTGCAGTTGCAAACCGTAGTCTGGATTTTTTTATGGCAGTTTTGGAGCAGTGGCTTCTTTCTTACTGAGCGGCCTTTCAGGTTATGTCAATATAGGACTCGTTTTACCGTGGATATAGACACTTTTGTACCGTCTTTTTCCTGTTGTTCTGCGATTGACTTGCACTTTTCGCACCAAAATACCTTAATCTCTAGGAGACAGAACGCGTCTCCTTCCTGAGCAATGTGACGGCTGCATGATCCCATGGTGTTTATACTTGCGTACTATTGTTTGTACAGATGAACGTGGTACCTTCAGGCGTTTGGAAATTGCGCCCAAGGATGAACCAGACTTGTGGAGGTCCACAATTTTCTTTCTAAGGTCTTGGCTGATTTCTTTTGATTTTCCCATGATGTCAAGCAAAGAGGCACTGAGTTTGAAGGTAGGCCTTGAAATACATCCACAGGTACACTTCCAATTGACTCAAATTATGTCAATTAGCCTGTCAGAAGCTTCCAAAGCCATAACATAATTTTCTGGAATTTTCCAAGATGTTTAAAGGCACAGTCAGCTCAATGTATGTACACTTCTGATCCACTGGAATTGTGACACAGTGAATAATAAGTGAAATAATCTGTCTGTAAACAATTGTTGAAAAAATTACTTGTGTCATGCACAAAGTAGATGTCCTAACCGACTTGCCAAAACTATAGTTTGTTAACAAGAAATTTGTGGAGAGGTTGAAAAATTAGTTTTAATGACTCCAACCTAAGTGTATGTAAACTTCCGACTTCAACTGTATAGTTATGGCAGATGCTGCTATACAGATAATGTTAGAAAGAGAAAAGGAGACCCGTCCACTCTAGGAGCTCAGATGCAATAATTGAATAACTAGCGTTTGGACAGCCGACCTGTCTTCATCAGGGTATAATGACAAACACTGCTGGTCACTAGTTTATATATACTGAACAAAAATATAAATGCCACAATGATTTTACTGAGTTACAGTTCATAGGAAATCAGTCAATTGAAATACATTAATTAGGCCCTAATCTATGGATTTCACATGACTGGGCAGGAGTGCAGCCATGGGTGGGCCTTGGCGGGCATAGGCCCACCCACTTGGGAGAATTTGTTTTTTCAGAATTTGTTTTTTCGCACAATAGGACTTTATTACAGACAGAAATACTTGTCAGTTTCATCAGCTATCCGGGTGGCTGGTCTCAGACGATCCCGCAGGTGAAGAAGCCAGATGTGGTTTTTAGTCCAGTTGGACATACTACCAAATTCTTTAAAATGACATTGGAGGCGGCTTATGGTAGAGAAATGAACATTCAATTCTTTGACAACAGCTCTGGTAGACATTCCTGCAGTCAGCATGCCAATTACACACTCCCTTAAAACTTCAGATATTTGTGGCATTGTGTTTTGTGTCATAACTGCACATTTTAGTGTGGCCTTTTGTTGTCCGCAGCACAAGGTGTACCTGTGTAATGATCATGATGTTTAATCAGCTTCTTCATATGCCACACTTGTGAGGTGGATGGATTATCTTGGCAAAGGAGAAATGCTCACCGACAGAGATGTAAATAAATTAGTGCTTTTTGTGCGTATGGAACACTTCTGGGATCTTTCTGGGATCTCATTACCTGAATGATTTCTCTGTTAAATCTAATGAGACCCTGCTGTACATCAAGCAGACAACAACAGATGATAAACATCAAATCGCTAGGGATATTAGAGCCAACATGAATCCAGGCACAACTGCCTTCACTTGTGTAACTAATGAGCAGTGGTGTAAAGTACTTAAGTAAAAAATACTACTTAAGTAGTTTTTGGTGGTATCTGTACTTTACTATTTATATTTTAGCCAACTTTTACTTCCTTAACACCCAAAAGTACTCTTTACCTTTTGACAGGAAAATGGTCCAATTCACACACTTATCAAGAGAACATCACTGGTCATCCCTACTTCCTCTCATCTGGCAAACTCACTAAACACAAATGCTTAATTTGTAAATTATGTCTGAGTGTTGCAGTGTGTCCCTGGCTATCCATCAATAAAACTATATATAATAATCAGGCCTTCTGGTTTGCTTAATATAAGCAATTTGAAATGGTTTATACTTTTACTTGTGATACTTAAGTACATGTTATCAATTCCATTTACTTTTAAAATAAGGTATTTCTGTTTTGTATTTTTAATACATTTGCAAAAATGTTTAAAAAAAAATGTTTTTGCTTTGTCATTATGGAGTATTGTGTGTAGCTTGCTGAGGATTTGTATTTAATTGATCAATTTTAGAATAAGGCTCTATGTGCAAAATGTGGAAAAAGTCAAGGAGTCTGAATACTTTCCAAAGGCACTGTACATAGACATAGAATCCCTGGTCACTTTAATAATGTTTATGAATATACTGTTTTACTCATTTCATATGTTTATACTGTATTCTATTTTATTGTATTTTAGTCAATGCCAACTCCGACATGGAGTTGACCACACCTTTTTGGCAGGTGTGTGAACTCACTCTCTGCACAGCCATGGGACGGACAAACAATGGCCCCCAGCCACATCTTATTGTGTGTGATTGTATCATCAACACCACCATCAACACCATGACCAAACACCATCACCAACTACCATTAACACCACCGTCAAACACCATCACCAACTACCAGTAACACCATGACCACTACCATTAACACCACCATCAAACACCATGACCAACTACCATTAACACCATGACCAACTACCATGTACCCCACCATCAACACCATGACCAACTACCATTAACACCACCGTCAAACACCATCACCAACTACCAGTAACACCATGACCAACTACCATTAACCCCACCATCAACATCATGACCAAACACCATCACCAACTACCATTAACCCCACCATCAACATCATGACCAAACACCATCACCAACTACCATTTACCCCACCATCAACATCATGACCAAACACCATCACCAATTACCAGTAACACCATGACCAACTACCATTTACCCCACCATCAACACCATGACCAACTACCATTAACACCACCGTCAAACACCATCACCAACTACCAGTAACACCATGACCAACTACCATTAACCCCATCATCAGCATCATGACCAAACACCATCACCAACTACCATTAACCCCACCATCAACATCATGGCCAAACACCATCACCAACTACCAGTAACACCATCACCAACTACCATTTACCCCACCATCAACATCATGACCAAACACCATCACCAACTACCATTAACACCATGACCAAACACCATCACCAACTACCAGTAACACCATGACCAAACACCATCACCAACTACCAGTAACACCATGACCAAACACCATCAGCAACTACCATTAATCCCACCATCAATACCATGACCAACTACCATTAACCCCACCATCAACACCATGACAAAACACCATCACCAACTACCATTAACCCCACCATCAACACCATGACTAAACACCATCACCAACTACCATTAACCCCACCATCAACACCATGACTAAACACCATCCACACCATCACCACATCACAGGTCAAGTCTATGTACTGTAAATGGACATGTGACCAGAATTACCTTATTAAGGGCAAATGGTGTCATGTCACAAACAGGACTTACAATATACTGTACATATAATATGCTTCGGAATGACTCAAGTAGTGAAAGTCACCCAGTAAAATACTACTTGAGTAAAAGTTTTAAAGTATTTGGTTTTAAATATACTTAAGTATCAAAACTAAATGTAATTGCTAAATTATACTTGAGTATCAAAAAGTATGACTAATTTTTAATTCCTTATATTAAGCAAACCAGACTGCACAATTTCCTTGTTTTTTTTATTTAAATTTACAGATAGCCAGGGGCACTGCAACACTCAGACATCATTTACAAACATGTGTCTTTAGTGAGCCCGCCAGATGAGAGGCAGTAGGGATGACCAGGGATGTTCTCTTGATAAGTGTGTGAATTTGACAACTTTCTGTCCTGTTAAGCATTCAAAATGTAACAACTGCTTTTGGGTGTCAGGGAAAATGTATGGAGTAAAAAGTATATTATTTTCTTTAAGAATGTAGTAAATGTTACAAATATAAAGTACAAAATGTCAAAATATAAATAGTAAAGTATAGTACAGATACCCCAAAAATTATTTTTAAATATTTTTATTTAACTACACCCCTGCCAACTCTGTGTCAATGATAGGCAAAAGGCAAAAACCACAAATAGTTTAGAGGAAAACTTTCTCTATGGTGCAAATATAGCAAATACTGGCCATCATTGATCAAGCCAAGTACATGTATGTCCTCTGAGAGCTTACAAACTTTCCTTTGTAGACGACAGTTTTATCTAGAGTATGTGGGGTGGCTGGTAGCCTAGTGGTTAGAGCGTTGGACCAGTAACCAAAAGGTTGCTAGATCAAATCCCTGAGTTGACAAGGTAAAAATCTGTCGCTCTGCCCCTGAACAAGGCAGTTAACCAAAATAAGAATTTGTTCTTGACTGACTTCCCAGGTTAAATAAAGGTTCAATTAAAAAAATCTAATCCCTATGAATATGATATGGCCTGCTGGGTCCAGTTTCGTTCCACCGTAGTGCCTCAGACATACAGAATAACACAGTACTGTAGTCAGCCTTGCTTTGGTTACATGGTAACTCCTCAGACAAACAGAATAACACAGTACTGTAGTCAGCCTTGCTTTGGTTACATGGTAACGCCTCAGACAAACAGAATAACACAGTACTGTAGTCAGCCTTGCTTTGGTTACATGGTAACGCCTCAGACAAACAGAATAACACAGTACTGTAGTCAGCCTTGCTTTGGTTACATGGTAACGCCTCAGACATACAGAATAACACAGTACTGTAGTCAGCCTTGCTTTGGTTACATGGTAGCGCCTCAGACATACAGAATAACACAGTACTGTAGTCAGCCTTGCTTTGGTTACATGGTAACGCCTCAGACATACAGAATAACACAGTACTGTAGTCAGCCTTGCTTTGGTTACATGGTAGCGCCTCAGACATACAGAATAACACAGTACTGTAGTCAGCCTTGCTTTGGTTACATGGTAACGCCTCAGACATACAGAATGACACAGTACTGTAGTCAGCCTTGCTTTGGTTACATGGTAACGCCTCAGACAAACAGAATAACACAGTACTGTAGTCAGCCTTGCTTTGGTTACATGGTAACGCCTCAGACATACAGAATGACACAGTAATGTAGTCAGCCTTGCTTTGGTTACATGGTAACGCCTCAGAAAAATAGAATAACACAGTACTGTAGTCAGCCTTGCTTTGGTTACATGGTAGCGCCTCAGACAAACAGAATAACACAGTACTGTAGTCAGCCTTGCTTTGGTTCCATGGTAACGCCTCAGACATACAGAATAACACAGTACTGTAGTCAGCCTTGCTTTGGTTACATGGTAACGCCTCAGACAAACAGAATAACACAGTACTGTAGTCAGCCTTGCTTTGGTTACATGGTAGCGCCTCAGACAAACAGAATAACACAGTACTGTAGTCAGCCTTGCTTTGGTTACATGGTAGCGCCTCAGACAAACAGAATAACACAGTACTGTAGTCAGCCTTGCTTTGGTTCCATGGTAGCGCCTCAGACATACAGAATAACACAGTACTGTTATCAGCTGTAGCCTTGCTGTTGATCTCTCCAGCACAGTAAAACAGAAAAGCCTCATCGCACAACCAACTTATAGACATTCCATAGTTATTATAACCCATCACGACTGCAACGCAGAGGGATGCAGTGCCCTAGAACCAGCTGCTCAACAACTTCCAGAGTCCATTGCCGGCTGCCTGTCTGCCTCATATTGTATGGTGTATGGAGTCATGAGGGTAGAACACTGAACAAGCACAACACACCCTGGTTTCATCTCACCTGGGCAGTATCATTCACCTGTGCTGAGACAGCCAGACAAACAAACACATGCACGAAAGCAAACACACCCACACGCACATGCATAGACACACACACCAACTCTCTTTTCTCTCTCACCTCTTCACATACAGAAAAATAGGATCAGCTGAACTTTGAAACATTGCTTCACAACCCACTAGATAACTCAATCACTCACAGTCAGTATCAGTCTAAAAGCATTTCAATAGAGTGAGGTATTTCTAGAGAGTTCTAAGAGTGTGTCATGGAGTCCTTGAGTTTTGTTTACTTTTATTCTCAACTCAAGGATACACTAAACAAAGCAACCATTTAGTTTACAGGTGTCACACAAACCTCCCTTGGTTTAAAACAGGAGACACAGTCCAAAGACAAAATGAACAATAATCTTAATATCTAGAATACATAAGATGTACACTACACTTTCAGACATTTTCCACATATCAAGTCTAATTTTGTAGTATTATATGTGGGTTAAATCATAGTTTTTTTTAAATCTTTTTTTATTAACCCTTTATTTAACTAGACAACTAATCAAATTCTGAAAACAAACATTCCTAAGAATCTAATTAGGAAGCCTGAACATAACTGAAACTAGTCACAGTAAATGCTAATTACAATCACATTATATCAAAACTAGCATAGCCAAGGAAATCTAACTAGCTTTATTTATTTAGTTGTTTACCATCAAACCTACTTCCAAAATGTTTGTTACATTTTTTTAGATAATGATGTGAATCCTGCACCTGTCTGATCTGGCTCAGAGAGAGGGAAAGAGGTAATCCAGTTTACCTTGTATGTGTGTTCTGTGAAAATGTCTCTTGTTTGTAATCCAATAGAAAAACCCAGTCCTGTAAAAGATGATATGATTTTCTGCTGCTTTATCTGTAATTCATACACAGAGAGAAAGTCTGTCTCCCTTTCTCCCTCACTCTCTTCTCATTCACTGCACTGTCAGGCTAAACAACTGAGTTATATATACTGTACAGCCACTAAGTATGAACAAACCACTCCTCCCTCCCCCTCCTTCACACTCTCTCTCTCTGCCCTATCCTTCTGACTCCTAGTCTAATCCTTATTTTCTCTCTCTCTTGAATATAACTAAAACAGTTATTTTCAAAAGCAACTGCCATTTAGCTCTTTCTTTCTATTTTGTCCCCGTGATTAAGCTTTTTTAATTTGTGACATCACCACAGGGTCATCCACTTGTTTCCCTTTGGCACAGTGACCACCTCGCTACCCCCTAGTGGTCACTAGAAAAACTTGACAAAGGGTGGTTTGAAAAGACTCACCTGTACCGTGGTTAGCACAGCTGCAGTAAAAACAGTAGCATTACTGTTACAAAATTATTCCGCTGCTCTGTCGTTCGCTAAACTAATGTCCAATGGCATGGTGTAGCGTTTGGTCAGCCAAGGAGTCTGGGTAGCCAGGCAACATGAACACACCTTTACAATATGTCCACTATCTGTCAGGATTTGGCCAGGGTTGTTCCAGTTTTGGCCACTAGATGCCCCCATTGTGCTTTTTGACCCTTGTGTTTTCCCTTGTTCCCAGTTATTATTTGCACCTGTGCCTCGTTTTCCCTTGATTGTATTTAAACCCAGTGATGCTGTGAACATTTGTTGCTCCAGTTGGACTCTCTTCTGGGTACTCTGTTTTTGTTCTTATTTATTTATTTTTGATTATCTTTTGAGGCTTTTGTCTGCTATACCTACCACTTTGTGGATTTACCTTTTTGACTTGGAGGATTACCTTTGTTCTCTTGGAATTACTGTTGACGTTGTGGATTTATATTTTGCCTGAAGAACTTTCCTTTTACTTTATTAAAACACTGTCTCAAGTACTGCTGTGTCTGCCTCATCTTCTGGGTTCTGCTGACTATTCGTGGCTCAGTTTGCGAAGTGACTGTTTTTCTCACCAGAGACCCGGGTTCGTAACTGGGTCCTGACACTATCTAAATGGTTTACTTTTCATCTCTTCTCTATAGTAGTTCCTAGGTAGCTTCGTCACCCCAAAACATCACTAGTCCAAAATCTGTCCCCAGCTTGAGATGGGTGGAGCAGAGGTCTGTCAGTGAAGACGGTATATATTGGAGGTGACAAAGGATCAGAGAGCAAGAGATCTCCTGACACACAGATGTTTCCGTAGTTGCCAAGTGTTACCAATAAGTATCGTTAAAGACTTAATCAATACCACACAGCAGGGGGAGAGGGCTATCCCCGATAGACTGCCAACACAAGTTAGAGGCAGTGCCACAAACTGAATTCAAAGAAAGGTAAACTGATAAAATAAAACATGTTGAAACTGCAATTTCAACACACAAGGAATGTCCCAACCCACTTTTCTAAAACAGTACACTGCTAGATACAGTGCCTTGCAAAAGTATTCATTCCCCTTGGTGTTTTTCATATTTTGTTGCATTACAACCTGTAATTTAAATGTATTTTTATTTGGATTTCATGTAATGGACATAAACAAAATAGTCCAAATTGGTGAGAAAAAAAATCACTTGTTTCAAAAAATTCAAAATAAAAGAAAGTGGTGCTTGCATATGTATTCACCCCCTTTGCTATGAAGCCCCTCAAGATCAGGTTCAACCAGTTACCTCCAGAAGTCACATAATTAGTTAAATGTCCACCTGTGTGCAATCTAAGTGTCACATGATCTCAGTATATATACACACCTGTTCTGAAAGGCCACAGAGTCTGCAACACCACTAAGCAAGGGGCACCATGAAGACCAAGGAGCTCTCCAAACAGGTCAGGGACAAAGTTGTAGAGAAGTACAGATCAGGGTTGGGTTATAAAAAAATATCCGAAACTTTGAACATCCCACGGAGCACCATTAAATCCATTATTAAAAAATGGAAAGAATATGTCACTACAACAAACCTGCCAAGAGAGGGCTACCCACCAAAACTCACAGACCAGGGAAGGAGGGCATTAATCAGAGAGGCAACCAGGAGACCAAATATAACCCTGAAGGAGCTGCAAAGCTCTATAGCGGAGATTGGAGTATCTGTCCATAGGACCCTATAAGTTGTACACTACACAGAGCTGTGGCCAAAAAAAGCCATTGCTTAGAGAAAAAAATAAGCAAACACGTTTAGTGTTCGCCAAAAGGCATGTGGGAGACTCCCCAAACGTGGAAGATGGAACTCTGGTCAGATGAGACTAAAATTGAGCTTTTTGGCCATCAAGGAAAACGCAATGCCTGGTGCAAGTCATCTATGTCAAGTGTCACATTTTCAACCTGTTCAATGTGTCAGTCATCAGGGGACTAGTAAATGATCCATATATCATGAGTGGAGTTGTTGTTTCTTACCTTCACCACCTGGGGTCGGCCCATCAGTAAGTCCAAGACCCAGTTGCAAAGGGCAGGGTTCAGACCCAGGGCTTTCAGCTTAATGATGAGTTTGGAGGGTACTGTCATGATGTTGGTCTGGGGTTAGGTTTATTACAGTCATAAATACCTCCTCCCCCCCTTTTTCCTCTCTCTACCCTACTGATGTTACATTTGCAAACCCTTTGGTTAACATAGAGATTCTGGGAACATCAGAAGGTGTGG
This sequence comes from Oncorhynchus masou masou, assembly GCF_036934945.1. Classification (NCBI taxonomy): domain Eukaryota; kingdom Metazoa; phylum Chordata; class Actinopteri; order Salmoniformes; family Salmonidae; genus Oncorhynchus; species Oncorhynchus masou. Next base: position 17,761,562 of record NC_088223.1, read on the forward strand.
GGAAATGAACTATATTCTGGTAATTCGACCAATTAAACGTATGCAGTGGTACTTAATGAATATGATGTCAGTTCGGTTGTCATCTGAGACATTCTCATCGATGATAAGATGACAAACTCTACGGTGTAAAGTCTACACATCAGGGTTATCGGATTCACATGGAATTGTTGTTCAATTTAAATGTTTGAATATGAAATTATTCGTGATGGGATGAAATGTGATTTTAGCTTCTAAAATGTGAGATTTGGGTTTTCATAAGATAGTGCTCTGCTCAATCAGTGGCCCGCCCCTGTGAAGGGACAAGGGCTATAAAACTTTTCAAACACGCCCTCTTCTCCCTTCCTATGTGAGGCCTTGATGACAATATAACCTCCTGTTCCGAGGACGTGAGGACAACGGTCCAATGTCAGAATGGTCAGATAATAACTACAGAACGAAGCCAACATCAGCATGAGCTTTGGTTGTGAATGGTATGAACTTTGAACTCTTATTCACTAGAGAAGTGATACCTCCTAGCCGTTGAGTTAGCAACAGCCGCTGCAAACGAGGGTTAGGAAGGAACAGACAGAGTATCCCGTCTACCACACAACGACATTACTACAACGTATTCAATTTACCAGCAGAGACATTCTTCAAAGGACAAAGGACTCGGTTGGGCAACACGGCCTTCCATCTACCATCAACCTACCGAAATGCAGCTCAGAGTAAATATTTATTGCATTTTCCTTTTCCAAATGGGCGGTAATTTAGAATGCATAAGATACTGTATTTACGATAGCACAGCTTCTTCCTTTGTTCCTCAGTCTTCCCGGACGTTTTCCTTTATGACGTAATTTGTAATCAAGTTATGATTTAAATATGTGTATGTGTAATTCTGTGTGATTAGTTAGGTATTTAGTAAATAAATCATTAAACTCAATTTTGTATTGCTGATTCAACTTGTTAGCCAGGGTTCGTGAAGATAACCAAGAATTTACAACTTTCAGATGAGACTGAATTAAGGTGACGATTAATATTGACTGCTATTGATGTAAAATATTACTAGGTCTTTAAGAGTTTATTCGGAAGATAACAGCTCTACAAATATTATTTTGTGGTGCCCGACTCAGGTTAATTACATTTACATGATTAGCTCAATCAGGTAATATTAATTACGGAGTAATTATTTTATAGAATAGCATGTCATATCACTTAATCCGGCATAGCCAAAGACACTTGTGACAGTACTGTGGTGTTGAATGCTGAGCTATAGTCAATGAACAGAATTCTAACATAGGTTTTCCTCTTATCCAGATGGGATAGGGCAGTGTGCAATGTGATGGTGATTGCATCGTCTGTGGATCTATTGGGGCGGTAAACAAATTGAAGTTGGTCTAGGGTGTCAGGTAAGGTAATGGTGATATGATACTTCATGATGACAGAAGTGAGTATTATGGGACGATAGTAATTTTGTTCAGTTACCTTTGCTTTAATGGGTACCCGAACAATGGTGGACATCTTGAGCATGTGGGGACAACAGCCTGGGATAGGGAGGGATTGAATATGTCCGTAAACACTCCAGCCAGATGGTTTGCGCATGCTCTGAGGACACGGCTAGGGATGCCGTCTTGGCTGGCAGCCTTGCAATGGTTAACACGCTTAAATGTCTTACTCACGTCAGCCACAGCGAAGGAGATCCCACAGTCCTTGGTAGCGGGCCGCGTTGGTAGCACTGTGTTCTCCTCAAAGTAGGCGAAGAAGGTGTTTAGCTTGTCCGGACATGGCTGGTTTCCCTTTGTAGTCCGTGATTGTCTGTAGACCCTGTCACATACATCTCATGTCTGAGCCGTTGAATTGCAACTCCACTTTGAAATTATACCGGCGTTTTGCCTGTTTGTTGCCTCATGGAGGGAATAACTACACTATTTGAATTCGACCATATTCCCAGTCACCTTGCCATGGTTAAATGTGATGCTGCCATCTATCCATGGTTTCTGGTTAGGGTAGGTTTTAATAGTCCCAGAGGGTACAACATCTCCTATGCACTTCCTGATAGACGAATACACTGATATGTTGTTCTTGGAAGCTACCTGGAGCATATCCCAGTCTGTGTGATCGAAACAATCTGGAAGCATGGATTCTGATATGTCAGACCAGCGTTGAATAGTCTTTAGTGCAGGTACTTGCTGTTTGAGTTTCTGCCTATAGAAAGGGAGGAGCAAAATGGAGTAGTGATTAGATTTGCCGAAGGGTTGGCGGGGAAGGGTTTTGTGGGCATCCCAGAAGTTGGAGTAGCAGTGGTCAAGTGTTTTAGCAGCGTGTGTATGACAGTCAATGTGTTGATGGAACTTCAGTAACGTTTTTCTCAAATTTGCTTTGTTAAAATCCCCAGTTACAATAAATGCAGCCTCAGAATATGTGGTTTCCAGGTTGCATAAAGTCCAGTGAAGTTCTTTGAGGGCCGCCGTGGTATCGGCTTGAGGAGGAATATACATGGCTGTGGCAATAACCAAAGATAATTCTCTTGGGAGGTAATACGGTCGGCATTTAATTGTGAGGTATTCTAGGTCAGGTGAACAAAATAACTTGACTTCCTGTATGTTATCACAATCACACCATGAGTAGTTAATCATGAAACATACACCCCCGCCCTTCTTCCTGAAGAGACATTTATTCCTGTCTGCGCAATGAACTGAGAACTCAACTGGCTGTATGGACAAAGACAGTATATCCTGAGAGAGCCATGTTTCCATGAAACAGAGTATGTTACAATCCATGATGTCTCTCTGGAAGGAAATCCTCTCCCTGAGCTAGTCAACTTTATTATCCAGAGACTGAACATTAGCGAGTAATATACTCGGAAGTGGTGTGCACGCATCCTGAGTTGGACTAAAAGTCCACTCGGAGTACCTCTTTTCTGCCGGCAGTGTTTTGGAAAAGTTCAATTGCCGTGGGGAGTACGAACAAAGGAGCCGATTCTGGAAAGTCATATTCCTGGGCATAATGCTGGTGAGTTACCGCCGCTCTGATATCCAAAAGTTGTTCCCGGCTGAATGTAATAACACAAAACATTTCCTGGGCTAATAATGTAACAAATAACACATTAAAAAAACAAAATATTGCAAAGTTTCCTAAGAGCTAGAAGCACGACAGCCATATCAGTGCCATTTAATCTAACATTTTAGCTAAAATACCTAGCTAGCATACCGGTACATACTGCTGTAATGATGTGGTTCGTAAGGATTGTCAGCCAACATAATGTGTAAGGTAACTTATTTGAAAAGTCATTACTTTACTACATTGCTCAGCATTTTCGTAACATTTTTCATAATTAGTTAAAGCAATGAATTTGTATCCTCTCTGCATATTTTCCTCAATTTTCTTGAAATCTGAAAACAATGTGAAGCCACGCTCGTTTTCGGGAAGAATTGCATTATGGGCCCTAAAAGCACGGAAATAGTGTCCACTGCTTGTATACTTCCTAATTTGGCAAATGTAGTACGACGTCTGGGACATTTTGGAATACTAACTATATCCATACTATGACCAATAAGCATACTATATACTCAATTTACATCACACATCGTACAGTGTTATTAATTAATTTTTATTAACCTTCATTTAACTAGGCAAGTCAGTTAATAACAAATTCTTATTTACAATGATGGCCTACTCCGGCCAAACCCTAACCCGGATGACGCAGGGCCAATTGTGCACCACCCTATGGGACTCCCAATTACGGCCAGTTGTGATGTAGCCTGGAATCGAACCAGGGTCTGTAGTGACGCCTCTAGCACTGAGATGTAGTGCCTTAGCCGCTGTGCCACTCTGGAGCCCGGTTTGTGCGGTTATTCGGAGTCCTTGAGCACAGACTATATGTCCCAAATGGCACCATATTCTCTATATAGTGCACTCCATTCCTCTGGTGTATAATATATAATGCCAGGAACATGAACTCGCTCTCTTTTTATCTCTCAGTCTGCCTCCTTCTTATCCATTAAATCACACCTTGCTTTGATAGCAGGCTGATGTAGAGCCATAGACAAAACACCTCTATCGCTGTGTCTCCATGTGAAGGGCAGATAGTGAGGGTGTCGGAGATAGTGATGGTGTCAGGTGTGCTGTATAGGACGTGTTAGATATTTACTTCACGGCTCTCCTCTCTTTCATCTTATATGTCAGAAGACGGAGGAACAACTTAATAGTTTAAAACCAGTACTTTTACTGATTTCTTTCATTTAAGCCTACTAACCCTGACAAGATCACAGAACATTCAACAAACTCTCAGAACAATCCTGTCACCTTTGCCTCTCTCACGTCTCATATGTCTGACATATTATTTCCATTGATTGAGGAACCACAGATTGGTTTCTTGCTGACAGAGGAGGTAGCAAACTAGTGTGTGAATCAGCCTCTGCTTTGCCAAAGAGAAAATGTCCCTAGATCAGCTGTATCTGTCTATAGGATTCAATGTGACACTATCTTGACATATGTTTAAAGGGACTTTAAAAATATGACTTGTGAATGAGATAGTAATTACTGTATAACAACAAAGATGACAGTTTATTGTCCCAACACTGCAATGGCAGACAGGCCCCACACACTCCCTCAATGTATGTTTGGGTCTGTCTGACTCTATTGGCAATATAAGTGCAAGCAGACTCATACTCTCCTTTCTCCCATCACTCAGAACAGGGAATGGGAGGACTCTGAATACTTATGGAAATGTGATATTTTAGTCTTGTATTTTTTTAAATAAATTAGAAAACATTTCTAAAAAATAGTTTTTGCTTCGTCATTGAGGTATTGTGTGTAGATTGATAAGAAAAATATATATTTGATCAATTTTAGGATAAGGCTGTAACGTAACAAAATGTAAAGAAAGTGAAGCGGTCTGAATACTTTCCGAAGTCACTGTATACAGTCAGTGTTCTATACATGGCTCTACATATGTCATTGGTAATACAGAACCAATGCCATTGTCAAAGTCCACAACAAAAGGGATACGTCCATACGACGTAAAGGACGTCATAGAGCAGTACTCTGCTGGACACCTAGACATGCTGGGAAGGATCAAGAGTCTACAAACCAGGTACACACACACACACACACACACACACACACACAATCACCACCTGCCCTGCTACACCAACCTCTCCCTCCCATACCAATCAGACCCATTCAAGCAGATTTCTTTGTCGGCATATAGTAACTCATGCAACACTGAACATAGTTCTTACGTACCAAACAAGACTTCAATAACAGCAGCATCCCTACATTTTGACGTCCAAACGTTTCAACCAGTGTGACTGGAAGACCTGTCAACCATCAGTTGTTGAAGGTAGAATGTGACCAAACTAAATATAAAGGCTGACCATCTTTTCACTATGAAATTCCCTTATAGTACTGTTAATGGATAGGTGCTAGAGATGAATTTGTTAATTGTGTGTGTGTTTAAAAGTATTTTCCTGTCCTATGTTTTGTGAGAGCAGTACAATACAGACTTATAGTACCAGAAAATATATTGTCTGGCGTGTAGAGACCTGCTGCTCGTTTGATATTCCCTTCATCTTTGATCACAGCACTCAGTCTTCAAGTCTCTGATTACACTTAGTCTCTATGGCAGGCAGCTCCTTCCTTTTGTTGTAATACGCTTTGTTGATGCCAGTGGTGGAAAAACTACCCAAGTCACCCAGTAAAATCCTACTTGAATAAAAGTAAATCATTATTTGGTTTGACATGTCAATATACTTAAGTAGCAAAAGTAAATGTAATTGCTAAAATATAAGTATCAAAAGTGAAAGTAAAAATAATTTCAAATTCCTTATAAGCAAACGGCACAATTTTTTTGTTTGGGGCACACTCCAACGCTCAGACATCATTTACAAATAAGCATTTGTGTTTAGTGAGTCCGCCAGATAAGATGCAATAGGGATGAACAGGAATTTCTCTTTAAGAGTGGGAATTAGACCATTTTCCTGTCCTGCTAAGCATTCAAAATGTAACGAGTACTTTTGGGTATGGAGTAGAAAGTACATTATTTTCTTAGGAATGTAGTGGAATAAAAGTAGTCAGAAATATAAATAGTAAAGTAAAGGAAAACAAATCTACTAAAGTATTTTTACTTAAGTACTTTACACCACTGGTTGATGCTGTATGTGTGTGTGTGGTAATGGTTTGTTGACGCTGTGAGCGGGAGAGCACTTACTGCCTTGGGGTTTGGCAATATTGCAATTGCACAATAACTTAGCTCAGCCACAATAACCAAAGTGAATACAAACTACACGGTCTACTTTTTCTGCAGACACCAATGTAATGTACAGTGCTTTGAATGTAGGAAAGAGCTACATGAATCAAATTGAATTCAATTCACAACACTGAGTCTCCAAGACAGACGGTTGGTCCCTTTTGGGTAGAGAAGGGATGTTTTAACTTTAAGAAGGAAAGGGACAAAAATGAACTCTTATGATGACAGAAGAGGAGTGACCAGATACATGTATGTTCTGGTGATTCAGTGTGTCTACAGGGAAGGAAGAAGACAGTCTCCTCCCCCTCCTTCCTCCTCCTTCACCCTCCTCACCCACCCTGTCCCCTAAGGATGTCATCCCTTCATCTTTGGATGAGTGTTGAGAGAGTGGGTCTCAGGTGGCTCACACCAGACCTCTCCTCCCTCCATACACTCCTCCACCCCCATAGGGACTGACCCAGCCTTGATGGTCTGTCACACCATCACTCAATACCTGTCATCGACTCATCCTCCCTCCCCTCACTGGAGCCCAAAACATCCAGCGCCACTCCATTAGACTCCTGAGAGCATCCTCATGTCTCAATCTTGTAAATCTTTCTCAGATATGTTGTCATGAAGGCTGAATAACTCACAGGCTGTTACTTACCTTGCACCACTGTGTGATGTATGTAAAATGTCTCAAATTCTCAGGCTAAGTAAGTTAAATATGAGTAAAAATCAGAAAGTCAAGCTTTTCACTTTCTTTTTTTTGATTTTGCCCCCTTTTTCCTCCCCAATTTTGTGATATCCAAATTGGTAGTTGCGATCGTGTCTCATCGCTGCAACTCCCCAACGGGCTCTGGAGAGGCGAAGGTTGAGTCATGCGTCCTCCAAAACATGACCCACCAAGCCTCGCTGCTTCTCAACACCTCTGACAGCTAGCCGATTCAATACGTCGAAGGAGGAAAGCCCCCCGGCCAAACCCTCCCCTATAACCCAGATGACTACTGCAATGCAGCTCCTTAGACCGCTGGGCCACTCAGGAGGCCAGCTTTGCACTTTCATCATCATTTTAGTGTTTCTAATATGTCTGAGGCTGCTGACTGAGGACTTGATGATGCCTGACACTGCTGACTGAGGACTTGATGATGTTTGAGGCTGCTGACTGAGGACTTGATGATGTTTGAGGCTGCTGACTGAGGACTTGATGATGTTTGAGGCTGCTGACTGAGGACTTGATGATGTTTGAGGCTGCTGACTGAGGACTTGATGATGCCTGACACTGCTGACTGAGCACTTGATGTTTGAGGCTGCTGACTGAGGACTTGATGATGTTTGAGGCTGCTGACTGAGGACTTGATGATGTTTGAGGCTGCTGACAGGACTTTTGATGCCTGATGCTGCTGACTGATAACTTTATGATGCCTGATGCTGCTGACTGAGGACTTATGACGCCTGATGCTGCTGACTGAGGACTTATGATGCCTGATGCTGCTGACTGAGGACTTATGATGCCTGATGCTGCTGACTGAGGACTTATGACGCCTGATGCTGCTGACTGAGGACTTATGATGCCTGATGCTGCTGACTGAGGACTTTTACATTACATCTCAGGAAAAATTGGGTAATAACTTAGGGCTTAATTCAATCAAACCCACATTGCAGTAATTACACAGTAGCTCTTTTCCAATGGTCAAATGAACTCATGGATTGGTCTTGGGTACTGTATAAAAACCTACAACTACTACTAGGGCGACCATCCTCACAAGTATACTTTCACTTTTCAGAATTAATAGTGTGTGGGCACGGGATGAATATTGTAAGTAAAATACACTGTGTAAACATTGCTACAGTATTTGTGCTAAGGCACCTTTTACCAATACAGTGGCTTGGAAAAGTATTCAACTCCTTGGCATTTTTCCTATTTGTTGTCTTACAACCTGGAATTAAAATAGATTTTGGGGGGGTTTGTATCATTTGATTTACACAACATGCCTACCACTTTGATGACGCACCACTTTACTATTCTTTAGTGTTTGTGTTCCTAAGCAGTGGGACATTTGAGGATGTTTTATTACCCCCATCTTAGACCCCTTGGTTCAGTCCATGAGTTGTGTTCTGCCTGCCCCCCCCCCCCCCAGTTGGGTTCAAGAGGTGGCAGCTGGAGTTGTGCTCTGTAGACTACATTCCTTGTTTTCCTGGCCAGCAGTGTCACAGTCAGGAACTCTGGCAGGCTGGGGCTGAACATGTTTGATTGTGGAACATCCACTGCCATGTTCCATGTCAGGTTGCCATGGGGACTAGCTCCAAACAGAATGTTCCTGAGAAGTAGTGTGAGGTGTTCTTGATAAAAGGGGTTTAATGAGTGACTGAGAAGAGATGGGGCTGTATAACCTGGGTTTAACAAGTCACTGAGAGGCTAAAAGGCCTGTAAGACTGTGTTCAGTAGTCTTCGCATAATGAAGTTCAATAGGAACTAGAGGCTTTAGCACAAGTTGAAAATGAGATGTTTTAAAATTCAGTCTATAATCACTCTTTGAAATACATTTAAAATATATTAAATATCAAATCCTCAAAACATTTTGCGAACAAATGGCTGAATCTTGAATACCAGTCTTCAAAAAAGCAGATTCATGGTTTAGAATAAAATTCATGACTCTTCTGTCACAGTCCCAACTTCCTACCTGTTTAGATGAGAACCACAGCCTACTGGGCCTTGCAACAGGATGTCCATCCTCCTTCTCCACACATTTGACAGAGATTAAACTGTGGTGTGGACTAGAGTTTGATTTGAAATACATAAAGAGGCCACACCAGGCAACCAATACATGTACCAAAATTGCTGAGGATTATACAAACAAGAAGTCTGACTTGTTTCCATTGTGGTCCTCTATTGGTAGGCAAGTAGCTGCAGGGCAAAACAAGTGACACGGGCACGCTGTGCCATACATTCAATCATACACAATGTCCACATATTTCAATACATAGCCCAAAAAGTATATAGACACATCTAACCAATCACTCCACTAGCGCAAAGTGGCTTTCCACTTGGCAATGGTTAAATCAGAGCTACCTGTAGGCGGGATCCTGCACCTTGGGTCAAATGAAGATGCAGGAGGAGCCGAGCTACAGGACCCTATACTTCCAAAGAGAAAAGTATGATAGTAGTATGATAAACCAAGATTAGGGTTACGGTTGATTATAAGGCTATGGAAAGGGTTTAGGGATTAGGATTAAGGACAATGTTAGGGTTAAACATTCGGGTCAGCCATAGCCCAACCCTTTACCCTGGCTTCATGTCGGCACCCCGGCTCAACCATAATCATCACCTTAATCACCCCAAATACTGTAGGCCTCCCTCATCTTCAAATTCCCAATGTAGAGAGGATATGTCTAACTACATTTGCATTAAGGCAACAACAGTGGAATGTGGTGGCTCATCTCTACTCCTGAAACTCCCTGGCCCACCAGTCATCTCTACTCCTGAAACTCCCTGGCCCACCAGTCATCTCTACTCCTGAAACTCCCTGGCCCACCAGTCATCTCTACTCCTGAAACCCCCTGGCCCACCAGTCATCTCTACTCCTGAAACCCCCTGGCCCACCAGTCATCTCTACTCCTGAAACTCCCTGGCCCACCAGTCATCTCTACTCCTGAAACTCCCTGGCCCACCAGTCATCTCTACTCCTGAAACTCCCTGGCCCACCAGTCATCTCTACTCCTGAAACTCCCTGGCCCACCAGTCATCTCTACTCCTGAAACTCCCTGGCCCACCAGTCATCTCTACTCCTGAAACTCCCTGGCCCACCAGTCATCTCTACTCCTGAAACTCCCTGGCCCACCAGTCATCTCTACTCCTGAAACTCCCTGGCCCACCAGTCATCTCTACTCCTGAAACCCCCTGGCCCACCAGTCATCTCTACTCCTGAAACTCCCTGGCCCACCAGTCATCTCTACTCCTGAATCTCCCTGGCCCACCAGTCATCTCTACTCCTGAATCTCCCTGGCCCACCATTCATCTCACCCCTGAAACTCCCTTTAAAAGGCCCTCCCTGTCAATACCATTGATCCCTGCTGAGGCCATCAATACTCAGTAACAGCACCTGCTATTCTTCCCATCGATACGTTTGAACTTGTTTAGCCTTTGAAAGCATTAGGTTAAGGGGAAGTATAAATGGGTAGAAAATTAAGTGGCATTGAGGTCTGGTCAGTTCAGCAATGAGGATACCTCATGTCTCATGTCTTAGACTCAGTAGACCAGTGGAAGGTGTGCAGACTTTTGTTCCGTCCCATTGTTAACACACAATAAAGGGAGTCCAAATGTTCAGCCTTACCTGTGCAGCTCCGACTGTCCCACCTCTCCCCAATGCTATTCTTGATTCCTACTCAGGCGTGTTCCTGCATGGTCCCTCTGTCTAGAATTCCCGGGATTCTTCAGATACTCTTATTTCAAGGAGAGAAAACCAAAAGAGGGGAGCGAGCCAAGACATAACGTCCCTCCTGATGTTCCCTAATAGTGGTGGCATTGGTGGGTTTTAATCATCACACGCCAAAGTAAAAAAAAAAATGCACTGAGGAATTGTGAGCACAAACACCACATGCACACAATTGCATAGCACACTTACAACATAAAACACGTCTGGTTTTAATTTTTCTGGATCAACACAAAAGGTGCTAAAAAGGTTATGACATCGTAAGGCAAGGTTTCAGAATGTAATATCAACACAGTATTGATGACATCATAAGGCAAGGTTTCAGAATGTAATATCAACACAGTATTGATGACATCATAAGGAAAGGTTTCAGAATGTAATATCAATACAGAGTAATGATGACATCATAAGGAAAGGTTTCTTCAAGTAAAAAGGTCCCTAATGATGAGCCAATGAAATAGCCCAACCCCAGGTTTTTCACCATCTACAACAATTTAATTTATTCTGGTTGTGGAGACCATCTGGGTGTGCAGGCTTTGGTTCCAGCCCTAGTTCAATTTACCCAAGGCTTGATGATAAATTCATTAGTTCAATCTGGTGTATTAGTGCACATCATGTGTCCCCAAGACCAGGATCGAGGAACACTTCTCTAGAACTGTCTGTGCCATTTAGAGAGTGCCTAAAAATCCTGCAGGAGCGGTGTTGTTGTTAACTGTTGTTAAAAACAGTGTTGTTAAAAACTGGAGCCAAGTGAGGCATAATCCAATGGGAAATGGGAACACAGAGTATCAACACTGTACCGTAGCAAGTAATGTCATTTAGGATGAGAGACGCAATCAATAGCTGCCTTCTTAAGCTTCCCTCTTGGCCGGTACTTGCAGACAATAGCACTCATCTGTCTAAACAGAACCAGGCCTACACACCTAATCCCATTCATAAAGCTTGACTTCCAGATTGGGGGAATTGTAGCTGTGGTCATTCGTTTACCTCAAGGCTCTCTTCCACAAAATATCCATGGACTCATCAGTCTAGCTCAACCTAGGCATCAAAGTAGAACACAGCACCCCACTGGGCACACATTGGTTGAATCAACATTGTTTGAGGTCTGTGCCCAGTGGGACCATTATTAACTAAACATGTTACCTCATCTATGTCCATACCTGCTTAACTACCCTGACATGCATACCCTGGGGCCACCACAAAGTAGTGTGGTTGACCATCTGGTAAATAAAACACCATGTCACCAATCATGCCTCTTACCCTCATATCAGAACACTCCGGGATAGTGCTGAGGGCTCAGAGAAAGATGTTTAAGCCCCAGACACTTGCTTTGGACAACTTGCTGACACTAGGAAAAGCCTGCGGAAGGAATTCCTAGCTTTGACACCTGTGAGGGTGTTATTACCCCTCGGCTAGTTCCCCCCCACCCCGTTGCAAATATGACAGATATACTCACTCATTTTGGGGGGATTACTCTGCATCCCAGGTGAATATTTGTTGAATGTATTCAAAAATGTGCACAAAAACGTTGCACAATGGTTGTGGTGTACATTTCCAAACGTTAAAACATTTCGAATTTGGTATCGTGAACAGGGCCACTGACTGAGTCTCCCATTGCCTCAATCTGCCAATGCAATGTCGTTCAGTGTCTCACAGGGTTGGGAAAGACTGCTCTCTAGTGGACACTCAATGTTCATACAATATCATATTGTGCAGTCAGTGACCACCTTTACATGCACACCAATATGCCATTATTATTTGGGATACTCAAGTATTCTGATTTTGAGTTGACACATAAACATCATATCCCATTCACAATTACCTGAAAAGGCTTGTAATCCCGGTTATGAGATATTCTGATTTTAGACGGGTTACTGTGGCATGTAAACATCTTATCCCATTCAGGCTGCTGTTGTTTTACCAGTCTGCGCAGGCTCAGTTTAGCATATCATGGGTGTTGTGTGATGATGTTTTCATCTGATTGTCAAACAAATCACTTCAAAAAGTAGGCTACCTGTGCAGTTCCATCCACCATAATTTATGTTGCTGTTACTCCATACTGGACCATATAGCCTACTGGTTACTTTCACCCCTAATTTAGACAACGGTTTGCTTATAATTTCTGACATTTGGTAGTCCATATTATCATTTCTGACATTTGGTAGTCCATATTATCATTTCTGACATTTGGTAGTCCATATTTTCATTTCTGACATTTGGTAGTCCATATTATCATTTCTGACATTTGGTAGTCCATATTATCATTTCTGACATTTGGTAGTCCATATTATCATTTCTGACATTTGGTAAGCCACTATATGTTATGCAGCTTCTCTCCTTTATAACTAAATAAAGTAGAACTCACCAGAATAATGTCTTACATTGATAGAATTAATGCACTAGCAATCTAGTTAACACAAGTAAAGTTGTCTGTTTCGTTCAGGGACCTGGGTGAAAAACGCAATAACTTCAAAACAGTGTAAAGATAGGTCCTGTGCAAAATGTCCAAATGTCATCAGTTTGACTGGTTTTGAGGAAATTAATACCTGAGAAAATGATTATGATAAGCTTCCCAGTTTATTTAACTAGGCAAGTCAGTTAAGAACCAATTCTTATTTACAATGGACGGCCTACCACGGCCAAGCACTAACCTGGACGACGCTGGGCCAATTGTGCTCTGCCCTATGGGACTCCCAATTATGGACGGTTGTGATACAGCCTGGAATTGAACCAGCTCTGTAGTGACACCTTAGACTGCTGCGCCACTCTGGAGCCCAAAATCTTGGGGGCATATTTTATGTGGTTGAAATACTGTCTGCTTGCATGTCAAAGATAACACATGCATTTTCATAAGAGATGCTGAAAGAAAGAAATACCATTTCTCCGCACCTGTTCCGAGAAAAAATGCCTAATTCTGCAGGAGTTAACATTATATTATCCTACATGTGAAGTTACAGTCCTACAGTCGGTGTCCATATTTCAGTTACAATTAAATTTAACCCATATGAACTTAAATGAGGAATATTATGTTTATTCATGTCAACAGTGAAACTCGTGAGCGGAATATCAAGGTGCATGTAAACAGTTTATCCCAAATTAGACCTTAAGCGTGATAAGTATGAGGTACTATCCAGAATACTGTGCGCATGTAAACGTGGTCAGTGAGAGAGCGCGAGAGAAACAGAGAGACAGAGAGAGAAAAGCATTGGGAAACAGAGTGAGGGAGACAGAGAGAAATGGAGAGCGAGAGAGCGTTCCATCGACAAGCCTTACGTTGTGGTTTGCCACAGCTGAAGTCACAATGCCTTTAGCATTCCAACTCCCTGCATTCCACAGCAATTACACCATCGCACATGCACCCTTTCCTGCCACACTATCCCCAATAGGTAACAAGCAGGAATCAGGAAATGACCTCAAATCAACCAGATAATGAAAACAATATGAGAATAACACTTGTAGCTAAACTACTATGTATTGTAGCTCTTCACTGTAACTAGAGACAGTCTGGTCTGGGCTCAAAGTGCAAAAACATCCATTTGTGTCATTACCTTTAGGTTATTATATGTCTTCCAAGATTGTGGGGGTATGGTTAATAGGACGGACAAAGTGATGAAGAGACCTTAAACAAAACGGAATCAAGTGAGAGCTGGGCTGGACTGAGAAGATATGCTGCTTTATCGTTTGACTGGATTAACCATGTCAATACCACTATAAACCTTTTGTTAATTAAAAAATAATGTATCATCACCCTGTAATTTAGCGTACTGGTATAATTTGGCAGGCAAGTGTACTATTTTTCATATAATTACCTGTACTATATACAGACGTGGGATTGATTTAGACCTCGGACAACAGGTGTGTTAATTATCAGGTAGAACAGAAAATCAACAGGCTCCGGACCTCGGACCTTTTGTTAATACGAGTTTATTGCTTTGACTTTGTACTAGTTCTCGTTATAACAATAGATCCAATACATTATAGGGATTAAAAGAAGTGAGGGAGGATGGATGGATGGAATGTTGGAATGGCAGCAAGTCAGAGGGCCCATCTCAAAAGACACCCTATTCCCTATATAGTGTAGTACTTTAGACCAAAGGCCCTTCAGGCTCTCGTCAACAGCAGTGCGCTAGATAGGGAATATGGTGCCATTTTGGGACGCAGACAGAGGAAGTGATGTGATGGAATCTTGAAAGGGACAGTAAGACAACATGCAGAAGATTAGATCATGCTCAGCCTTCGTGTTGATTAGAAAATCAGAGCTGTGCTTATCTCAGTTCCTATAGAAGCTAATGTGTATAAGGCAAGTGTACTATTTTTCATATAATTACCTGTACTATATACAGACGTGGGATTGATTTAGACCTCGGACAACAGGTGTGTTAATTATCAGGTAGAACAGAAAATCAACAGGCTCCGGACCTCGCGGGTAAAAAGTCGACTACCCTTGATATAGGGAATAGCCTACATGCTCAGCCTTCGTGTTGATTAGAAAATCAGAGCTGTGCTTATCTCAGTTCCTATAGAAGCTAATGTGTATAAAGGGAAGGCAGGGTGACAGTACTGTACTGTCACTGTGGGATGCTAAAGGTCATGCCTCCAGTCCCAGCTTAAAATGTGACAGAATTTGAATAGAGGAGCAATGATTCAGTTTTAAAACTATACACTTGCAATTGATACGTTCATTCCAATCAGTTGTGGAAAAACATTTAAGGGCTTGTTCAAGCTGTTGACTCAGTGTATGTCGTTGCATAGTAAGGGACTGAGATTGCAAATATACATTTTCTGTGATTTCCTTCTCAAAGTTATATTGTGTTATGTAAGGCGTATCGTTCTGTACTGTACCCACTCAACACCATTGAAAGTAGATCATGTCTCATCACTGCAACTCCCCAACGGGCTCGGGAGAGGCAAAGGTGGAATCATGTGTCTTCCCGAAACATGATCCGCCTAACCGCGCTCCTTAACACCCACCATCTTAACTCTGAAACCAGCCACACCAATGTGTCAGAGGAAACTTTCAACTGGCGACTGGGGTCAGCCCGCAGGCACCCGGCCCACCACAAGGAGTCTCTAGAGCGCGATGAGCTAAGTAAAGCCCCACCAGCCAAACTCTCCCCTCACCCGGACGACACTGGGCCAATTGTGCGCCGTCCTATGGGACTCCCGGCCAAGACCGGCACAGCACGGGAATGAACCCGGGTCTGTAGTAACGCCTCTAGTACTGTGATGCAGTCTCTTAGACCGCTGCGCCACTCGGGAGGCCCAGATCAAGATATTTAACTCTAAAAAGACTATAGCATGTAAAGCGACACATCATTCTAATATGGATAAGTGTGTACTGTCTACCACTGAATGAACAATTAACTGATTGGACATAATTTGGCATGGCTTCTATTTAAGGACAATAACAAAAAGCTATTTACCATCCAACAATACATACGTAATGAAATGATGCCAGACTGAATCTCTAGGCCCTACTGAATGTGGTCTTGCCATTGTCTAACTCAGAACAGTCACTTGTCGTCGATTTGACAAAAGCAGCAACAAAAACACCAGATGTCCCAAGCGTAAAATGCTTCAGAATCTCCAGACGCTTTGAATGGTACATTTATGCACCTGAATCAACTAACTGTTGGCTTGATTGAACCTAATTCATTTGTCCAAGCCTCTCATGGTGTCAGAGACTTGCATGTACTGGCCGAAAACAGAGAACTGTGGAGAAAAATAAAATGTCCTCCATTGTTAGGGTCGGATGCAATTATGGCTAACAGCAGTTAAATCAATCGTTGAGCTCTGGGACTGTGTGTTTGTATGAAGTATGGGAGTGTCTGAGAACAGTCATGCATCGTCAATTTGACTTGACAAAAATGCTACATTTATTCAACTTTATAGGAAACAATATCAAAAATCAAAATGGGACACATTCATAACGGACTCAAAACTAACATTCACTTTAAACAATAAAAACCCCCACAAAAATACAATCATAGAAATGGTCCATGTAATTTTAGCTGTCAGAGGAGACGTGGTGGAGTGTATGAACAAACAGAAAGGACAACTTACAAGTACTCTGATTACAGTTATTACAGGAGTCTCTTCAGGTGCCATAGTGTCCACTACAGTGGGTACAAGAATATAACTTTGGGGTGAGTGTTCTCCAGTTCTGTCCATTAGGAAATCTTTACATAACATTACCTCTATGAGCAAACCATTGTTTAGGGTCTGTCAGCGAACCATAAACAACCATACACCATACGGCTAAAGTGGACTCTCTCTTGTCGATAATGCAAGGAGGACGTCTGCATTGAATCCTGCCACGGTTAGATGCAGTAAAGAAGTATTTATAAAGCTATTGGCTAAGACACATGCATAGATAGGAGAGGCTACACTACCAGAGATCATGCTTCTGACATGGATGAATGCCTCCCAGGCATTATCTTATCAGCCACCACCTGACTGTACCATTCACACGACTGGCTGCATCACACCAACAGTACTCCGTCTGTTCACTCGACGTGCATCATGAGAAGGTGCGTGTGTTGGGCGAATCAACGAGACAAGATTTCTCTATCGACAATGAGAGAAAGTAAGGCTCTGGTCCAACATCCACACTAGCACACTGCTTTGAAGCTATTATGGTTGGTGCATGCACTTTAAGTAGTATGCTAGTGTTGATGTTGGAAAGCAGCCAAAGAATGTGTGATAGTTGGTTGGTTTGGAAAACATCTCATCATAGACATGAGCTGATTGGCTGGCCTAAACCAGCTGACATGAAACACAGGCGTGAGATACTACGTGACAAAGACGGGTAAGAATGAAGGAGTACTGATACAGAGAGAAGGGACATCACCCTCTATAGTCTGACTTGGGGTCAGTGTTTTCTTACCCTTTGGTCTGGTCTGAGGAACACGCATGTCTGAGGGGTTGGCGGCAAGACAGAGGTTTTTAAAGAGATCAACAGGTAGAAAACATACAATAACCCCTTTAACCTGACCCTTTGTGAAGACGTGTAAAATCTCTTCCGAATGCCATGAAACAATGCTAGAGAGAGAGATTCCCCATTCCAAAACTGGAAAACAGAGCCTGCCTCCTTCCAGTCTTTCTCTCACTATTATGCAAAACCATATTGGCTGTTTCAAGGAGTCACTTTCTCTTTCTTTGCAAAGAGGGCTTTTTGTAAAGAGAATCATGAGTCGGGAGACTATCGGAGTGGCATGGATGTACTTCAAAGAGGGATGGAACAAGTGTCACACACGAGGCCTAAGTTCTTCTCTTGTCGTAACCTAGTCCCTCTCTTATCAGGACAGCATACTGTAGAACGAGTATCATGAAACAACCTGGACTGGAGGGCAAGGACAGAGAGCTGATGTTTTGCTGAAATGGCTGTGGTTTTCATCTTTCTATTCATGACGAGTCGTCCATTTTTGGGCCTTTTTTCCAGTCTGGGTATCCCCACAGTGGAGTAGATGGGGACATGACGTCTTTGCAGTGCCTCAGAAAGAGAGTTGAGTTGAGTTGAGCTGTGGAAGGTGTGGTGAGGATGAGAGGAGGAGGGGACAGAACAGGGCGCACACAGTACATTCATCAGAAGCTTAGAGACAGTCCGTCTCCTATAGCAACAGATTAGAGAACTAATCAAACAAATCAAAGCTATTCTGACTGTTGGAGAGCTGCAGCAGTTCATTGGTTCATCTGGAAATCTATTGATTACAAATTAGGAAACCAGTAGAGGAAAAAAACTGATTAGATAACAGAACACCAAACCGTGTAAAAAAATGTACAAAACCCAAACTTGGGTTGATATTTAGGAAAAGACATAGATAGATACAGTATATATGATGTGGTTGGTGAGTGAAACTGGTCAGTTAGTAATGTTAGGTGGTCAAGTAGTAGTGTTGTTCTCTCTCTTCTTCGGGCCAGGACTCTGCTCAGATGGTACCCTCTGGTGGCCAGTGTATGCATATTCAGTAGGGACTCCACTGGTTCACTTGAAGCTGGGTTAGGGTTGGGTAGGGCTATGGCCAGATGAAGATGAAGGGAGAGGATTAAGGGAGGAGGGTGTGGAGGGAGGGTGTGAGTGAAGGGCTTCATGTGAGGAGTAGTTAGGGTTGATGGGTGCTGGTTTGTAAACAGAGAAAGGATAGTATGAAGACTCCACTAGTGGGGGCTCTAAAACGGAGCAGATGATTTAAAATACACCACATAGCCAAATGTATGTGATCACCCTCTAGTCAAACATCTAATTCCAAAATCATGGGCATTAATATGGAGTTGGTCCCCCCTTTGCTGCTATAACAGCCTCCACCCTTCTGGGAAGGATTTCCACTATATGATGGAACATTGCTGCAGGGACTGCGTTCATTCAGCCACAAGAGCATTAGTGAGGTTGGGCACTGATGTTGGGCGATTAGGCTTGGCTCGCAGTCGGCATTCCAATTCATCCCAAAAGGTGTTCGATGGGGTTGAAGTCTGGGATCTGTGCAGGCCAGTCAAGTTCTTCCACACCGATCTCGACAAACCATTTCTGTATGGACCTCGCTTTGTGCACGGGGGCATTGTCATGCTGAAACAGGAAAGGGCCTTTTTTTGGCAAATTGTTGCCACAAAGTTGAAAGCACAGAATCCTCTAGAATGTCATTGTATGCTGTAGCGTTAAGATGCCCCTTCACTGGAACTAAGGGGCCTAACCTGAACCATGAAAAACAGCCCCAGGTCATTATGCATTCGGGCAGGTAGCGATCTCCTGTCATCGCCAGAATGCACAGTGTGATTCATCACTCCAGAGAACGCATTTCCACTGCTTCAATGGTGGCGAGCTTTACACTACTCCAGCCGACGCTTGGCATCTCGCATTGTGATCTTAGGCTTGTATGCAGCTGCTCGGCCACGGAAACCCATTTCATTAAGCTCCCGACGAACAGTCCTTGTGCTGGTAATGCTTCCAGAGGCAGTTTGGAACTTGGTAGTGAGTGTTGCAACCGAGGACAGACGATTTTTACATGCTACACGCTTTAGCACTTGGCAGTCCTGTTCTGTGGGCTTGTGTGGCCTACCACCTCGGGGCTGAGCCGTTGTTGCTCCTAGACGTTTCCACTTCACAATAACAGCACTTACAGTTGACCAGGGCACCTCTAGCATGGCAGAAATATGACAAACTGACTTGGTGGCATCCTATGATGGTGCCACGGCATCCTATGATGGTGCCAAGTCATTCTACTGCCAATGTTTGTCTATGGAGATTGCATGGCTTTGTGCTCGATTTTATACACCTGTCAGCAATGGGTGTGGCTGAAATAGCCGAATCCACTAATTTGAAGGGTTGACCACATACTTTTGGCCATGTAGTGTATGTGGAGGGAGAAATTATTAAAGATGAGGGTCAGTCAATGGTAAAAAGTGTGGGTCCTAAGGTGTGGACTGTGAATTCCTAAAGGAGTCAGACCTCCAAAGTTAGGAATCAAATTGGTTTGGTGATTAGTGGGAAGAGCAGCTATGGGCATAGTGGGTTGCTCCAGGGGTGCTGCTACAGTCCAGTATTGTGACATGACATCTCAGGGCCATTATGGTGAGGGTCTAGCGGTGGACCCAGTTCATTCCCAGACTCCGCCCCAGCCTCAGTCAGTGAGTACAATACCAGTCACTTTATGTTGCTGGACTCTGAGTGGGAGATGTTGAGTGTGTTGGCGGAGGGGAAAAGGTCACGATGGTCTGTGGGGCTGTGGTAGTCTGACATCAGATCTGGTTCTAACAGGGAGGACAAGGTGAAGTTGGAGGAGCCTTTCTTCAGACACTGTGTGTAGAAGTTAAGGAGGAGGTCCAGCTTGTTCTCTATCGACTGCACCTGTACAGAGATTAACACACACTAATTATTTTGTGCACTAAAATCTATTTATGACATTATTAATGAGCAATGATTATGGTAGTATTTTTTACTGGGTATTTCATTATAAATTGCAAAGTTAAATGGCAGTTAGTAGTACTACTAACCCAATATCATTAGACAAATACAAGCATAAATTGAGAAATCATGCACTCACCCCTATATTATACTGAACAAAAATATAAACGCAACATGCAACAATTTCAAAGATTTTGCTGAGTTACAGCTCATATAAGGAAATCGGTCAATTAAATAAATAAATTAGGTTCTGATCTATGGATTTCACATGACTGGACAGGGGCGCAGCCATGGGTGGGCCTGGAACAGCACCCACTTGTGAGCCAGGCCAAGCCAATCAGAATGCGTTTTTCCCCACAAAAGGGCTTTATTCCAAACAGAAATACTCCTCAGCACCCCCCTCCCCTGACGATCCTGTAAGTGAAAAACCCGGACGTGGAGGTCCTGGGCTGCGTGGTCTGCGGTTCTGAGGCCGGTTGGACGTTCTGCTAAATTCTTTAAAACGATGTTGGAGGTGGCTTATGGTCGAGAAATGAACATTCAATTCTCTAGCAACAGCTCTGGTGGAGATTCCTGCAGTCAACATGCTAATTGCATACTCTCAAAACTTGAGACATCTGTGGCATTGTGTTGTGTGACAAAACGGGACATTTTAGAGTGGCCTTTTATTGTCCCCAGCACACCTGTGTAATGATCATGCTGTTTAATCAGCGTCTTGCTATGCCACACCTTTCAGGTGGATTGAATATCTTGACAAAGGATAAAATGTCACTTATTTTGTACAAAATGATTCTGCAACTGTATCTTACGGCACAAAAAAGAGCTTCTGGATATCAGGACAGCGATCACTCACCTCAGATTAGACAAAGAGCTTCTGGGTATCAGGACAGTGATCACTCACCTCGGATTAGACAAAGAGCTTCTGGATATCAGGACAGCGATCACTCACCTCAGATTAGACAAAGAGCTTCTGGATATCAGGACAGCGATCACTCACCTCAGATTAGACAAAGAGCTTCTGGATATCAGGACAGCGATCACTCACCTCGGATTAGACACAGAGCTTCTGGATATCAGGACAGCGATCACTCACCTCAGATTAGACAAAGAGCTTCTGTATATCAGGACAGTGATCACTCACCTCGGATTAGACAAAGATTTTTTCTTCAACATACAAGACGCACAAGACATCCTCCAAACACCCCACAGGGCCGACATCCCCGTTATTTGCAAGAGGAAGCGACGCAGGTACAGAGGACAAAGAGCTGGATGCCTGGTCAGGACCCGAAAAACGCGAGTGAGCAAGCTGCCGTTACCGTCAATACTACTCACCAATGTGCAATCATTGGACAATTAACTAGACGAGGTATGATCACGAATATCCTACCAACGGGACATCAAAAACTGTAATATCCTATGTTTCACGGAATCGTGGCTGAATGACGAGATGGATATTCAGCTAGCGGGATACACGCTGCACTTGCAAGATAGAACAGCACATTCTGGTAAGACGAGGGGGGGGGGGGGGTCTGTGCATATTTGTAAACAGCTGGTGCATGAAATCTAAGGAATTCTCTAGATTTTGCTCGTCTGAAGTAGAGTATGGTGATAAATTGCAGGCCACACTACTTGCCTAGGGAGCTTTCAGCTATACTTTTCGTGGCTGTTTATTTACCACCACAGACATATGCTGGCACTAAGACCACACTCAGTGAGCTGTATAAGGAAATAAACAAACAGGAAACCACTCACCCAGAGGCGGCGCTCCTAGTGGCCGGAGACTTTAATTCAGGGAAACTTAAATCAGCTCTACCTAATTTCTATCAACATGTTAAATGTGCAGCCAGAAGGAAAACAATTCTAGATCACCTTTACCCCACACACAGAGACGCGGACAATGCTCTCCCTCATCCGACCACGACTCGATCATCCTGATTCCTACTTACAAGCAAAAATTAAAACAGGAAGCACCAGTGACTCGGTCTATAAAAAAAGTGGTCAGATGAAGCAGATGCTAAACTACAGGACTATTTTGCTATCACAGACAGGAACATGTTCTGGGATTCTTCCGATGGCATTGAGGAATACACCACATCAGTCACTGGCTTTATCAATAAGTGCATCGAGGACGTAATCCCCACAGTAACATACCCCAACCCGAAGCTATGGATTACAGGCAACATTCACACTGAGCTAAAGGGTAGAGCTGCCTCTTTCAAGGTGCGGGACTCTAACCCGGAAGCTTACAAGAAATCCCGCTATGCCCTGCGACGAACCATCAAACAGGCAAAGTGTCAATACAGGGCTAAGATCGAATCATACTACACCGGCTCTGACGCTCGTCGGATGTGGCAGGGTTTGCAAACTATTACAGACTACAAAGGGAAGCACAGCTGTGAGCTGCCCAGTGACATGAGCCTACCAGACGAGCTAAATCACTTCTATGCTCGCTTGCATCAGCTGTTCCGGACGACTGTGTGATCATGCTCTCCGTAGCCAACGTGAGTAAGACCTTTAAACAGGTCAACATACAAGGCTGCGGGGCCAGACGTATTACCAGGACGTGTGCTCCGGGCATGTGCTGACCAACTGGCAGGTGTCTTCACTGTCATTTTTAACATGTCCCTGATTACATCTGTAATACCAACATGTTTCAAGCAGACCACCATAGTCCCTGTGCCCAAGAACACAAAGGTAACCTGCCTAAATGACTATAGACCCATAGCACTCACGTCCGTAGCCATGAAGTGCTTTGAAAGGTTGGTAATGGCTCACATCAACACCATTATCCCAGAAACACTAGACCCACTCCAATTTGCATACCGCCCAAACAGATCCACAGATGATGCAATCTCAATTGCACTCCACACTGCACTTTCCCACCTGGACAAAATGAACGCTTATGTGAAAATGATATTCATTGACTACAGCTCAGCGTTCAACACCATAGTACGCTCAAAGCTCATCACTAAGCTCAGGATCCTGGGACTAAACACCTCCCTCTGCAACTGGATATTGGACTTCCTTATGGGCCACCCCCAGGTGGTGGGGGTAGGTAGCAACACATCTGCCATGCTAATCCTCAACACTGGAGCTCCCCAGGGGTGCGTGCTCAGTCCACACCTGTACTCCCTGTTCACCCACGACTGCATGGCCAGGCATGCAACACCATCATTAAGTTTGCAGACGACACAACAGTGGTAGGCCTGATCACCGACAAAGACGAGACAGCCTATAGGGAGGAAGTCAGAGACCTGGCCGGGTGATGCCAGAATAACAGTCTTGGTTACGTTGAGGAATAGGTTAAGGAGATTGTGGACTACAGGAAAAGGAGGACCGAGCATGCCCCCATTCTCATCGACAGGGCTGTAGTGGAGCAGGTTGAGAGCTTCAAGTTCCTTGGTGTCCACATCAACAACAAACTAGAATGGTCCAAACACACCAAGACAGTCGCGAAGAGGGGACGATAATGCCTATTCCCCCTCAGGAAACTAACAAAAATTTGGCATGGGTCCTGAGATCCTCAAAAGGTTCTACAGTTGCAACATGGAGAGCATCCTGACTGGTTGCATCACTGCCTGGTACGGCAATTGCTCGGCCTCTGACCTCAAGGCACTACAGAGGGTAGTGCGAACGGCCCAGTACATCACTGGGGCTAAGCTGCCTGCCATCCAGGACCTCTACACCAGGCGGTGTCAGAGGAAGGCCCTAAAAATTGTCAAAGACCCCAGCCACCCCAGTCATAGACTGTTCTTTCTACTACCGCATGGCAAGCGGTACCGGAGTGCCAAGTCTAGGACAAAAAGGCTTCTCAACAGTTTTTACCCCCAAGCCATAAGACTCCTGAACAGGTAGTCAAATGGCTACCCGGACTATTTGCATTTTGTTCCCGCCCCCCCCGCCTGTCTTTTTACTGTTGTTTTATTTCTTTACCTACCTATTGTTCACCTAATACCTTTTTTGCACTTTTGGTTACATTTACATTTACATTTAAGTCATTTAGCAGACGCTCTTATCCAGAGCGACTTACAAATTGGTGAATTCACCTTCTGACATCCAGTGGAACAGCCACTTTACAATAGTGCATCTAAGTCATTAAGGGGGGGGGTGAGAAGGATTACTTATCCTATCCTAGGTATTCCTTGAAGAGGTGGGGTTTCAGGTGTCTCCGGTTAGAACCTGTAAGTAAGCATTTCACTGTAAGGTCTACCTACACCTGTTGTATTCAGCGCACGTGACAATTAAACTTTGATTTGATTTGGAATGCTCATGAACAGGGATGTAAACAAATGTGTGGCAAAAGAATTTGAGTGAAATAACTTTTTGTGCGTATGGAACATTTCTGGAATCTTTTATTTCAGCTCATGAAACATGGGACCAGCACTTTAAATGTTGCGTTTCTATTTTTGCTCAGTGTACATGGAATATTAGCCTAATCAGAGGAGCCACGCATTGCTGATCAGGGTTTTTCCTGTCTCAAAGTGGTGGCCGTGGCCGTGCGTTAACATGATGATCAACCTACTGTACTGGAGCTCTGTACCTGTTTCTCCACCTTGATGACACGTCCCATCATACTGAGCTCGTCCATAAGGTCTAGTTCTGGAGGGGTCTTCTCTCCCTTCTCACTCCTCACCTTCTTATTATCTGGCTGGTAGGACGATCCACGACCTACTATGTGATCCACTCTGGGGAGGACCAGGACAACACACAACAATCATTATCAAAATGGTTCATTTAGTGGTGTTATGGTTACTACTGTTGATAGAGTGTGTGTGGAACAAATCCACTGTGTCTCCAACTGTTGTAGGGTGTGTGTGTGTGTGTGTGTGTGTACCTGGTTTGTAGACTCTTGATCCTTCCCAGCATGTCCAGGTGTCCAGCAGAGTACTGCTCTATGACGTCCTTCACGTCGTATGGACGCAGAGTCTCCTTAAACTTCCGCTTGGCCACCAGGAACTTCAGAATCCTACACACACACACATAAGTAGATATCTACTAGAATGTGTTGCCTGTGGGTGCTTCACACTGCAGAATAAAACCAGTGAATACTGCAAAAGTGTTAAACCATGAAACAAGTCATGCACGTCATCAATGCCACTACGTAGGTGTGATTAAGTGGGATTTGCAGCCAAAGTGACCTTAAAGGCCTCATTAAAGGAATCCACTGGAGGACGGCAGGGATTCCCCTTTGTTGTGGACTTTGACAATGGCATTGGTTCTGTATTACCAATGACATATGTAGAGCCATGTATAGAACACTGACTGTATACAGTGACTTCGGAAAGTATTCAGACCCCTTCACTTTCTTCACATTTTGTTACGTTACAGCCTTATCCTAAAATTGATCAAATATATATTTTTCTTATCAATCTACACACAATACCTCAATGACGAAGCAAAAACTATTTTTTAGAAATGTTTGCTAATTTATTTTAAAAAATACAAGACTGAAATATCACATTTCTGTAAGTATTCAGACCTTTGGCAGCAGTTAACAGCATCGAGTCTTCTTGGGCATGATGCTAAAAGCTTGGAATATTTGTATTTGGGGAGTTTCTCCCATTCTTCTCTGCAGATCCTCTCAAGCTCAGTCAGGTTGGATGGGGAGCATTGCTGCACAGCTATTTTCAGGTCTCTCCAGAGATGTTCGATTGGGTCTGGGCTCTGGCTGGTCCACTCAAGGAAATTCAGAGACTTGTCCCGAAGCCACTCCTGTGTTGTCTTGACTGTGTGCTTAGGGTCGTTGTCCTGTTGGAAGGTGAACCTTCACCCCAATCTGAGGTCTTGAGCACTCTGGAGCAGGTTTTCATCAAGGATCTCTCTGTACATTGCTCCATTCATCTTTGCCTCGAACCTGACTAGTCTCTCAGTCTCTGCCGCTGGAAAACATCCCCACAGCATGATGCTGCCACCACCATGCTTCACCGTAGGGATGCTGCCAGGTTTCCTCCAGACATGATACTTGGCATTCAGGCCAAAGAGTTCAATCTTGGTTTCATCAGACCAGAGAATCTTGTTTCTCATGGCCTGAGAGTCTTTAGGTGCATTTTGGCAAACTCCAAGCGGGCTGTCATGTGCCTTTTACTGAGGAGTGGCATCCGTCAGGCCACTCCACCATAAAAGGCCTGATTGATGGAGTGCTGCAGAGATGGTTGTCCTTATGGAAGGTTCTCCCATCTCCACAGAGGAACTCTGGAACGCTGTAAGAGTGACCATTGCGTTCTTGGCCACCTCCCTGGCCACGGCCCTTCTCCCCTGATTGCTCAGTCGAGCCGGTCTTGATGGTTCCAAACTTCTTCCATTTAAGAATGATGGACCTTCAATGCTTCAGAAATGTTTTGGTTCTTTTCCCCAGATCTGAGCCTCAACACAATCCTGTCTCGGAGCTCTACGGACAATTCCTTTGACCTAATGGCTTGGTTTTTGCTCTGATGTGCACTGTCAACTGTGGGACCTTATATCGACAGGTGTGTGCCTTTCCAAATCATGTCCAAATCAATTGAATTTACCACAGTGGGACTCCAATTAAGTTGTAGAAACATCTTAAGGATGATCAAATCAATGGAAACAGGATGCACCTGAGCTCAATTTCAAGTCTCATAGCAAAGGGTCTGAATACTTATGTAAATAAGTTTTCTGTTTTTTATTTTTAATACATTTGCAAAAATGTCTAAAAACCTGTTTTCACTTTGTCATTATGGGGTATTATATGTAGATTGCTGAGAATTTTAAAACAAATGTAATCCATTTTAGAAATAAGGCTGTAACCTAATACAATTTGGAAAAAGTCAAGGGGTCTGAATACGTTCCCAAGGCACTGTGCATATCTTTAATAGACACCCTTATTCCGGTGCACTGTGTAAGGAGAGAGGGACACACTCAGTTTTCTGCACACCCTGGCCCTCTGCTTAGTCAACCTCTCTCTCACACACACGAGGTGGACCCCTGAGTGTGTCTCGTCTACCTCCTCTCAGCGAGACAGCTGTGTGTGTGTGTGTGTGTGTGTGTGTGTGTGTGTGTGTGTGTGTGTGTGTGTGTGTGTGTGTGTGTGTGTGTGTGTGTGTGTGTGTGTGACCCCACAGTTACAGAGACTGATGCTCTGACTCCCAATGTACAGAGCTAATTATATTCACATCTACCCTCTACCAATCGTTGGCCTTTCCTAGAGAGAAGTAAAGAGTGTGTTGGGGCTGTAGAGTGTTGAACATATACTGGGCAGAGTTCTGGCTGCTTGTCACACTATAGGAGAGTAGTCAGACACCCGAACACTGAGGTGCTGGCTCGGCAGAATGCAGGAAACACCAAATGTTAGCGTAGCCAAACATACGCACTTAACCTGTCAAACAAAGCCGTGATGGATTGCTCCATGAGTCGGAGTGGGCACAGAGGGGAGGGAGGGCGAGGCAGGTGGGGAGGGGGGCTGTTTTATGAGGAAACACTATCTCTCACACACAGATGGGCTAAGACCTCTTTAATATCAGTGTGTTCTGTCAGGGGGAGGACATTACATTTGTAGTGGTGGTGTTTGGTGAAACAGACACACACAATCACAGCAGGGATATGGAACACAAGGTAATGTGGAAACGTGTTAACCACTGTTGGCAACTGAACAACTGGCATGTGCAATGGCAGTTTAGTCCTATGTGCTGCAACGCTGTGCTGCAACGCTAGTGTGTTGATGGCAAACACACACGTTTCCTCTTTATCCCCCTTTCCCTCTTCTTTCTTCTGCTCTGCAGGAGGGAGAGAAAGTAGAAAAGAGGGGTGGTGGTCGACAGCTGGTACCACAGACGCCGTCAGCGCACCCTTCCTCCTTCCTTTTCCTCTTGATGACTTCTGCTCTGCGGGAGGGAGAGAAAGTAGAAAAAGAGGGGTGGTGGTCGACAGCTGGTACCACAGACGCCGTCCGCGCACCCTTCCTCCTTCCTTTCCCTCTTCTTTCTTCTGCTCTGCAGGAGGGAGAGAAAGTAGAAAAAGAGGGGTGGTGGTCGACAGCTGGTACCACAGACGCCGTCCGCGCACCCTTCCTCCTTCCTTTCCCTCTTCTTTCTTCTGCTCTGCAGGAGGGAGAGAAAGTAGAAAAAGAGGGGTGGTGGTCGACAGCTGGTACCACAGACGCCGTCAGCGCACCCTTCCTCCTTCCTTTTCCTCTTGATGACTTCTGCTCTGCGGGAGGGAGAGAAAGTAGAAAAAGAGGGGTGGTGGTCGACAGCTGGTACCACAGACGCCGTCAGCGCACCCTTCCTCCTTCCTTTTCCTCTTGATGACTACGGAGTTTTTCACAAATATTTTTGCAAGATGTATTTTTTTTATTTTGCAGGTAGATGCATATTTTTTCTGTTCGGGTGGGTCTCAGGTGTGGGTAAAAGAAAGAGTAAGGAAAAGTAGAAAGGAATGAACAAGAAAAAAGAAAAATACAATTTTATTTCCATCCTCTAAGGGGTTCTTCAAAGCGCTGAGTCTCTCTCTTCATCGAGTGGTATGATCGTATTAATACATTGGCTGCCTGAAGTATTCCCACTGCAGCTACCTGGTATAGGGGCATAGCTGGGTGCACTAAATCATTAGTTACAGACTCAGGGGCTCTGGTAGGGAATCGGTACCAAAAAGTTATTGAGCTCTGGAACAAACATATTCAAGTCAGCATTCGGTCATTTTTGGTTTGGTTTTATATGAATGACTCATGACAACAGCAGTGAAGTGGGTTATGATGGAGGATAGGTGCAGTGAATTGTGTTGTTTTATAGGGTCAGCCATAGTAAGTACAGCGCCATTGGAGCAAATGAGTTTTAAGTGCCTTGCTCAAGGGCACATAGACAGATTTTTCAGCTTGTTGGCTCAAGAGTCTTCTTCGGGTGTTCAAACCAGCGACATTTCAGTTACTGGGCCAATGCTCAAACCGCTAGGCTACCTGCTGTCTTTAACACCAAAAGAGGAACTCCTGCTTACATGAGCTCAATCAACAGCTTCTAACTTTAAAAGCAGAGGAATGGAACTATCACTTCTTTAAAACCCTTAACACGGAGGATCAAACAATAGGCAAATGGTTGACTTTACAAACTCTGGATAAAACAGTTTCAAAAATATAAAATGTTCACAACTGTGCAGAAATACAGAAGTTGACTACTAGTGGCTTTAGCACAACTTGATTAGTTTGAGTAGAGTACTTACAACAAGTATGCAGATCTCTCTCCTCCTCCTCTCTCACCTTCCCTGCATATCCCAAACATCACACATTTACACTGGCAAGTAGGCAGGCTGATTAACTACATTAGCCTTCCTATAGTGAAGCCTCAGCAATACAGCCGATGCTAATATCTACCGGTTTCTTAAAAGACATCAATCTTACGTGTGGAGTATTACATAAGATTCCAGTGTTTCTACAGTGATGTAGTGTCGACAAAGAATATTCACATTTCAGTATGGTAGCTAATAGGGCCTACACTCAAATGAATCCAGACCCAATCCACTAACCCTTTCATTTAAACACATGCACTCACATAACCCCTCATACCTATAGCATAGTGTACACATGGAAACACACACAGTCTGATGCAACATGAAAGATGCTGTGTGTCTGTATGGCTGACCCTTGGGATCTGCCAGTAGTGGTTCAATACAATCCACAGACCAACATACCTGCCTCACTGACAGTTGTTTGCTGGCAATTGTAGTGTTTTTCTGCCTCCCTCAGTGGAATAAGTTTTGCATGTGCGTGCGTCCGTGTGTAGAGCGATGAAGGTATCCCTCCAGGATATTTACATGGTTAAGCACAGAGAAACCTCAAGGGGTCGTGTTTTTCCCCCCTGAACACATGGAGCCGTTAATTAGTGCACAGGTTTGCCAGGTAGGCATTTTTCTCGTTCCTTCACACCATTATTTCTCCATTCCTTATATCGTAGCTAGTTTTTCCTAATATTGGAAGTTCCCTTGTGGGCATAGAAAGGTGGTCTATGTACTAGTATAGTGATGTCATGTTTGTCTATTTTTGGGGGCCAGGGAGTGATCGCTAAAACACACAGTGTATCATTAACATGGAGCTCTGCAATACTCTCCATGATCACGGCTCTGTCAGCTGCCCTCCAGGCCCTGACTGACTGACTGAAACAAGGTCAGAGCCAAGCAGCTGGCCTGCGGCAGGAAGGATCAGTTTCCACACTAAAGAGGACATTTCTCTACCGTCAGCTGAAACTGCATATGGCCAGAGTCCACTGGAAAAGCCAACCATTCATCTTACTCCATCCACCATAACATGAAGTACTGTAGGCCCAAATATAATACTCGGGCCTATTGCGACAATAGGACCAGAGGAGACAGGTGACCTGGTTCCATCATGATGTGGACCAGTAGGTACCCTGTGGGTACAGGTAGGGGTGCTGTGAGAGGAGTTGTAGGACTCACCTAACAGCCCGTATCAAGGTCTTCACTGCTGGGATCACCTCCTCCATGGCAACATCACAATATGGTTTGTCTTCAACACTGTCCTCCCCTACTCCTTCCACTGGAGACAGGACAGCAACAATATAGTTAAGGGTGAGAGGGAGGGAGTGAGTGAGTACAATAACATACATGAGAGAGACAGTATGTGAGTATGTACTGTTTAAGTGTATGTAAATGTAGAGTGTGTGTTTGTGTGAGTGAGTCAAGTCCCAGTTCCCACCGTCTGCAGGAGGTCTGGGTTTGAGTCGTAGGGAGGTGCGGAACCGCGTGCGGTCGTTGAAGCTCCAGCTCTTCTGCACCTTTCCGGGACTGGTGGCTTCTGGGACATTGTCCGTGCTGGGCGACTGGCGGACACTCGTCCCGGGAGGCAGCGGGGACGCCTTGTTCCGGCTCGCCTGGGACGACCGGGAGTTGTTCAGCCGCATCCTGTCCCGGAATCCCATTTTGCTGCTGCTGGAACAACAAAGGAAATTAACTTGTGTCCACATGTTTATCTGCCACTTAGGACAACCTTAGAGTTCTGTTGTATGATTTTCCTCATTGACTATAGGTTCATAGTGTCCAGTGGACGATCCAGTTGTTTTAGACACTGAGTTTAGCCAATCTGCAGAGAAGCAGTCCCAGGTAGTTAGCAGGCACAGACAGCAGTACACTAGATAGTGTGCAGCTACTGACTCCCATTAAAACAGTCACACACAAAATACTCAATGACCAACAAAGCACAGAGAGAACAGAGAGACAGACATTCAGACGGAGATGTCACACAGGCATGACTGACTGTCTGGCTGATTTACTGACTGGCTGACTGGGGGGGGGGGGGGGGGGGTATAGGTATATATAGGGAATAGGGAGCAAATTGTGACGTACACTCGGTGACCACTTACATGTTACAAAGTCACAAAGCATTTCAAACGTCACACACCAGAGAACGATTAGAGACATGCTGTTTACGCTGATATAACCCTTGTTTGTGCGCTGGCCTGCCATTTAAATGTAATATTTAAGTAGCTGGAAAAGCATTAGGGGAAACGGTATTTCATACGCCGTAGCTGAAATGCTCAGGATGACTTAGAAGGGGAATGTGGACAGAGTAAGATGTTGAATTACTGTTAGCCCTTTGCATTCCCTTGGAAAGGAAATTAAAAAGGGATGTGCTAGGGTTAAAAACACAGCTGAACCCTCCAAAAACATGCACGGCATACTGAGCAAAGGATTTGAAGAGAAACATTTTAGCAGACAAAAGGGAAAAAATTATCAGGGGAGGGAAATGTTTCTGCATGCAACAAGCATATGGTTGCATTGCATGCAGGATCATTTGAACCCTTTCTCCATAATTCACTACAGAGCAGAAGTGATCAAAGAATGCATGCATGAACAATGTGTGCAATTAACAAGTAACGGTCATGCAACACTATTAAGAAAACAGCATGTGTGACTTGCTAATTATTTGACCTTTTCATTAAAAAAAATATTTTTTATTTGTCAGAACCTTCTGTAAAAATTATGAAATATGCTGTAAAATCTGTAAGTGTGTGAGGAGGCCAATGCTGACATTAGATCCACATAAACCATGAAACAAATTCCTTTGTTTTCTAATAAAGAATGCATGGTTTATTGTGTCATCCAGTTCACTGAAAGAAAGTGGTTTACAACAGAGTTATCCTTTTAACACCCTGTCATTCTTCTCACACAGTAAAGGCCCAGGCAAAGATTTCATCACCAGAGCAGTGTTTCCCATTCTCAAAGATCAATTCCAAAATGTGACTATCAAATGTGCAATTTACCATTTTTAGCCTGATGACCATCCTCAATGACAAGTGTCTTCACACTATGCTAAATGAAGAGACTAAAACCAACTCCTTATTGAAAGTGGGATATTTCGAGGGGACCAAATCCTTATTGAAAGTGGGATATTTCAAGGGGACCAACTCCTTATTGAAAGTGGGATATTTCAAGGGGACCAACTCCTTATTCGAAGGAGAAAATGTACAGAGGCACACCCACTGCACTGGACCAGAAGGCTGTGGGACCCTCAGGCAGAGTGGGAAGGGGGTAGTGTGAATGTGTGAGTAAGGAAGGATGGGTGGGGGTGGTGGCGTGCCCCATGCACAGGCTTGTCACCGTGGATACCTCTGCTGCTTACGGCCAGCGTGAATACAGAAGAGACCGCTTTTTAGAAATGAGTTGACTGAGGAAACACACAAGGCAGAAGGAGGATGAAGAGAATAGGAGGAGAGGAAGAGTAGAGGAGGAAGGGAAGAGGAAGAGTGGAGAAGAAGAAGAGGGGGTGGGGGCTAGAAGGGGAGAGGAGAGAGGAGGAAAGGAGAATTGGAAGATAGGAGAGAAAGAGGAGGAGGAAAAGGGAGAGCAGAGGCAGGGTACGCAGGCAGTGAGATCATAAAAGGTGAGGGGCTGAGGGAGGTGAAAAGGAGAGGGTGAAGTGGAGGGGTAGCCCAGTACTGCAACACAACAGTCTTAAATGGCTTCCTTTCCTAGTCTCCTTACACTTTGAAGGTTGGCCAATTTATTGACACACACCCATGGAGGAGGGAGGTGTTGAGTTGGGGGTGTACTGTAGGCAGCAGGAGAGTCTGCAGAGTATATCCATAATAAGACTGCAGCCCCCGTTCTAAAAGGTCGAAAATAATTAGCTCCACACCTAACCATTGTCTTCTTGATTTGGGAGACACACTGCCATTAATGTATTTCAGTACATGCAGTACTATTCAAGCAACTGTATGGCAAATACAGCATACACCTGGTTCATACTGAGGGGCTACAAGACCAAACATATACCTTGGAAAACATGGCATGTTATTGTATGAATCTGACATGCTGAGTTGTGTCCCATTGTTTTTCCCCATTACCATGGAGGACCACTTCCTAGCTGGATTTGTCAGAGAGAGAATGCAGAGACACATATGTTCAGAAGAACAAACCTGCTAGGGACTTCTGCCTTCCTGAGAACAGGGTTGATGGAGGGATGACATGGAAAGGAAGCGGATGACAGGAGAGAGAGAGAGCGGGACAAAAAGGAGAGAAAGAGGGGATGAATGGATGAGGGTGATGGAGTTGACATGAAGATGAATCAGACGAGGAAAGTGAATGAGAGGCAGACAGAGATGGAGCAAGCGGTGCTGTTAATTACACACAGGTTTAGAATCAGTATTTGTGACAGGTGGTTAGATACACAACAGTACAGGAACCACAGACCAGGGAACAGCCAGCATTTCTTTCTAAACCAGCTCGCTGCTATGGGAATAAGGAGTAAAACCTGCGGCATCCTCTGGTGAGAGATTGTTTGATACAAATTAGTGCATGTGTCACGGTGATCTTTTCTTGCGTGTGTATATGTCGGTGTGCATCTATATATTGGTCTGTCGTTTATCTGTGTGTATGTGTGTGTGTGTGGTGGTGCGTACCTGTCCCCTGACAGGTAGGGGGAGCTGTAGGGCCGTAGCCCGGACAGCAGGGTGTTGTGGGAGTTGTGAAGGACATTCTTGGCGCTACACCGTCGCTGAAGGTGACTGAACAGTAGTGTCAGTTCTCTGACCCCATGTGCACAAAAAAAACAAAGAAAGCAAGAAACAAAAAAAAAAAAAAAACATAAAGGATGTCAAATTAAGGGTCAAAACATAAAAAAGGTGGGGATAATTCATATGTAATTTATCAAAATGAAGTATGACAAATATTGATGGCACCATCAACACACTTTGCTTGTCACTGGACACAGAGCTAAGAGGCAAAAAAAGGTATATGTAAGTCATAAAAGTCCCCCTCTTTTTAAACAAACTAAATGAGTCAAATTAATATGTAAATACATCAATAAAATAAGAGAATAAAATCTTAAGAAATAATAAAGATAAACAATGGTGGTAGTCACATTTGAGGCCTGAAGAAACCAGTAATAACTTAAAAAGGGAGAATGAAAATGAATGAAAGTGCACCCCACCGTTTTCGATCAGGAAGATAGAATGCCCACGGTCACCACTGGTAAAAGCAACTCAATTGCTGGGATATTGATCATTTTTGTATATTTGTGTACGTTCATGTGTGTATGTTCATGTGTGTGTCATGTTAATTATATGTAGGTGCAAGTTACATTTAGGTTCTCTTCCTAGATCCTATAAATCATCTGTACAGCCTCTCGTCACCTCCCTACAATGCTCTCTCAATGTTCAACCGGTTAGCAGTGTCAGCTGGCTTTCAAAACCACATTGTTTTAGGATAGGTGAGACACGCTTGTTACTCCAAGTCACACCTAAGTCAAATCTACCTGTACAAACATTTTGTCCTTTTAATTTCATGTACAGTGGGGATGGTTAAATTCATGGGTCGACCAGCACCAACACACAACAACGGCATTATTGGAGGAGAGGAGGAGAAGGGAGTACCTACCTGAAGGATGGAAGCATGCTGTCATAGAAGTACCAAGTGGCTGTCAGGTAGGAGTGCTGAGCATCAGTAGAGTACAGACGCCAAGCAGCCTGGAACACACACACACACACACACACACACACACACACACACACACACACACACACACACACAGGAACACGTGAAGCCACTAAAGAAAAATGATCCAATCATACAGCAATTTGTTAGTGGGTTCAGTTTTATTATTTTATTTAACCTTAATTTAACAAGGCAAGTCAGTTAAGAACAAACTCTTATTTACAATGACAGCCTAGGAACAGTGGGTTAACTGCCTTGTTCAGGGGCCGAAAGACAAATATTGACCTTGTCAGCTCAGGGATTCGATCGCGCAACCTTCCGGTTACTGGTCCAACTACTATGCTACCTGTCACCCCTTATGACCTAGTCTGTTGATTGAGTGGATGACACCTGAGCTATCTGTGGTCACCTGTATAAGGTTGGCAGCAGGAGTCCTCCTCTTCTCAAAGTGCTTCTGTCTGTGCTGCTCCTGCACCTTCAGAGCAAAGCCTGAGCCCAGGATACCCTGAGAGGGTTCAGAAGGAGCGGATCAGAGGGAGGGCCAAAGGAATTAGCGCCGATTGGCTGGGAGGGGAACTGACAGTGATGTACACCAATGAGAGAGACTCACAGCAGGAAGGGCGAAGAAGGACACACCCAGGAGCGCGAAGCCGGCAGCTAGGAGTCGGCCCAACCAGGTGCGGGGTGTTTTGTCACCATAGCCGATGGTGGTGAGAGTAATCTGGAAGACACACACACACAGAATAAGTCTTCCAGTGGTAAATACTATACAGAGCAAAACTAGTAAAACAGCATGTTACTAGAGAGACATTGTCTATTGGTCAGTTTCATCCTAGATCTGGAAAAAGGGCAATTCATACCCAAGTCAGTGGGTGTGTGTCAAATGAAATGTTATTTGTCACATGCTTCGTAAACAACAGGTGTAGGCTAACTGTGAAATGCGTATGGGTCCTTTTCCAACAATAGCAGAACTGGTCAGGAGCCCAGAAGACGGCTGCTATCCAATGCAATGCAATCTTTCCTGTGTGAGTGAGTGTTTGTGTGTGGTACTGACCGTTCCCCACCAGAGGGAGTCTGCGTAGGTGTTGAACTCTGTGTTGACATCCTTCTCTGCCAGGTAAACCAGGAAGGAGGCAAAT
The DNA here is from genome assembly GCF_036934945.1 of Oncorhynchus masou masou. Lineage (NCBI taxonomy): Eukaryota > Metazoa > Chordata > Actinopteri > Salmoniformes > Salmonidae > Oncorhynchus > Oncorhynchus masou. Next base: position 17,798,132 of record NC_088223.1, read on the forward strand.
ATCAGGACCAGGAAACCAATGTACCACGCTGTAATGAGCTCCTGAGACCGAGAAAGGAGGGGGGAGGGGCAGGTAGTCATCAAAACATCATCAAAAACATAATCAATTAACATCAATCAATATATGCCAAATACTAAAGAGCAAACAACACAATCCCCACAATCACCTGACAACACAATCAACTGAAAACACTATAATCATTATCACCTGACAACATTATAATCATTATCACCTGACCACACAACCACCATCATCACCTGACAACACAATCGACACCATCACCTGACAACATCATAATCACAATCACCTGACAACACCATAATCATCACCACCTGACAACACTCTAATCATCATCATCATCATCATCATCATCACCTGACAACACTATAATCATCACAATCACCTGACAACACCATAATCATCACCACCTGACAACACTATAATCATCATCATCACCTGACAACACTATAATCATCATCATCACCTGACAACACTATAATCATCATCATCACCTGACAACGCAATCATCTGACAACACAATCTCTCCACCATCACCTGAAAACACTATAATCATCACCATCAGCTGACAAAACTATAATCACCACCACCATGACCTGTCAACACAATCACCACCACCAATCACCACCACCAATCACCTGACATCACAATCACCTCCACCAATCACCTGACAACACAATCACCTCCAACAATCACCTGACAACACAATCACCTCCACCAATCACCTGACAACACAACAATCCCCACCATCACTTGCCAACACTATAATCCCCACCATCACCTGCCAACACTATAATCCCCACCATCACCTGCCAACACTATAATCCCCACCATCACCTGCCAACACTATAATCCCCACCATCACCTGCCAACACTATAATCCCCACCATCACCTGACGACACAATCACCTCCACCAATCACCTGACAACACAATCCCCACCATCACCTGCCAACACTATAATCCCCACCATCACCTGCCAACACTATAATCCCCACCATCACCTGACAACACAATCACCTCCGCCAATCACCTGACAACACAATCACCTCCGCCAATCACCTGACAACACAATCACCTCCACCACCTGACAACACAATCATCACGACCATCATCTGACAACACTATAATCATCACCACCACCTGACAACACTATAATCATCATCATCATCATCATCATCACCTGACAACACAATCACCACCATCAACTGACAACACAATCACCACCACCACCACCTGACAACACAATCACCAACACCACCACCTGACAACACAATCACCAACACCACCTGACAACACTATAATCATCATCATCATCACCTGGCAACACAATCACCACCATCTGTCAACACAATCCCCACCATCACCTGACAACACAATCACCTCCACCACCTGACAACACTATAATCATCACCACCACCACCTGTCAACACAATCACCACCATCAACTGACAACACAATCCCCACCATCAACTGACAACACAATCCCCACCACCTGACAACACAATCCCCACCATGACCTGACAACACTATAATCCCCACCATCACCTGACAACACTATAATCCCCACCACCACCTGCCAACACTATAATCCCCACCATCACCTGCCAACACTATAATCCCCACCACCACCTGCCAACACTATAATCCCCACCACCACCTGCCAACACTATAATCCCCACCACCACCTGCCAACACTATAATCCCCACCACCACCTGCCAACACTATAATCCCCACCACCACCTGACAACACTATAATCCCCACAATCACCTGACAACACAATCACCTGACACCACAATCACAACACAATAAACACCCGACAACACAATCCCCACCATCACCTGACAACAGAATCCCCACCAACACCTGACAACACAATCCCCACCAACACCTGACACCACAATCACCTGAAAACACTAATCATTATCACCTGACAACATTATAATCATTATCACCTGACCACACAATCGACACCATCACCTGACAACATCATAATCACAATCACCTGACAACACCATAATCATCACCACCTGACAACACTATAATCATCATCATCACCTGACAACACTATAATCATCATAATCACCTGACAACACTATAATCATCATCATCACCTGACCAACACTATAATCATCATCATCACCTGAACACACTATAATCATCATCATCACCTGACAACGCAATCCCCACCACCAACACCTGACAACACAAACACCTGACAACACAATCTCTCCACCATCACCTGAAAACACCATAATCATTACCATCAGCTAACAAAACTATAATCACCACCACCATCACCTGTCAACACAATCACCATCACCAATCACCTGACATCACAATTACCTCCACCAATCACCTGACAACACAATCACCTCCACCAATCACCTGACAACACAATCACCTCCACCAATCACCTGACAACACAATCATCACGACCATCATCTGACAACACTATAATCCCCACCATCACCTGACAACACAATCACCACCACCACCTGACAACACAATCACCACCACCACCACCTGACAACACAGTCACCACCACCACCACCACCAGACAACACTATAATAACATAAAAACACAATCCCCACCATCACCTGACAACATAATCACCACCATCAACTGACAACACAATCACCACCACCTGACAACACAATCCCCACCACCTGACAACACAATCCCCACCATCACCTGCCAACACTATAATCATCATAATCACCTGCCAACACTATAATCCCCACCATCAACTGACAACACTATAATCCCCACCACCACCCTCCAACACTATAATCCCGACCACCACCTGCCAACACTATAATCCCCACCACCACCCTCCAACACTATAATCCCCACCACCACCCTCCAACACTATAATCCCCACCACCACCCTCCAACACTATAATCCCCACCACCACCTGCCAACACTATAATCCCCACCACCACCTGACAACACAATCACCTCCGCCAATCACCTGACAACACAATCACCTCCACCACCTGACAACACAATCATCACGACCATCATCTGACAACACTATAATCATCACCACCACCTGACAACACTATAATCATCATCATCACCTGACAACACAATCACCACCATCTGTCAACATAATCACCACCATCAACTGACAACACAATCACCACCACTACCTGACAACACTATAATCATCACCACCACAACCTGTCAACACAATCACCACCACCACCTGTCAACACAATCACCACCACCTGTCAACACAATCACCACCACCTGTCAACACAATCACCACCACCTGTCAACATAATCAACACCACCACCTGACAACACAATCCCCACCACCTGACAACACTATAATCATTATCACCTGACAACATTATAATCATTATCACCTGACAACACAATCGACACCATCACCTGACAACATCATAATCACAATCACCTGACAACACCATAATCATCACCACCTGACAACACTATAATCATCATCATCAAGTGACAACACTATAATCATTATCATCACCTGACAACACAATCCCCACCAAAAAATACCTGACAACACAATCACCTGACAACACAATCTCTCCACCATCACCTGAAAACACGATAATCATCACCATCACCTGACAACACAATCACCACCACCACCTGACAACACTATAATATCATAACAACACAATCACCACCCTCACCTGACAACACAATCCCCACCATCACCTGACAACACTATAATCATCACCACCACAACCTGTCAACACAATCACCACCACCACCTGTCAACACAATCACCACCACCACCTGTCAACACAATCACCACCACCTGTCAACATAATCATCATCATCACCTGACAACACAATCCCCACAACCTGACAACACAATCCCCACCATCACCTGCCAACACTATAATCCCCACCATCACCTGCCAACACTATAATCCCCCACCACCACCTGCCAACACTATAATCCCCACCATCACCTGCCAACACTATAATCCCCACCACCACCTGCCAACACTATAATCCCCACTACCACCTGCCAACACTATAATCCCCACCATCACCTGACAACACAATCAACTGACAACACAATCACCACCACCTGACAACACAATCCCCACCATCACCTGACAACACAATCCCCACCAACACCTGACACCACAATCACCTGAAAACACTATAATCATTATCACCTGACAACATTATAATCATTATCACCTGACAAAACAATCGACACCATCACCTGACAACATCATAATCACAATCACCTGACAACACTATAATCATCATCATCACCTGGCAACACTATAATCATCATCAGCATCATCACCTGACAACACTATAATCATCATCACCTGACAACGCAATCCCCACCACCAATACCTGACAACACAATCACCTGAAAACACTATAATCATCACCATCAGCTGACAAAACTATAATCACCACCACCATCACCTGACATCACAATGACCTCCACCAATCACCTGACAACACAATCACCTCCACCAATCACCTGACAACACAATAATCCCCACCATCACCAGCCAACACTATAATCCCCACGATCACCTGCCAACACTATAATCCCCACCATCACCTGCCAACACTATAATCCCCACCATCACCTGCCAACACTGTAATCAACACCATCACCTGCCAACACTATAATCCAAACCATCACCTGCCAACACTATAATCCCCACCAACACCTACCAACACTATAATCCCCACCATCACCTGCCAACACTATAATCCCCACCATCACTTGACAACACTATAATCCCCACCATCACCTGACAACACAATCACCTGACAAAACTATAATCACCACCACCATCAACTGACACCACAATCACCACCACCTGACAACACAATCCCCACCATCACCTGACAACACAATCCCCACCATCACCTGACAACACAATCCCCACCAACACCTGACACCACAATCCCCACAATCACCTGAAAACACTATAATCATTATCACCTGACAACATTATAATCATTATCACCTGACAAAACAAATCGACACCATCACCTGACAACACAATAATCCCCACCATCAACAGCCAACACTATAAACCCCACCATCACCTGCCAACACTATAATCCCCACCATCACCTGCCAACACTATAATCCCCACCATCACCTGCCAACACTATAATCCCCACCATCACTTGACAACACTATAATCCCCACCATCACCTGACAACATCATAATCACAATCACCTGACAACACCATAATCATCACCACCTGACAACACTATAATCATCATCATCAAGTGACAACACTATAATCATTATCATCACCTGACAACACAATCCCCACCAAAAAATACCTGACAACACAATCACCTGACAACACAATCTCTCCACCATCACCTGAAAACACGATAATCATCACCATCACCTGACAACACAATCACCACCACCACCTGACAACACTATAATATCATAACAACACAATCACCACCCTCACCTGACAACACAATCCCCACCATCACCTGACAACACTATAATCATCACCACCACAACCTGTCAACACAATCACCACCACCACCTGTCAACACAATCACCACCACCACCTGTCAACACAATCACCACCACCTGTCAACATAATCATCATCATCACCTGACAACACAATCCCCACAACCTGACAACACAATCCCCACCATCACCTGCCAACACTATAATCCCCACCATCACCTGCCAACACTATAATCCCCCACCACCACCTGCCAACACTATAATCCCCACCATCACCTGCCAACACTATAATCCCCACCACCACCTGCCAACACTATAATCCCCACTACCACCTGCCAACACTATAATCCCCACCATCACCTGACAACACAATCAACTGACAACACAATCACCACCACCTGACAACACAATCCCCACCATCACCTGACAACACAATCCCCACCAACACCTGACACCACAATCACCTGAAAACACTATAATCATTATCACCTGACAAAACAATCGACACCATCACCTGACAACATCATAATCACAATCACCTGACAACACTATAATCCCCACCATCACCTGACAACACAATCACCTGACAAAACTATAATCACCACCACCATCAACTGACACCACAATCACCACCACCTGACAACACAATCCCCACCATCACCTGACAACACAATCCCCACCATCACCTGACAACACAATCCCCACCAACACCTGACACCACAATCCCCACAATCACCTGAAAACACTATAATCATTATCACCTGACAACATTATAATCATTATCACCTGACAAAACAAATCGACACCATCACCTGACAACACAATAATCCCCACCATCAACAGCCAACACTATAAACCCCACCATCACCTGCCAACACTATAATCCCCACCATCACCTGCCAACACTATAATCCCCACCATCACTTGACAACACTATAATCCCCACCATCACTTGACAACACTATAATCCCCACCATCACTTGACAACACTATAATCCCCACCACCACCTGCCAACACTATAATCCCCACCACCACCTGCTAACACTATAATCTCCACCACCACCTGCCAACACTATAATCCCCACCACCACCTGCCAACACTATAATCCCCACATTCACCTGACAACACAATCAACTGACAACACAATCACCTGACACCACAATCCCCACCATCACCTGACAACACAATCCCCACCAACACCTGACACCACAATCACCTGAAAACACTATAATCATTATCACCTGACAACATTATAATCATTATCACCTGACAAAACAATCGACACCATCACCTGACAACATCATAATCACAATCACCTGACAACACTATAATCATCATCATCACCTGGCAACACTATAATCATCATCAGCATCATCACCTGACAACACTATAATCATCATCATCACCTGACAACGCAATCCCCACCACCAATACCTGACAACACAATCACCTGAAAACACTATAATCATCACCATCAGCTGACAAAACTATAATCACCACCACCATCACCTGTCAACACAATCACCACCACCAATCACCTGACATCACAATGACCTCCACCAATCACCTGACAACACAATCACCTCCACCAATCACCTGACAACACAATAATCCCCACCATCACCTGCCAACACTATAATCCCCACGATCACCTGCCAACACTATAATCCCCACCATCACCTGCCAACACTGTAATCACCACCATCACCTGCCAACACTATAATCCAAACCATCACCTGCCAACACTATAATCCCCACCAACACCTACCAACACTATAATCCCCACCATCACCTGCCAACACTATAATCCCCACCATCACTTGACAACACTATAATCCCCAACATCACCTGACAACACAATCAACTGACAACACAATCACCTGACAAAACTATAATCATCACAATCACCACCACCTGACAACACAATCCCCACCATCACCTGACAACACAATCCCCACCATCACCTGACAACACAATCCCCACCAACACCTGACACCACAATCCCCACAATCACCTGAAAACACTATAATCATTATCACCTGACAACATTATAATCATTATCACCTGACAAAACAATCGACACCATCACCTGACAACACAATAATCCCCACCATCAACAGCCAACACTATAAACCCCACCATCACCTGCCAACACTATAATCCCCACCATCACTTGACAACACTATAATCCCCACCATCACTTGACAACACTATAATCCCCACCATCACTTGACAACACTATAATCCCCACCATCACTTGACAACACTATAATCCCCACCACCACCTGCCAACACTATAATCCCCACCACCACCTGCCAACACTATAATCCCCACCACCACCTGCCAACACTATAATCCCCACCATCACCTGACAACACAATCAACTGACAACACAATCACCTGACACCACAATCACCACCACCTGACAACACAATCCCCACCAACACCTGACACCACAATCACCTGAAAACACTATAATCATTATCACCTGACAACACAATCGACACCATAACCTGACAACATCATAATCACAATCACCTGACAACACCATAATCATCACCACCTGACAACAGTATAATCATCATCATCACCTGACAACACTATAATCATCATCATCATCACCTGACAACACTATAATCATCATCATCACCACCTGACAACACTATAATCATCATCATCACCTGACAACGCAATCCCCACCACCAATACCTGACAACACAATCACCTGACAACACAATCTCTCCACCATCACCTGAAAACACTATAATCATCACCATCAGCTGACAATACTATAATCACCACCACCATCACCTGTCAACACAATCACCACCACCAATCACCTGACATCACAGTGACCGCCACCAATCACCTGACAACACCATAATCATCACCACCTGACAACAGTATAATCATCATCATCACCTGACAACACTATAATCATCATCATCACCTGACAACAATATAATCATCATCATCACCTGACAACAATATAATCATCATCATCACCTGACAACACAATCCCCACCACCAATACCTGACAACACAATCACCTGACAACACAATCTCTCCACCATCACCTGAAAACACTATAATCATCACCATCAGCTGACAATACTATAATCACCACCACCATCACCTGTCAACACAATCACCACCACCAATCACCTGACATCACAGTGACCTCCACCAATCACCTGACAACACAATCACCTCCACCAATCACCTGACAACACAATCACCTCCACCAATCACCTGACAACACAATCATCACGACCATCACCTGCCAACACTATAATCCCCACCATCACCTGACAACACAATAATCCCCACCATCACCTGCCAACACTATAATCCCCACCATCACCTGCCAACACTATAATCCTCACCATCACCAGACGACACAATCACCTCAACCAATCACCTGACAACACAATCACCTCCACCAATCACCTGACAACACAATAATCCCCACCATCACCTGCCAACACTATAATCCCCACCATCACCTGCCAACACTATAATCCTCACCATCACCAGACAACACAATCACCTCCACCACCTGACAACACTATAATCATCACCACCACCACCACCTGTCAACATAATTCCCACCACCACCTGCTAACACTATAATCCCCACTACCACCTGCCAAAACTATAATCCCCACCATCACCTGACAACACAATCACCACCACCTGACAACACAATCCCCACCATCACCTGACAACACAATCCCCACCAACACCTGACACCACAATCACCTGAAAACACTATAATCATTATCACCTGACAACATTATAATCATTATCACCTGACAAAACAATCGACACCATCACCTGACAACATCATAATCACAATCACCTGACAACACTATAATCATCATCATCACCTGGCAACACTATAATCATCATCATCACCTGACAACACTATAATCCCCACCATCACCTGCCAACACTATAATCCCCACCATCACCTGCCAACACTATAATCCTCACCATCACCAGACGACACAATCACCTCCACCACCTGACAACACTATAATCATCACCACCACCACCACCTGTCAACATAATTCCCACCACCACCTGCTAACACTATAATCCCCACTACCACCTGCCAAAACTATAATCCCCACCATCACCTGACAACACAATCACCACCACCTGACAACACAATCCCCACCATCACCTGACAACACAATCCCCACCAACACCTGACACCACAATCACCTGAAAACACTATAATCATTATCACCTGACAACATTATAATCATTATCACCTGACAAAACAATCGACACCATCACCTGACAACATCATAATCACAATCACCTGACAACACTATAATCATCATCATCACCTGGCAACACTATAATCATCATCAGCATCATCACCTGACAACACTATAATCATCATCATCACCTGACAACGCAATCCCCACCACCAATACCTGACAACACAATCACCTGAAAACACTATAATCATCACCATCAGCTGACAAAACTATAATCACCACCACCATCACCTGTCAACACAATCACCACCACCAATCACCTGACATCACAATGACCTCCACCAATCACCTGACAACACAATCACCTCCACCAATCACCTGACAACACAATAATCCCCACCATCACCTGCCAACACTATAATCCCCACGATCACCTGCCAACACTATAATCCCCACCATCACCTGCCAACACTATAATCCCCACCATCACCTGCCAACACTGTAATCACCACCATCACCTGCCAACACTATAATCCAAACCATCACCTGCCAACACTATAATCCCCACCAACACCTACCAACACTATAATCCCCACCATCACCTGCCAACACTATAATCCCCACCATCACTTGACAACACTATAATCCCCACCATCACCTGACAACACAATCAACTGACAACACAATCACCTGACAAAACTATAATCACCACCACCATCAACTGACACCACAATCACCACCACCTGACAACACAATCCCCACCATCACCTGACAACACAATCCCCACCATCACCTGACAACACAATCCCCACCATCACCTGACACCACAATCCCCACAATCACCTGAAAACACTATAATCATTATCACCTGACAACATTATAATCATTATCACCTGACAAAACAATCGACACCATCACCTGAAAACACAATAATCCCCACCATCAACAGCCAACACTATAAACCCCACCATCACCTGCCAACACTATAATCCCCACCATCACCTGCCAACACTATAATCCCCACCATCACCTGCCAACACTATAATCCCCACCATCACCTGCCAACACTATAATCCCCACCATCACTTGACAACACTATAATCCCCACCACCACCTGCCAACACTATAATCCCCACCACCACCTGCCAACACTATAATCCCCACCATCACCTGACAACACAATCAACTGACAACACAATCACCTGACACCACAATCACCACCACCTGACAACACAATCCCCACCAACACCTGACACCACAATCACCTGAAAACACTATAATCATTATCACCTGACAACACAATCGACACCATAACCTGACAACATCATAATCACAATCACCTGACAACACCATAATCATCACCACCTGACAACAGTATAATCATCATCATCACCTGACAACACTATAAGCATAATCATCACCTGACAACACTATAATCATCATCATCACCTGACAACACTATAATCATCATCATCACCTTACAACACAATCCCCACCACCAATACCTGACAACACAATCACCTGACAACACAATCTCTCCACCATCACCTGAAAACACTCTAATCATCACCATCAGATGACAAAACTATAATCACCACCACCATCACCTGTCAACACAATCACCACCACCAATCACCTGACATCACAGTGACCTCCACCAATCACCTGACAACACAATCACCTCCACCAATCACCTGACAACACAATAATCCCCACCAATCACCTGACAACACAATAATCCCCACCATCACCTGCCAACACTATAATCCCCACCATCACCTGCCAACACTATAATCCTCACCATCACCAGACGACACAATCACCTCCACCACCTGACAACACTATAATCATCACCACCACCACCACCTGTCAACATAATTCCCACCACCACCTGCTAACACTATAATCCCCACTACCACCTGCTAACACTATAATCCCCACCACCACCTGACAACACTATAATCCCCACCACCACCTGACAACACTATAATCCCCACCACCACCTGACAACACTATAATCCCCAACATCACCTGACAACACAATCCCACCATCACCTGACAACACAATCCCACCATCACCTGACAACACAATCCCCACCAACACCTGACAACAAAATCCCCACCAACACCTGACAACACAATCCCCACCAACACCTGACGCCAAAATCACCTGAAAACACTATAATCATTATCACCTGACAACATTATAATCATTATCACCTGACCACACAATTACCATCATCACCTGACAACACAATCGACACCATAACCTGACAACATCATAATCACAATCACCTGACAACACCATAATCATCACCACCTGACAACACTCTAATCATCATCATTACCTGACAACACTATAATCATCATCATCATCACCTGACAACACTATAATCAACATCATCACCTGACAACGCAATCCCCACCACCAATACCTGACAACACAATCACATGACAACACAATCTCTCCAACATCACCTGAAAACACTATAATCATCACCATCAGCTGACACAACTATAATCACCACCACCATCACCTGTCAACACAATCACCACCACCAATCACCTGACATCACAATGACCTCCACCAATCACCTGACAACACAATAATCATCATCATCACCTGACAACACTATAAGAATCATCATCACCTGACAACACTATAATCATCATCATCACCTGACAACACTATAATCATCATCATCACCTGACAACACTATAATCATCATCACCTGACAACACTATAATCATCATCACCTGACAACGCAATCCCCACCACCAATACCTGACAACACAATCACATGACAACACAATCTCTCCACCATCACCTGAAAACACTATAATCATCACCATCAGATGACAAAACTATAATCACCACCACCATCACCTGTCAACACAATCACCACCACCAATCACCTGACATCACAATGACCTCCACCAATACCTGACAACACAATCACCTCCACCAATCACCTGACAACACAATCACCTCCACCACCTGACAACACAATCATCACGACCATCATCTGACAACACTATAATCATCACCACCACCTGACAACACTATAATCATCATCATCACCTGACAACACTATAATCATCATCATTACCTGACAAAACAATCACCTCCACCACCTGACAACACTATAATCCCCACCATCACCTGCCAACACTATAATCCCCACCATCACCTGATGACACAATCACCTCCACCAATCACCTGACAACAATCACCTCCACCACCTGACAACACAATCACCACTACCACCTGACAACACTATAATAACATAACAACACAATCACCACCATCACCTGACAACACAATCCCCACCATCACCTGACAACACAATCACCTCCACCACCTGACAACACTATAATCATCACCGCCACCACCTGTCAACACAATCACCACCACCTGTCAACACAATCACCACCACCTGTCAACATAATCCCCACCACCTGACAACACAATCCCCACCATCACCTGCCAACACTATAATCCCCACCACCACCTGACAACACTATGATCCCCACCACCACCTGACAACACTATAATCCCCACCACCACCTGACAACACTATAATCCCCAACATCACCTGACAACACAATCCCACCATCACCTGACAACACAATCCCACCATCACCTGACAACACAATCCCCACCAACACCTGACAACACAATCCCCACCAACACCTGACAACACAATCCCCACCAACACCTGACGCCAAAATCACCTGAAAACACTATAATCATTATCACCTGACAACATTATAATCATTATCACCTGACCACACAATTACCATCATCACCTGACAACACAATCGACACCATAACCTGACAACATCATAATCACAATCACCTGACAACACCATAATCATCACCACCTGACAACACTATAATCATCATCATCATCACCTGACAACACTATAATCAACATCATCACCTGACAACGCAATCCCCACCACCAATACCTGACAACACAATCACATGACAACACAATCTCTCCAACATCACCTGAAAACACTATAATCATCACCATCAGCTGACACAACTATAATCACCACCACCATCACCTGTCAACACAATCACCACCACCAATCACCTGACATCACAATGACCTCCACCAATCACCTGACAACACAATAATCATCATCATCACCTGACAACACTATAAGAATCATCATCACCTGACAACACTATAATCATCATCATCACCTGACAACACTATAATCATCATCATCACCTGACAACACTATAATCATCATCACCTGACAACACTATAATCATCATCACCTGACAACACTATAATCATCATCACCTGACAACGCAATCCCCACCACCAATACCTGACAACACAATCACATGACAACACAATCTCTCCACCATCACCTGAAAACACTATAATCATCACCATCAGATGACAAAACTATAATCACCACCACCATCACCTGTCAACACAATCACCACCACCAATCACCTGACATCACAATGACCTCCACCAATCACCTGACAACACAATAATCCCCACCATCACCTGCCAACTCTATAATCCCCACCATCACCTGCCAACACTATAATCCCCACCATCACCTGCCAACACTATAATCCCCATCATCACCTGATGACACAATCACCTCCACCAATCACCTGACAACAATCACCTCCACCACCTGACAACACAATCACCACTACCACCTGACAACACTATAATAACATAACAACACAATCCCCACCATCACCTGACAACACAATCACCTCCACCACCTGACAACACTATAATCATCACCGCCACCACCTGTCAACACAATCACCACCACCTGTCAACACAATCACCACCACCTGTCAACATAATCCCCACCACCTGACAACACAATCCCCACCATCACCTGCCAACACTATAATCCCCACCATCAACTGACAACACTATAATCCCCACCACCACCTGCCAACACTATAATCCCCACCACCACCTGCTAACACTATAATCCCCACCACCACCTGCCAACACTATAATCCCCACCATCACCTGACAACACAATCCCCACCAACACCTGACACCACAATCACCACAATCACCTGAAAACATTATAATCATTATCACCTGACCACACAACCACCATCATCACCTGTCAACACAATCACCACCACCAATCACCTGACATCAATGACCTCCACCAATCACCTGACAACACAATCACCTCCACCAATCACCTGCCAACACAATAATCCCCACCATCACCTGCCAACACTATAATCCCCACCATCACCTGACGACACAATCACCTCCACCAATCACCTGACAACACAATCACCTCCACCACTTGACAACACAATCACCTCCGCCAATCACCTGACAACACAATCACCTCCACCACCTGACAATACAATCACCTCCACCAATCACCTGACAATACAATCACCTCCGCCAATCACCTGACAACACAATCATCACGACCATCTGACAACACTCTAATCATCATCACCTGACAACACTATAATCATCATCATCATCACCTGACAACACAATCACCACCATCTGTCAACATAATCACCACCATCAACTGACAACACAATCACCACCACCACCACCTGACAACACTATAATAACATAACAACACAATCACCACCATCACCTGACAACACAATCCCCACCATCACCTGACAACACAATCACCACCTGACAACACTATAATAACATAACAACACAATAACCACCATCACCTTACAACACAATCCCCACCATCACCTGACAACACAATCACCTCCACCACTTGACAACACTATAATAACATAACAACACAATAACCACCATCACCTGACAACACAATAACCACCATCACCTGTCAACACAATCACCACCACCACCTGTCAACATAATCACCACCATCAACTGACAACACAATCACCACCACCTGACAACACAATCACCACCACCTGACAACACAATCACCACCATCACCTGCCAACACTATAATCCCCACCATCACCTGCCAACACTATAATCCCCACCATCACCTGCCAACACTATAATCCCCACCATCACCTGACAACACGATAATCCCCACCATCACCTGACAACACAATCCCCACCATCACCTGACAACACGACAATCACCACCATCACCTGACAACACTACAATCACCTCCACCAATACCTAACAGTACAATCACCTTCACCGATACCTGATAACACTACAACCACCTCCACCAATACCTGACAACACGACAATCATCAACACCACCACCTGACAAAACTACAATCACCACCATCACCTAACACTATAAATCACCGCCACCACCACCACCTGACAACACTATAATCATCACCATCATCACCTGACAACACTACAATCATCACCACAATCACCACCTGTCAACACAATCACCACCACCTGTCAAAAACTATAATAATCACCATCATCACCTGACAACACTACAATCATCACCACAATCAACACCTGACAACACAATCACCACCTGACAACACAATCACCACCTGACAACACAATCACCACTACCACCTGACAACACAATCAACACTACCACCTGACAGCACAATCAACATTACCACCTGACACCACAATCAACACTACCACCTGACAACACAATCACCTCCACCACCTGACAACACAATCACCTCCACCACCTGACAACACAATCACCTCCACCACCTGACAACACAATCACCTCCACCACCTAACAACACAATCACCTCCACCACCTGACAACACAATCACCTCCACCACCTCAGTACACAATCACCACCATCACCTGACAACACTATAATCAACACCACCATCACCTGACAGCACTATAATCAACACAGCCATCACCTGACAACACTATAATCATCACCTCCATCACCTGACAACACCATAATCAACACCACCTTTACCTGTCAGCACAATAATCACCATCACCTGACAACACTATAATCATCACCACCATCATCTCACAACACTACAATCACCACCACCTGACAATGCTATAATCATCACCACCATCATCTGACAAAACTATAATCACCACCACCGGACAACACTACAATCACCACCACCACCTGACTACACAATCACCACCTGAAACCACAATCACCACCTGACAACACAATCACCACCATCACCTAACAACACTATAAATCACCACCACCACTTGACAACACAATCACCACCACCTGTCAAAACTATAATCATCACCATCACCTGACAACACTATAATCATCACCACCATCACCTGACTACACAATCACCACCTGAAACCACAAGCACCACCTGAAAACACAATCAACATTACCACCTGACAACACAATCAACACTACCACCTGACAACACAATCACCTCGACTACCTGACAACATTATAATCAACACCACCATCACCTGACAACACTATAATCATCACTGCCATCATCTGACAACACTATAATCATCACCGCAATCACCTGACAACACTATAAGCCACCACCATCACCTGACAACACTATAAATCACCATCACCTGACAACACTATAAATCACCATCACCTGACAACACTATGAATCACCACCACCTGACAACACTATAATCACCACCAGACAACACTATAAATCACCACCACCACCTGACAACACAATTCCCATCACCTGACAAAACTATCACCAACAACTGACAACACTATCACCAACACCTGACAACACTACAACCACCACCACCTGACAACACTAAAAATCACCACCACCACTTAACACAATCACCATCACCTGTCAACACAATCAACACCACCTGTCAAAACTATAATCATCACCATCACATGACAACACTATAATCATCACCATCACCTGACAACACTATAATCATCACCTGACAACACTACAATCATCACCACCATCACCTAACAACATAATCACCACCTGACAACACAATCACCTCCACCACCTGACAACACAATCACCTCCACCACCTGACAACACAATCACCTCCACCACCTGACAACACAATCACCTCCACCACCTGACAACACAATCACCTCCACCACCTGACAACACAATCACCTCCACCAACTGACAACACAATCACCTCCACCACCTGAGTACACAATCACCACCATCACCTGAGTACACAATCACCACCATCACCTGACAACACTATAATCAACACCACCATCACCTGACAGCACTATAATCAACACCGCCATCACCTGACAACACTATAATCACCGCCATCAACTGACAACACTATAATCATCACCTCCATCACCTGACAACACCATAACACCAACATCACCTGTCAGCACAATAATCACCATCACCTGACAACACTATAATCATCACCACCATCATCTGACAACACTACAATCACCACCACCTGACAACACTATAGTCAATCATCACCACCATCATCTGACAACACTACAATCACCACCACCGGACAACACTACAATCACCACCACCTGACAACACTACAATCACCACCACCTGACAACACTACAATCACCACCACCTGACAACACTACAATCACCACCACCACCACCTGACTACACAATCACCACCTGAAACCACAATCACCACCTGACAACACAATCACCACCACCACCATCACCTAACAACACTATAAATCACCACCATCACTTGACAACACAATCACCACCACCTGTCAAAACTATAATCATCACCATCACCTGACAACACTATAATCATCACCTGACAACACTACAATCATCACCACCATCACCTAACAACATAATCACCACCTGACAACACAATCACCTCCACCACCTGACAACACAATCACCTCCACCACCTGACAACACAATCACCTCCACCACCTGACAACACAATCACCTCCACCACCTGACAACAAAATCACCTCCACCACCTGACAACACAATCACCTCCACCCCCTGACAACACAATCACCTCCACCACCTGACAACACAATCACCTCCACCACCTGAGTACACAATCACCACCATCACCTGAGTACACAATCACCACCATCACCTGACAACACTATAATCAACACCACCATCACCTGACAGCACTATAATCAACATCGCCATCACCTGACAACACTATAATCACCGCCATCAACTGACAACACTATAATCATCACCTCCATCACCTGACAACACCATAACACCAACATCAACTGTCAGCACAATAATCACCATCACCTGACAACACTATAATCATCACCACCATCATCTGACAACACTACAATCACCACCACCTGACAACACTATAGTCAATCATCACCACCACCATCTGACAACACTACAATCACCACCACCGGACAACACTACAATCACCACCACCTGACAACACTACAATCACCACCACCTGACAACACTACAATCACCACCACCTGACAACACTACAATCACCACCACCTGACAACACTACAATCACCACCACCACCACCTGACTACACAATCACCACCTGAAACCACAATCACCACCTGACAACACAATCACCACCTGACAACACAATCACCACCACCACCATCACCTAACAACACTATAAATCACCACCACCACTTGACAACACAATCACCACCACCTGTCAAAACTATAATCATCACCATCACCTGACAACACTATAATCATCACCACCATCTCCTGACTACACAATCACCACCTGAAACCACAAGCACCACCTGAAAACACAATCACCACTACCACCTGACAACACAATCACCACTACCACCTGACAACACAATCACCTCCACCACCTGACAACACAATCACCTCCACCACCTGACAACACAATCACCTCCACCACCTGACAACACAACCACCTCCACCACCTGACAACACAATGACCTCCACCACCTGACAACACAATCACCTCCACCACCTGACAACACAATCACCTCCACCACCTGACAACACAATCACCTCCACCACCTGACAACACAATCACCTCCACCACCTGACAACACAATCACCTCCACCACCTGACAACACAATCACCTCCACCACCTGACAACACAATCACCTCCACCACCTGACAACACAATCACCTCCACCACCTGACAACACAATCACCTCCACCACCTGACAACACAATCACCTCCATCACCTGACAACACTATAATCATCACCGCCACCACTTGGCAACACAATCACCACCACCACTTGGCAACACAATCACCACCACCACTTGGCAACACATTCACCACCACCACCTGGCAACAAAATCACCACCTGGCAACACAATCACCACCTGGCAACACAATCACCACCACCACCACCAGACAACACTATAATCATCATCACCTGACAACACAATCACCTCCACCACCTGACAACACTACAATCATCACCACCATCATCTGACACCACTACAACCATCACCACCATCACCACCATCACCTGACAACACTATAAACCACCACCTGATAACACAATCACCACTACCAACTGACAACACAATCACCACTACCACCTGACAACACAATCACCACCACCACCTGACAACACAATCTTCACCATCACCTGACACAACAATCACCTTCACCACCTGACAACACTACAATCACCTCCACCACCTGACAACACTACAATCATCATCACCACCACCACCACCATCATCATCTGACAACACTACAATCATCACCACCATCACCTGACAACACTATAAACCACCACCTGATAACACAATCACCACCTGACAACACAATCACCACTACCTCCTGACAACACAATCTCCACCACAATCACCTGACAATGCAATCCCCACAACCTATAGCTGACAACGCAATCACCTCCACCACCTGACAACACAATCATCGCCACCATCACCATCATCATCTGACAACACTACAATCATCACCACCATCACCTGACAACACTATAAACCACCACCTGATAACACAATCACCACCTGACAACACAATCACCACTACCACCTGACAACACAATCACCACTACCTCCTGACAACACAATCTCCACCACAATCACCTTACAACGCAATCCCCACCACAATCACCTGACAACGCAATCCCCACGACCTATAGCTGACAACGCAATCACCTCCACCTGACAACACAATCATCGCCACCATCACCTGACAACACAATCACCACTACCTCCTGACAACACAATCTCCACCACAATCACCTGACAACGCAATCCCCACGACCTATAGCTGACAACGCAATCCCCACGACCTATAGCTGACAACGCAATCATCTCCACCACCTGACAACACAATCATCACCACCATCACCTGACAACACTGTAATCATCACCTGACAACACTATAATCCCCACCATCACCTGACAACACTATAATCCCCACCACAATCACCTGACAACGCAATCCCCACCACAATCACCTGACAACGCAATCCCCACGACCTATAGCTGACAACGCAATCACCTCCACCACCTGACAACACAATTACCTCCACCACAATCATCGCCACCATCACCTGACAGCACTATAATCATCGCCACCATCACTTGACAACACTATAATCATCACCACCATAAACCACCACCACCACCTGACAACACAATCACCACCACCTGACAACACTATAAACCACCACCACCTGACAACACTATAAACCACCCCCACCTGACAACACTATAAACCACCACCACCTGACAACACCATAAACCACCACCACCACCTGTCAATACAATAAACCACCATCACCTGACAACACAATTATCACCATCACTTGACAACACAATAATCACCATCACCTGACAACACAATAATCACCATCACCTGACAACACAATAATCACCATCACCTAACACCCCTGAGTGTGTGTGCAGTGTATTTGGCTGTAACTTTTCAGAGTGGTCATCCTAACTACCAGTCTAAGGTGGATATCGTTTCTGAGGTCCGCGACCCTAACCTTTCAGTATGTGTGTTGTGGTTGGCATGACACCCACTGTCATTTTGCTTTGACCACATTTCACTAATACTCGTCGTTTCATCATCCACTGTGTGTGTGTGTGTGTGTGTGTGTGTATCCACCTTGCTGTGGGCGTAGACCACAGAGCCCAGTAGTTTCCAGGTGCCTCCTCGTCTGTCCATGCGTACCATCCGGAGGATCTGGAGGAACCGCATGCTGCGCAGGGCAGAGGTGGCAAATATGTTCCCCTGGGTACCCGCTGCGATCACCGCCAACGATGCCACAAACACTATGAAGTCTATGGAGAAAGAGGGGGAAGAAAGAGAGGAGGTGAAAGGAGAGAAGAGAGGAGGTGAAAGGAGAGACAAGGTGAAAGGAGAAAGAGGAGAGAAAGGGGGTAAGAGAAAGAGAGATGCACAATGCACATCCAGTACACACACACAGTCCCAGTAAGCTCAGACACAAATCAATAGATCAATAACTATCCATTAGCTACTGCTCTTTGAAAACCATGTATGTATGTATGTATGTATGTATGTATGTATGTATGTATGTATGTATTTAAATGCTACTCCGTACATGTATCGTAAGTACAGTCGTGAACCAAATGTTTTGAGAACGACACAAATTCATTTTCATGAAGTCTGCTTCCTCAGTTTGTATGATGACAATTTGCATATACTCCAGAATGTTATGGAGAGTGATCAGATGAATTGCAATTAATTGCAAAGTCCCTCTTTGCCATGTGAATGAACTGAATCACAAAAAAAAAACATTTCCACTGCATTTCAGCCCTGCCACAAAAGGACCAGCTGACATGTCATTAATTCTCTCTTTAACACAGGTGTGAGTGTTGACGAGGACAAGGCTGGAGATCACTCTGTCATGCTGATTGAGTTCGAATAACAGACTAGAAGCTTCAAAAGGAGTGTGGTGCTTGGAATCATTGTTCTTCTTCTGTCAACCATGCTTACTTGCAAGGAAGCACGTGCTGTCGTCATTGCTTTGCACAAAAAGGGCTTCACAGGAAAGGATATTGCTGCCAGTAAGATTGCACCTAAATCAACCATTTATCGGATCATCAAGAATTTCAAGGAGAGCGGTTCAATTGTTGTGAAGGCTTCAGGGCGCCCAAGAAAGTCCAGCAAGCGCCAGGACCGTCTCCTAAAGTTGATTCAGCTGCGGGATCAGGGCACCACCATTATAGCGCTTGCTCAGGAATGGCAGCAGGCAGGTGTGAGTGCATCTGCACGCACGGTGAGGCGAAGACTTTTGGAGGATGGCCTGGTGTCAAGAAAGGCAGCAAAGAAGCCACTTCTCTCCAGGAAAAACATCAGGGACAGACTGATATTCTGCAAAAGGTACAGGGATTGGACTGCTGAGGACTGGGGTAAAGTCATTTTTCTGATGAATCCCGTTTCCGATTGTTTGGAACGTCCAGAAAAAAGCTTGTCCGGAGAAGACAAGGCGAGCGCTACCATCAGTCCTGTGTCATGCCAACAGTAAAGCATCCTGAGACCATTCATGTGTGGGGTTGCTTCTCAGCCAAGGGAGTGGGCTCACTCACAATTTTGCCTAAGAACACAGCCATGAATAAAGAATGGTACCAACACATCCTCCGAGAGCAACTTCTCCCAACCATCCAGGAACCGTTTGGTGACGAACAATGCCTTTTCCAGCATGATGGAGCACCTTGCCATAAGGCAAAAGTGATAACGAAATGGCTCGGGGAACAACACAACAATATTTTGGGTCCATGGCCAGGAAACTCCCCAGACCTTTATCCCATTGAGAAATTGTGGTTAATCCTCAAGGTGGGTGGACAAACAAAACCCCACACTATAAACACTATAAACCAAGCATTCATTATGCAAGAATGGGCTGCCATCAGTCAGGATGTGGCCCAGAAGTTAATTGACAGCATGCCAGGGCGGATTGCAGAGGTCTTGAAAAAGAAGGGTTAATACCGCAAATATTGACTCTTTGCATCAATTTCATGTAATTGTCAATAAAAGCCTTTGACACTTATGAAATGCTTGTAATTATACTTCAGTATTCCATAGTAACATCTGACAAAAATATCTAAACACACTGAAGCAGCAAACTGAAAATGTATATTTGTGTCATTCTCAAAACTTTTGGCCACGACTGTATACTTACACATGATCTTGTAGTTGAATAGACACACACACACACACACACACACACACACACACACACAGACAGACAGACAGACAGACAGACAGACAGACAGACAGACAGACAGACAGAGAGAGACAGAGAGAGACAGAGACAGCGTCTTGCCTATGACACAGAAGGGTTTCCTGGCGAAGCGTAGTCTACCCTGCCATCCTCTGTAGCGACAGCAGCAGCCAGACGCCCAAACCCTCACAGCGTATTCCAGACCAAACACCACGATCATCACAAACTCCTGTAGGGGGAGACAGACAACACCATGATCATTACAACCTCATCTAGGGAAAGACAGAGGGAGAGGGTCAGTCATGGGTCATAATGAGGAAACCAACTGAACAGCATAGGGTCACAGCAAGGTCAGTTAAAGAAGCTCACCATCTGTTTACAAAATGATCATCTGTGACAATGGACAAAGAGTTAGAGGAGGAGCAGGACAAATGAAAGAGAATGATTTTGTCTGTTTCCACTCCCATTCTCCTTAGTCACTGTCAGTGTTGCCAAATATAGTACTATATATAGTATGAGTCAAAAGTTTGGACACACCTACTCATTCAAGGGTTTTTCTTAATTTTTACTAGAATAGAATAATAGGGAAGACATTAACTATAAAGTAACAATCATGTAGTAACCAAAAAAGTGTTAAACAAATCCAAATATACAGTTGAAGTCAGAAGTTTACATACACCTTAGTCAAATACATTTTAACTCAGTTTCACAATTCCTGACATTTTATTCAAGTACAAATTCCCTGTTTTAGGTCAGTTAGGATCACCACGTTATTTTAAGAATGTGAAATGTCAGAATAATAGAAGAGAGAATTATTTATTTCAGCTTTCATCACATTCCCAGTGGGTCTGAAGTTTACATACACTCAGTCAGTATTTGGTGGCATTGCCTTTAAATTGTTTTACTTGGGTCAAACATTTCGGGTAGCCTTCCACAAGCTTCCCACAATAAGTTGGGTGAATTTTGGCCCATTCCTCCTGACAGAGCTGGTGTAACAGTCAGATTTGTAGGCATCGTTGCTCGCACACACGTTTAAAGTTCTGCCCACAAATTGTCTATAGGATTGAGGTCAGGGCTTTGTGATGGCCACTGCAATACCTTGACTTTGTTGTCCTTAAGCCATTTTGCCACAACTTTGGAAGTATGCTTGCGGTCATTGTCCATCTGAAAGACCCATTTGCGACCAAGCTTTAACTTCCTGACTGATGTCTTGAGATGTTGCTTCAATATATTCACATAATTTTCCTATCTCATGATGCCATCTATTTTGTGAAGTGCACCAGTCCCTCCTGCAGCAAAGCACCCCCACAACATGATGCTGCCACCCCCGTGCTCCACGGTTGGGATGGTGTTCTTTGGCTTGCAAGTCTCCTCTGTTTTCCTCCAAGCATACTTCCAAAGTTGTGCCAAAATGGCTTAATAAGTACAACAAAGTCAAGGTCATTGACTAAAATTTGTGGGCAGAACTGAAAAAGTTTGTGTGAGCATGGAGGCCTACAAACTTGACTCAGTTACACCAGCTCTGTCAGGAGGAATGGGGCAGTTAAGTTAAACAATTTAAAGGCAATGCTACCAAATACTGAGTGTATGTAAACTTCTGACCCACTGGGAATGTGATGAAAGAAATAAAAGATGAAATAAATCATTCTCTCACCTATTATTCTGACATTTCACATTCTTAAAGTAAAGTGGTGATCATAACTGACCTAAAACAGGGGATTTTTACTTGGATTAAATGTTAGGAAGCATGAAAAACTGAGTTTAAATGTATTTGGCTAAGGTGTATGTAAACTTCCGACTTCAACTGTATATAGTAATTAATTGATGTTTGTCTATCTCTGTTCCATTTCCAATATTTCATTTGCATTAAGCGGGTAAATTGGCTCAATCTTCCATAACAGTACTGTTCATGTAAGCAAAGATCAATAATGGCTATAAGACTGATTCAAAGAGTGAATGGTCATAATGTAGAATCATAAAATACAAGTTTGGCCATTAATTAACAGTTAGAGAGGAGGGCAAACAGGAGAGAGTAACAGAGCAAGAAAGATTGGGAGACAGAGAGAAAGGGAGATAGAAGGGGTGGAGGGAGAGAGAGTAAAAGGAGAGGCAGAGAGTAAAAGAAAAAGTGAGAGGAAGGGAGGGAAATTAAACAGGTGATAAAGGCAGAGAGTAAACGCAGAAAGCCATCCTCCTAAAGATGAAAGAGGAAGTAGTGATTATGGCTGTTTAGATTACTGGTTCATGTCTGGGATTTCCTGTATACTCAACAATACAATAGTCCTCCCGCCTGCTTACATCACCGTTTCTTACACTGCCATTCTTCCTTGGAACACACACACACTCAACGGCAGGTGTGACGGGAAGCAGAATCAGACACTCTGTAGCTCTTCCCCAGTATGATGTTGTAATCACACTCAGACAAATGCAGTACACATACGGTCCAGAAAATGGCAGACCTGGGTTCGAATACTATTCGGAATCATTTCAAATACTTTAGCTAGCTTAATTGAACTTGCCTGGCACAATGGAACCAAAAGAGCAGTCCCAAAACTACAAACCCCACCCATATGGCACTCCAGGCAGGCTAGAGTAAACATTCAAAGTATTTGAAAGATTTCAAATAGTATTTGAACCGAGGTGTGAAAAATGATGTTACAGTATATGGTTTATATAGCTGCCCCTAAACCACCCTACCACTTAGGAGCAATGCCTGGGCTAGTCAGATAAAGGGAGAGGAAGATTCAGTGGGATAACCAGTGTTTACACTAACAGTATATCAACTTAGCAACTGTAGGTTCCAGTCTGCCTCCGCTTTCTCCAACCTGTTGTTGTCTTGCCAAACAAGGCAATGATATAGTGATGTTGAAAGCAAAACCAGACAGGTACTCAGGCTAACACATTACTGATTTAGAATCGTGTTAAGGTGGGTTGGCACTTGGCAGGGGCAAATTGTACTTTTAGTGTAAAAAAATCTAAATAAACTGATCCCAAATCAGCCCTCCTACTCTGAGAGGCTTGGTACATCTGGCCCGTGGAGCTGGGTGTATGGTGAAGGAGAGGAGATGGGGGCTGACGGCTTACCAGGATGAAGAGGCCTTCGTTGGCTATCTTTTGATGGTCTGGTATGGTGGAGAACACAGACAGAACCAGACAGCTGAACACCAGCAGGAAACTGTAACACACACACAGACAGGTCAACATGCACTCTAAACATAGCCAAATGCTTAGACAGACACAAAAATAGACATTAGGCAGACAAGTGTGTATATGGTGAGAGAGGGAGAAACAGACCATGGCTATAAGATAGAATCGGTTTTCTTTTTCATTTTACTCTAGTATAGATTATTAACTTGAGTGTGCAGAACAATGAACACTGGTCACTTCTGTGGGACAATGTCACACATTCATCCAGCCTTGCATTGTGTCCACAGTAGATATATTTGATCATTACAATTATGGTGTTGTACTCTGCACAGCATGTCTGGCATGCTGAGTGGACACAGATTCTCACAACACCATTATCACAGAAAGCCTAAACCCACTCCAATTTTCATACCACCCCAACAGATCCATCGATGATACAATCTCTATTGCACTCCACACTGCCCTTTCCCACCTGGACAAAATGAACACCTATATGAGAATGCTATTCATTGACAACAGCTCAGCGTTCAACACCCTAGTGCCCTCAAAGCTCATCACTAAGCTAAGGACCCTGGGACTAAACACCTCCCTCTGCAACTGGATCCTTGACTTCCTGACGGGCCGCCCTCAGGTGCTAAGGGTAGGTAACAACACATCCGCCACTCTGATCCTCAACACAGGGGCCCCTCAGGGGTGTGTGCTCAGTCCTCTCCTGTACTCCCTGTTCACTCATGACTGCATGGCCAGGTATGACACCAACACCATCATTATGTTTACCGATGACAACAGTGGTAGGACTGATCACTGACAACGATGAGACAGCCTATAAGGAGGAGGTCAGAAACCTGGCCGTGTGGTGCCAGGACAACAACCTCTCCCTCAACGTGATCAAGACAAAGGAGATGATTGTGGATTACAGGAAAAAGAGGACCGAGCACGCCCAATTCTCATGGACGGGGCTGCAATGGAGCAGGTTGAGAGCTTCAAATTCCTTGGTGTCCACATCACCAACAATCGAACAGGGTCCAAGCACACCAAGACCGTCGTGAAGAGGGCACGACTAAACCTATTCCCCCTCAGGAGACTGAAAATATTTGGCATCGGTCCTCAGATCCTCAAAAGGTTCTACAGCTGCACCATCGAGAGCATCCTGACTCCTGAACACCTAATCAAATAGCTACCCAGACAATTACACCGCTACTACTCTCTGTTGTTATCTATGCTTTGTCACTTTAATACCTACATGTACATATTACCTCAACTAAACGGTGCCCCAGCACATTGACTCTGTACCAGTACCCCCCTGTATATAGTCCCATTGTTATTTTACTGCTGCTCTTGAATTGCTTGTTACTTTTATTTCTTATCAGGTTTTTTAAAAACTGCATTATTAGTTAGGGGCTCATAATAAGCATTTGACTGTAAGTTCTACTACACCTGTTATATCCGGTGCATGTGACTAATACAATTTGATTACAATACCAGTACTTTCGGAACGCACAAGGTTCTTTGACAGTTGGAGCAGTGCCGTTGCCCCGACTCCATTCCAGGTGATCCCAGTGGAGGTTTAGCCAGGTGGCAGCTGCTGGGGGTAGAGGCTAGGTCTCACAGTATGCTGCTCGGGTAGAGGCCAGGCCTCACAGTATGCTGCTGAGGTAGAGGCCAGGCCTCACAGTATGCTGCTGAGGTAGAGGCTAGTTCTCACTGTATGCTGCTGGGTAGAGGCCAGGTCTCACAGTATGCTGCTGGGGTAGAGGCCAGGCCTCATAGTATGCTGCTAGGTAGAGGCTTGGTCTCACAGTATGCTGCTGGGGTAGAGGCTAGGCCTCACAGTATGCTGCTGGGGTATAGGCTAGGTCTCACAGTATGCTGCTGGGGTAGAGGCTTGGTCTCACAGTATGCTGCTGGGGTAGAGGCTAGGTCTCACAGTATGCTGCTGGGGTAGAGGCTAGGTCTCACAGTATGCTGCTGGGGTAGAGGCTAGGCCTCACAGTATCCTGCTGGGGTAGAGGCTAGGCCTCACAGTATGCTGCTGGGGTAGAGGCTAGGCCTCACAGTATGCTGCTGGGGTAGAGGCTAGGCCTCACAATATGCTGCTGGGGTAAAGGCTAGGTCTCACAGTATGCTGTTGGGGTAGAGGCTAGGTCTCACAGTATGCTGCTGGGGTAGAGGCTAGGCCTCACAATATGCTGCTGGGGTAAAGGCTAGGTCTCACAGTATGCTGCTGGGGTAGAGGCTAGGTCTCACAGTATGCTGCTGGGGTAGAGGCTAGGTCTCACAGTATGCTGCTGGGGTATAGGCTAGGTCTCACAGTATGCTGCTGGGGTAGAGGCTAGGTCTCACAGTATGCTGCTGGGGTAGAGGCTAGGTCTCACAGTATGCTGCTGGGGTAGAGGCTAGGCCTCACAGTATGCTGCTGGGGTAAAGGCTAGGTCTCACAGTATGCTGCTGGTGTAGAGGCTTGGCCTCACAGTATGAGAACACTTCTCACAACCCCAAACAGTCTCCTGCTCACAATCACACACATTCTCCATCACACATACACACTCCCCCCTCCCTCTTTCTTTCACACACATTCTCTCTTATCTCTGGGGAGAGCTAACGAAGGCCATGACCACTAAAACCCTCTATTACGACAACAACAACACTTTGAGATTTATTTTAAACTGCAAAACCCTTACGCACCACTGCACTAGGGGTTGGCTGGCCTTCTCTCCTCACTCGTAGGCTCAGGCACTGGTATACTTTTATTTACAAAGCCATTTTGGGTTTACTACCTTTTTATTTGGCCATCTTTATTGTTCAGAAATGTGGTGGGTACTCTCTTCGTTCACTGGACTTTATCCTGCTAACTGTTCCAAATGTCCAAACTGAATTTGGTAAAAGGGCTTTTATGTACTCTGCGCCATCGTCTTGGAACGCCTTACAAAATACTTTTAGACTGGAAGAACTTGATGAATGATCACTGATGAATGATCTTGAGACCGATTCCCTGACCTGTCAATGTTTTTAATTGGCTGTTTTTGATTTTCTTATACTCTTGTGAATTCTATGGTTTTTACTAGATTACTTGTAGTTTTTCATGTTGTTTGTATGTCATTTTTGTAATGACTTGGTGCTCCCTATCTTGGCCAGGGCGCTCTTGAAAAAGAGACTTTAAATCTCAATGAGCCCTTCCTGGTTAAATAAAGGTTAAATAAATCAATAAATCACACAGTGGATATGGATGGGTCATCACTGAAGGAATGACAATCACACTGGTCAGTGTTTAACGGAATGTGTGGCAAAGCCGTAATTGTGATTATATTTGGTCTGTTGGACAACAAGGGTGATGGTAACACTATAATGAATGACAAAGTGACTTTATAATGTTGTTCAGCTCTGGTGAGTAACATGTCCACTGTATTCACACGTGGCAAATAACCCTGAAACTTGACCAAACAAAAAATGTAAAAATTTAACAATAAAGAGCAAGAGTAATAACACACAGAGTGGACAGAGAACTCCCTGCTCTTATCCACTATCTCCATCTCTCTAACACACACTACAAGAATCTACTACAGTCCATCCATCCTCATTCCCTTCTCTTTACAGTAAACAGGGGTGAAAGGACATAGGGGGAGAATCATTTCCTTCCAGACTCTCACACACACAACCACAGATGATCATTGTAAATGAAGGAAGGAAGAGGATGACTGATTGGTGTGGGTGACCAGGGATAGTATCCCAGAGGATCTGACAACAACCCAATGTCAGAGTCAGACACACTGTAGTAGCTACAACAGGACTGGAACCCACCCATTGGGACAACAGGAACACAAGACACATATGTCGTACAGATCTGACAGATCCTCCAGACAGTTCAGACAGCACTTGGGAGGAATATGTCAACCAGGGAGAGAATACACCAGAAGCCGTATGTATCATGCATCTCAGGAGTGCTGATCTAGGATCTGCAACTTCCCCCGTCCTCGTAATCTTACTCAGTGTGATCTAAAAGGCTAAACTGATCTTAGGTTAAATTGTTTTAATAGAGGATTGTCCACGTCAACCCCCGGGTTATATTGTTTTAATAGAGGATTGTCCACGTCAACCCCCGGGTTAAATTGTTTTATTAGAGGAGTGTCCACATCCACCCCTGGGTTAATTTGTTCTAGAGGAGTGTCCACGTCCACCCCCGGGTTATATTGTTTTAATAGGATTGTCCACGTCCACCCCCGGGTTATATTATTTTAATAGGATTGTCCACGTCCACCCCCGGGTTATATTGTTTTAATAGGATTGTCCACGTCCACTCCCGGGTTATATTGTTTTAATAGAGGATTGTCCACGTCCACCCCCGGGTTATATTGTTTTAATAGGATTGTCCATTGTCCATGTCCACCCCCGGGTTATATTGTTTTAATAGGATTGTCCATGTCCACCCCCGGGTTATATTGTTTTAATAGAGGATTGTCCACGTCCAACAGCGGGTTATATTGTTTTAATAGAGGATTGTCCACGTCCAACAGCGGGTTAAATTGTTTTAATAGAGGACTGTCCACGTCCACCCCCGGGTTATATTGTTTGAGGATTGTCCAAGTCCACCCCTGGGGTTAATTTGTTATACAGGATTGTCCACGTCCATCACACGGGTTATATTGTTTTAATAAAGGATTGTCAACGTCCACCCCCGGGTTATATTGTTTGAGGATTGTCCAAGTCCACCCCCAGGTTATATTGTTTGAGGATTGTCCAAGTCCACCCCTGGGGTTAATTTGTTATACAGGATTGTCCACGTCCACCACACGGGTTATATTGTTTTAATAAAGGATTGTCAACGTCCACCCCCGGGTTATGTTGTTTGAGGATTGTCCAAGTCCACCCCCAGGTTATATTGTTTGAGGATTGTCCAAGTCCACCCCTGGGGTTAATTTGTTATACAGGATTGTCCACGTCCACCACACGGGTTATATTGTTTTAATAAAGGATTGTCAACGTCCACCCCCGGGTTATATTGTTTGAGGATTGTCCAAGTCCACCCCCGGGTTATATTGTTTGAGGATTGTCCAAGTCCACCCCCGGGTTATATTGTTTGAGGATTGTCCAAGTCCACCCCTGGGGTTAATTTGTTATACAGGATTGTCCACGTCCACCACACGGGTTATATTGTTTTAATAAAGGATTGTCCAAGTCCACCCCCGGGTTATATTGTTTGAGGATTGTCCAAGTCCACCCCCGGGTTATATTGTTTGAGGATTGTCCAAGTCCACCCCCGGGTTATATTGTTTGAGGATTGTCCAAGTCCACCCCCGGGTTATATTGTTTGAGGATTGTCCAAGTCCACCCCCGGGTTATATTGTTTGAGGATTGTCCAAGTCCACCCCGGGTTATATTGTTTGAGGATTGTCCAAGTCCACCCCGGGTTATATTGTTTGAGGATTGTCCAAGTCCACCCCGGGTTATATTGTTTGAGGATTGTCCAAGTCCACCCCGGGTTATATTGTTTGAGGATTGTCCAAGTCCACCCCCGGGTTATATTGTTTGAGGATTGTCCAAGTCCACCCCCGGGTTATATTGTTTGAGGATTGTCCAAGTCCACCCCCGGGTTATATTGTTTGAGGATTGTCCAAGTCCACCCCCGGGTTATATTGTTTGAGGATTGTCCAAGTCCACCCCCGGGTTATATTGTTTGAGGATTGTCCAAGTCCACCCCCGGGTTATATTGTTTGAGGATTGTCCAAGTCCACCCCGGGTTATATTGTTTGAGGATTGTCCAAGTCCACCCCGGGTTATATTGTTTGAGGATTGTCCAAGTCCACCCCGGGTTATATTGTTTGAGGATTGTCCAAGTCCACCCCCGGGTTATATTGTTTGAGGATTGTCCAAGTCCACCCCCGGGTTATATTGTTTGAGGATTGTCCAAGTCCACCCCCGGGTTATATTGTTTGAGGATTGTCCAAGTCCACCCCTGGGGTTAATTTGTTCTACAGGATTGTCCACGTCCACCACACGGGTTATATTGTTTTAATAAAGGATTGTCAACGTCCACCCCTGGGTTATATTGTTTGAGGATTGTCCAAGTCCACCCCTGGGGTTAATTTGTTCTACAGGATTGTCCACGTCCACCACACGGGTTATATTGTTTTAATAAAGGATTGTCAACGTCCACCCCTGGGTTATATTGTTTGAGGATTGTCCACGTCCACCCTTCGGTTAATTTGTTCTAGATGATTGTCCACGTCCACCCCTGGGTTAAAATGTTTTAGATGATTGTCCACATCCACCCCTAGGTTAAATTGTTTTAGATGATTGTCCACGTCTGGGTCAAACATTTTTTAATATAGAGGATTGTCTACATCCACCCCCATGTCATGTTGTTTTAATAGAGGATTGTCCACGTCCAACAGCGGGTTATATTGTTTTAATAGAGGATTGTCAACGTCCACCCCCGGGTTATATTGTTTGAGGATTGTTCAAGTCCACCCCTGGGGTTAATTTGTTCTACAGGACTGTCCACATCCACCCCTGGGTTAATTCGTTCTAGCCACCCGTGCTGGCCTGGCCCATGTCGAGCTAGCAGCCACCCGTGCTGGCCTGGCCCATGTCGAGCTAGCAGCCACCCGTGCTGGCCTGGCCCATGTCGAGCTAGCAGCCACCCGTGCTGGCCTGGCCCATATCGAGCTAGCAGCCACCCGTGCTGGCCTGGCCCATGTCGAGCTAGCAGCCACCCGTGCTGGCCTGGCCCATTTCGAGCTAGCAGCCACCCGTGCTGGCCTGGCCCATGTCGAGCTAGCAGCCACCCGTGCTGGCCTGGCCCATGTCGAGCTAGCAGCCACCCGTGCTGGCCTGGCCCATGCGCACGGCAGCCACTACTGTGCCACTTGGGCATAAAACGCATCCAATAAACATTACTACCTCATATTACTCTCTGGCCACCGCTTCCTTCAATTGTCATGAATTAACCCACAAATCAAAATGGAAAGCATACATTTGCTTAATCTTTAAGACCTCCTAAAAAAGGTAGAAAGGGTATTTAAAAAGGGAGGAACTAGCTGAACTTACATTTTCTGCTGCAAAATGTTTTGCTATGGTGTGCCATAATGAATATGACACCAGTCTGCAGGGGTCATATTATAATAGTTAAATTAAACAGGTCTGAGAACTGGACACCAGGGCCCGCTTTCCCAAAAGTATCTTGAGACTAAGTTCATCTTTAGAACCCTCTTAAAGAGCCTTTTGAAAGACGCACTACGCAGAAATCGCACCGTCATTTACTGATTGCTAATATTCTAATAGTTTGCCTAATTTCAGTTTGTGACAAAACAAGCGAGTATAATATCATTGTACCATCTAAACCGCAGTGAAATATATTCTCCATAACCAAAAATATTGTATTTTCTCTGGTGTTTGAAGCTTGTGTACAAACTGAAAAGATTAAAAAAAAAATATATATATATATATATATATAACTTAAGGGGAAGCATAGAAATCGCGAACAGAGAACAGATCGATTGCTTCCTAGACTTGCTTTCAATAGAACGATTGATCTAACACACATTTCTATGTGAATATTGTCAGGTTGTCAACAAAGTTACATATTGCAGCTTTAAATTTCCAAACCCTTTCCCAAAACAGTCTTTATTAATGTTGCATTTGAAATCACCTCAGACCACTCGTAGAACAGCTAAGTGCGTAGTTAGACTACAGTTTGACCTCCAGCATCACTTTACTCGCAGAAAAACTCAGCTAAACATACAATGAAGATGATTTCTGCGGTCAGAGACAGATGAACATCAAAGTTCAATATAAATAACATAACTTTACAATGTTACAACAATCTAGCTATTATATAATTTGGTTAAATATTGACATCGCATTCATGTATGTGTAATCGATAGACCTACCTAGTATTAAGCTATTATGCGGCGCTTCAATATTCGTATATAAACTGCTCAAAAAAATAAAGGGAACACTTAAACAACACAATGTAACTCCAAGTCAATCACACTTCTGTGAAATCAAACGGTCCACTTAGGAAGCAACACTGATTGACAATACATTTCAGGTGGAAATTATTGGCAATTAGCAAAACACCCCCAATAAAGGAGTGGTTCTGCAGGGGGTGACCACAGACCACTTCTCAGTTCCTATGCTTCCTGGCTGATGTTTTGGTCACTTTTGAATGCTGGCGGTGCTTTCACTCTAGTGGTAGCATAAGACGGAGTCTACAACCCACACAAGTGGCTCAGGTAGTGCAGCTCATCCAGGATGGCACATCAATGCGAGCTGTGGCAAGAAGGTTTGCTGTGTCTATCAGCGTAGTGTCCAGAGCATGGAGGCGCTACCAGGAGACAGGCCAGTACATCAGGAGACGTGGAGGAGGCCGTAGGAGGGCAACAATCCAGCAGCAGGACCGCTACCTCCGCCTTTGTGCAAGGAGGAGCAGGAGGAGCACTGCCAGAGCCCTGCAAAATGACTTCCAGCAGGCCACAAATGTGCATGTGTCTGCTCAAACGGTCAGAAACAGACTCCATGAGGGTGGTATGAGGGCCCAACGTCCACAGGTGGGGGTTGTGCTTACAGCCCAACACCGTGCAGAACGTTTGGCATTTGCCAGAGAACAGCAAGATTGGCAAATTCGCCACTGGTGCCCTGTGCTCTTCACAGATGAAAGCAGTGAGCACGTGACAGATGTGACAGAGTCTGGAGACGCCGTGGAGAACGTTCTGCTGCCTGCAACATCCTCCAGCATGACCGGTTTGGCGGTGGGTCAGTCATGGTGTGGGGTGGCATTTCTTTGGGGGGCCGCACAGCCCTCCATGTGCTCGCCAGAGGTAGCCTGACTGCCATTAGGTACCGAGATGAGATCCTCAGATCCCTTGTGAGACCATATGCTGGTGCGGTTGGCCCTGGGTTCCTCCTAATGCAAGACAATGCTAGACCCTCATGTGGCTGGAGTGTGGCAGCAGTTTCTGCAAGAGGAAGGCATTGATGCCATGGACTGGCTCGCCCGTTCCCCAGACCTGAATCCAATTGAGCACATCTGGGACATCATGTCTCACTCCATCCACCAACGCCACGTTGCACCACAGACTGTCCAGGAGTTGGCGGATGCTTTAGTCCAGGTCTGGGAGGAGATCCCTCAGGAGACCATCCGCCACCTCATCAGGAGCATGCCCAGGCGTTGTAAGGAGGTCATACAGGCACGTGGAGGCCACACACACTACTGAGCCTGACTCCAAATCCAGACCTCCATGGGTTGATACATTTGATTTCCTTTGATCATTTGTGTGATTTTGTTGTCAGCACATTCAACTATGTAAAGAAAAAAGTATTTAATAAGAATATTTCATTCATTCAGATGAAGGATGTGTTATTTTAGTGTTCCCTTTATTTTTTTGAGCAGTGTATTAGGCCTATATCTAAAAGCTCACGTATTTCCCTGTAGCCTAACCAATAACAGACATTATGGCATATGTCGCTTCACTTGCTACTTCATGTTTAATTACTTTAATTGTAGAATATCTATAGGCTTACTTGAAGTGCAATTCCTGCCTGCCATTAAGCTACAATGACTTGTTGAACATTAACAAAAACCTTTGTCCTATTTTTAGGTCACGTTCATGTTCTATAGCGGACGAGGGAACAAGCGACTGACTTTGGCTTTATTCATTCATGCTCACCGTTTACACAAACTGAAAAAAATATCAAACATTACATACAAAATAGCAGGAGAAAACACAAATAATACATAACACATGGTAAACATACAAATACATAATAGGATACAGAAAATGTATTCTACTCTCTAAGGGATCACTGTATTGTGTACAAAAAAAGAAAAAAGATTGACCAGCCATTACTAATTTAGCTCTTCAGCCTAAATTCTTGAATCATTTCACCACGGGAAAGCTCCTGCAACACAGTCGAGTTTCCCCTTTGTAACGAGAGCACTGCGTGCTGTTTTGGGAAACGGGTGTGACATCTTTTAGGACATTATTTTTAGGATGAATCCTTAAAAACACGCTTTAGCCCGAGTTACATCACTATCAGGAAACCTGGCTCAGGTCTGAAAGACAACACCCCCTTTGAACATCAGCAATTAACTGGAAACATTGGGGCAAAAATCCACCAAAATCTGCTTAGTTGTTCGTTGCCTCAAAATCCTGGAGGTCAGAAAATTGATAACGGCAAAAGCATATGATATATAGCCCATGCATTGTCCATGTGCGGGAGGTCGCATTTCAACATTTCAGCTGAGGGAACAGTTTTAGCCACAACACCCCCTGCCCCTCTCCAGCTCCCTTCAGAGAAATGTCAATTAAGGAGGCGCATCAGTAGAAAAACCACCAAATCAGCAGTCTCTTGTTTCTGAGGAGGTGGAATGGAGTATAATCTGCTGTATGGCTCCTCCTGAGTGGTTTTCGGTTTCCATATAAACAAACTGATATCAGACCAAACTATGTCAAAAACACTGTCTCGCAAGGTAATGAGAGTCACAATTAAAATTGAGAGAAATGCTACTGTATTGATGACTATATGAGAAGAAACTTTGTTAAAACCGTACCAGTAAGCACTTAATGCCATTTTTGCTTTGGCCCTTATGGATTGATTGATTGATGATTGATGCAGGGAATTGGAAACTGACATAAGCCAAAACAGGCCAGATCAGTGAAAAAGTATTACCAGACTGGTCATGACAGGTAAAAGCATTTGGTCAGAAGCAATACCACCTTCTGGCCTTCTCTGGGAAGATCTCAATTGCATACTCCTTACATCCGCTCTCCTCATCTCCTTATCAAAACCTATTGTCTCTGTGTGTGTGTTTCTCTCACTCTCTCGCTCTGTGCGCGCCCGTGCGTCTCGCACAGAGAGGCGCGCGCACACACACAGAGAGGCGCGCGCACACTCACAGAGAGGCGCACACTCACAGAGAGACACGCACACACAGAGGCGCACGCACAAAGAGAGATGCGCGCACACAAAGAGACGCGCACACAGAGAGAGACGCGCACACACAGAGAGACGCGCACACACAGAGAGGCATGCACACACACACAGAGGCGCAACCACACACACACACAGAGGCGCGCGCACACACACACACACAGGCGCGCGCACAAACACACAGAGAGGCGCGCGCACACACACACAGAGAGGCGCGCGCACACACACAGAGAGGCGCGCGCACAAACACACAGAGAGGCGCGCGCACACACACAGAGAGGCGCGCGCACACACACAGAGAGGCGCGCGCACACACACAGAGAGGCGCGCGCACACACACAGAGAGGCGCGCGCACACACACAGAGAGGCGCGCGCACACACAGAGGCGCGCGCACCCTCACAGAGAGGCGCGCGCACACACGAGGCGCGCGCACACACACAGAGAGGCGCGCACACACAGAGAGACACGCACACACAGAGAGACACGCACACACAGAGAGACACGCACACACAGAGAGGCGCACGCACACAAAGAGAGACACGCACACAGAGAGAGACGCGCACACACAGAGAGGCATGCGCGCACACACACACACACAGAGAGGCGTGCGCGCACACAGAGACGCGCACACACAGAGAGGCGCTCTCTCTCTCCTATCCCAGCTGTTGTACTTTCTGAACAGATACAATTTGGGCTTGCTCTGGGGGTCCCTGCCTTCTCACTTCCACCCGTAAAGACCTACTGTAGGACTGGTCATCGGATGGGTCACCCTGTATGGCCTGCTGTGACCCTCTGCCAACGAACCTGGGGGTGAGGAGACATCCTGAACCGCAGGATTTTTTTTCTCCATCTGACACCCCACTACAAAAGCAAACCCAGCCAACCAATCTAGCCAGTCTGGGAGAGGGGATATTTGTAGCCTGAGTGAGAACAGGACACAAACCAAACCATCCTAAATGGGATGACAAGCCTACAGATACACTATGGGATAAATACCTGGTCGAATATACATTAGCCAGTTGCTTGCATGCATACACACACACACACACACACACACACACACACACACACACACACACACACAGAGACACACACACACACACACACAGACAGACACACAGAGACAGACACACACACGCACAGTATTCATATCGATTTACCATATGATCTGAAAACAAAACAATGGGAATCTTGCCTTTCAGCTACACCTCAACTCTAGGTTGGTTTGACCACTGTTTCTTACTACAGACAGAAGAAAAAAAACAGGAGACTTCTCCAGCAGCCTTTGGCTCTCTGCAAGGAAACATGTCTTCAAATCCAACAGTGTTGTGTCTTGTGTATATTTGAAGTTTCTTTGAAATTCAAGCTAGTTGTAAACAGACAGTACCTCTCTGTCCAGCTACACAAAAACACAGCCTGGTCCAAATAAACAGCCAGAATATTCCTCTTTCATTTTGAGCAACAGTAGGAAACATAGGAGTCTACGTCCCAAATTGCACCTTATTCCCTTTATAGTGCACTACTGTTGACCGGGTCCCATAAGGCTCTGATCAAAAGTAGTGCACTATATAGGGAATAGAGTGACATTTTTGGTGAAGCATTCTGAGCTACATTACTTTTCAGGGAAGTAGGCTTTTAATGGAAGTTAGGTTGGGCTTCTTGTTTGTAAGTGCCTTGACCTACTATAAATGTTTTCCTGAAAATGCATACTGCAAGTGCAATAAAAAGGCACTTTACTTGAATCCTGAGGTCTTTATAGTATAGGAATGAAAAAAACAGGCACAATGGATTTTTTTTAACCATCTGTCACCATGCCATCAGTGTTTATTTATTTATTCAATTAAAACAACCGCTTGTCCCCACCCGACCTCAGATGCCGGCATAGTGAAGCCCCTGCCCCAAAGAGACTTTTCAAGGGCGGGAAAGCCCAGCCCGATGCCCGGTCAGGCATGGTTGTGAGCGCACCCACAACCACCAGGACCAGCACACATACCGCTCACAGCGTGAAACCAAAATCAAAACTAAATGTAAAACATACAATAATCACATCCCCACCAACTGGGGTCCATATCAGGCGATCTCTTTACATGACTGGTTTTTGATATTCTAGAGAATACAGACCATGTCCAATGTATATTTGGAGTTTGTGGATATTCACCAAATCCTGACATTCTGAATCCATGTGTCCTTTAGACACACACTACCGTTCAAAAAAGTCTGGGGTCATTTAGAAATGTACTTGTTTTTGAAAGAAAAGCACATTTTTGGTCCATTAAAATAAAATAAAATAAATCAGAAATACAGTGTAGACACAGTTAATGTTGTAAATGACTATAGTAGCTGGAAACGGCTGATTTGTTATGGAATATCTACATAGGTGTACAGAGGCCCATTGTCAGCAACCATCACGTCTGTGTTCCAATGGCACGTTGTGTTAGCTAATCCAAGTTAATCATTTTAAAAAGGCTAATTGATCATTAGAAAACCCTTTTGCAATTATGTTAGCACAGCTGAAAACTGTTGTTCTGATTAAAGAAGCAATACAACTGGCCTTCTTTAGACTAGTTGAGTGTCTGGAGCATCAGTATTTGTGAGTTCGATTACAGGCTCAAAATGGACAGAAACAAATAACTTTCTTCCAAAACTCGTCAGTCTATTCTTGTTCTGAAAAATGAAGGCTATTCCATGCGAGAAATTACCAATAAACTGAAGACCTCGTACAACGCGGTGTACTACTCCTTTCACAGAACAGTGGAAACTGGCTCTAACCAGAATAGAAAGAGTGGGAGGCCCCGGTGCACAACTGTGCAAGAGGACAAGTACATTAGAGTGTCTCGTTTGAGAAACAGACGCCTACAAGTCCTCAACTGGCAGCTTCATTAAATAGTACCTGTAAAACACCAGTCTCAATGTCAACAGTGAAGAGGCGACTCTGGGATGCTGGCCTTCTAGGCAGAGTTGCAAAGAAAAGCCATATCTCAGACAGGCCAATAAAAATAAAAGATTAACACAGACACTGGACAGAGGAAGATTGGAAAAAAAGTTATGGACAGACAAATAAGTTTGAGGTGTTCGGATCACAAAGAAGAACATTCGTGAAACACAGAAAAAATAAAAAGATACTGGAGGAGTGCTTTACACCATTTGTCAAGCATGGTGGAAGCAATGTGATGGTCTGGGGGTGCTTTGGTTGTGGTAAAGTGGGAGATTTGTACAGGGTAAAATGGATCTTGAAGGAAGGCTATCACTCCGTTTTGCAATGCCATACCCTGTGCACAGCGCTTAATTGGAGCCAATTTCCTCCTACAACAGGACAATGACCCAAAGCACAGCTCCAAACCATGCAAGAACTATTCAGGGAAGCAGTCAGTTGGTATTCTGTCTTTAATGGAGTGGCCAGCACAGTCACTGGATGTAAACCCTATTGAGCTGTTGTGGGAGCAGCTTGACCGTATGGTACGTAAGAAGTGCCCTTCAAGCCAATCCAACTTGTGTGAGGTGCTTCAGGAACCATGGGGTGAAATCTCTTCAGATTACCTCTACAAACTGACGACTGGAATGCCAAAGGTCTGCAAGGCTGTAATTTCTGCAAATGGAAAATATGTATGAAAGCAAAGTTTGAAGGACAATTATTATTTCAATTAAAAATAATTATTTATAACCTTGTCAACGTCTTGACTATATTTCCTATTCATTTTGCAACTAATTTCATGTGTGTTTCATGGAAAACAAGGACATTTCTAAGTGACTCCAAACTTTTGAACAGTAGTGTATATGATGTTGGGATTACTCTGAATATCACACATGGACATTTCCTATGTTTGGATATGGACTCATTCAATATCCTGAGATATGGGACATCCTATTTTCTCTCTTCATGTTGACAAATACCGACTGTATACATCACATATCTGGGTTCTCAGCATATTCAAGATATGAAGCTATATTGATTTCAGATATGTTTCTCTTGGCTGAGGTCCATATCCGGATCTTGATACGTTTTTTGATCTATGTATAGTCCCTCCACCCATACCTACCTACAGGACATGTACAAATGACCTCGACTAACCTGTACCCCCGCACATTGACTCAGTACCGGTACTCCCTGTATATACCTCCTTATTGTGTTACTTTTGATTATTTTTTACCTTCAGTTTATATGGTAAATATTTTCTTAACTCTTTCTTGAACTGCACTGTTGGTTAAAGGCTTGTAAGTAAGCATTTCGCGTTAAGGTTTACACATTGTATTCGGGACATGTGACAAATAAAGTTTGATTTGATATGCTGTCAATAAGGATGATTTCTGATGCATTTCTGAGTTCAACACATGCTCAATTGACAAATATGAAATATATATTTTTCTTTCATGCACAAAGAAAGCATTTATGGATTGCCTCCGGATATCATACACATAAGGCCGGGTATTGACTTATTAGATATCCTGAGATAGGCCTATGTGGACATCTTATTTTCTGTATATGATAACAAATAGTAGGCCTACATGGTATGTTTTCTCAGCACATACAAGGCATATGCTCTTGACTGAGGTCCATATCAAGATCTTGATATGCTAAATAAGGAACATTTTTTAAGCTTATTTGAGTGGAGGACATGCTCAATAAATTTGACGAATATTAAATCCTTATTATTTTTTCAAACACTAGCTATAATTGTTGACTAGGTATCCGCTTTCCCTTTGTTTTCCCTCTGGATAAAGGTCCACGCAAACCGCAAGCTAAAAGCACCAACTGGTAGCCTAGCAACAAGAATCATTTTATTTTAGTCATTTTTTTGTTTCGGTATCACAAATTAGTGTGTAAATGGGTGTGTGGTCGAACTGACAACTGGAGAAACAAGGAAGTGAGATGGTTGTCAGAAAATATCTCAAAAGTAGTTCATGCTAAAGTAAGTAGGTCATTTGAGAGGTTTTATTTATGAAAAAAATATAATTTGGCCAGCAGCATTAAGTAGGGCTAGCTAGCTAGCTACGCTTGAAAGGGGGGGGGGGGGGGGGTGAAAGCTAACTGGGAGCCTTGCTAGCTGACAAATAACGAAAACAAATTACCACCATCAAGGTGACAGTTAATATTTTAAAATGTTTAGGCATATTTTGTATTATTGGTTCATATAAGCTAGCTAGCTACTGATAACTTAGCTATCTATCAAAGTAGCAACTTGTCTAGCTAAGGTTAGCTACCTTGTTCCAGTTTGTTTTCTCGTCATGAATGAAGCAAGTAGCTACCTTGTGGTAGGGTTACGTGAAATGACAATATTTTCTTGCAATATCAACAATTTTGATTCATGATTTATGCATTGACAGTTTGGATTGGATCACAGACCAACAATACTCACCACTGACGACCCAATCTGCATTCATCGTCCATAACAAACAGAGCAGGCAAGAGTATTGAGGGTGTGCAACTTTTATTTTCTGTTAAACAAATAAAATACATTTTTAGCAACGATTGACCGGTTTGCATCTTTACAGAAAACGTGATTGGAGCTCTGGATTTTCTATGCTGCATTTAAAAAAAAACAGAAATAGCAGAGATGTGCTTTGGAAACAGCAACTTAGATCAGGTGTGTGTATTGAATGTATCTCACCCCAGATATTTTCTGAAGTCCGGATTGGATGCATGTAGAAACTGTCCCATTACAGAGAATATCCTAGCTCCATATATGAAATTAAGGACATGCGTATCTGGAGCATGTCAAGTCCTTATATCTAACGGAAATGTAAAGATATTCTCTGATATTGACCATTTTCATCCAGTGATCCTCACCCCTGATTGGAGGACCTCAAACATTTAT
Source organism: Oncorhynchus masou masou (assembly GCF_036934945.1). Classification (NCBI taxonomy): domain Eukaryota; kingdom Metazoa; phylum Chordata; class Actinopteri; order Salmoniformes; family Salmonidae; genus Oncorhynchus; species Oncorhynchus masou. The sequence continues at coordinate 17,841,804 of NC_088223.1, forward strand.
ACTGTGCATGTGGGTATGTATTTATTCATACACTCATTAATTCCAACCTTCAAACAGCCACAGACCAACCCATCTTTCATCATTCTACCATTTCCTCTTGCAATACATCCCTCCATTCTACCATTATGTCTCACTAGGGACTCAAACCTCCCAATCTGCAACATTAATGCAGAAATTGCCCCAAAAATACACATTTTATCCAAGAGCACAATTATATTTCCTATCGACTGACTGTTGTCCTTCAAATCCCCCAACAATACGGTTTGCAGGTCCAACCGCACCCTGATATGACATAACCATTCCTGGACCTGACTCCAAAAACAAGCCACCAACAGTACCAAAATAAATGCTCTATTGATTCTGTTTCCTCGTGGCAGAGTCTGTGCAGGGCTGACTGTTCAATACCCCAAATACTGAGCATTCTTTTTGTAGAGAGAATTTTATATAATAGCTTAAATTTAAAGAATAGACTGATGCATCAATTGTTGTTTTGTATATCAGTTCATAACCCCGATGCCATGGTATTGGGACATCAAATCTGTTACCGACTATCTTGAATTTTATGTGGCATAGTTGTCAACCCTCTTGACCATAAGTGAAACATACATTTTACTATTTATATTGATCATTTTAAGACATTTATGATTTTTAATTGGTGGCGGACAAACTAATTCCTTTTTAGTAATTGCCCATTCCATTTTTGTGGCAGAGCTGCGATGAGTTGGTTATAATTTTGTATTGAGCATACATCTCCATGCACCTTGATTAGTTGCTTGTGTGAGAATTTTACTGCTGTTGACAAAGTCATTCATAAACATGATACCTTCCTTATACATTCAAGAACATTGGTTTATCCACTATCAGTACATTGGAGCTTAGCAATATTATTTACTGTACGATATGTTCTGCCTCTTCTGGAGAGTAAAACTGGAATTGTAGCCAACAGTGCATGGTTCCATTTAAAAAGCAGGATACTTTAAACATGGTTCTATTGTCAAGCTACCAGAAATGGATGGTTTCAATCTGTATAAACAGCAAGATACCCCTTTTAAATGTCAGATGTGCCTCTCTAAGTAACCTACCGGAACCAGTTTGGATTTAGAAACAGTTTTGGTATAATAAACTTTAATACAGTGGTGTAATGCCTTGATATTGAATAGTTTTAGCACTTCAAACTCATTCATTATATAAATATACCAGTTTAACGTTGTCTGGTTTGCCATTCCAAATAAAATATGTAAACTGCGATATCACTACAGTATTAATGAGAGTTTCAAGAGTAAGTTCTCTATAGAAATTGATTGTTGCAAGATCATTCAACTTTTTTGGAATGTGTACGCCAAGCACATCAACTGCACATTTAAGTCGGGAGACCACATAGCAATTTAAAGTGTCTGTTAGAGACCCAATCCGTAATATAGTACCATTATCATAGTTGGATTGTAATCCAGATAAACTGGAGAAATTATCCAGGTCCTCAATAAGACCCTTCAGGATTGAACATTGTGGACTCAAGAGAAAACTTGAACCATCGTCTCTAACTCATTAATTTCTAACCCTTTAATTTTATGATTGGATCGGATTTTTATAGCTAACAATTTATAACAAACAAGTATGGTGATAGAGGGCAACCTTGTTTTACACCTCTTGACAATTCAGAGAAAAAACCATTGATAATTTTACATAAAGGAGTATTGTACATGACTTTTAACCATTTTATGAGAGATTCACCAAAATTGAAATAATACATTTTTTTTAATTATAGCTTTACTTTACCTGCTATAAAGATTGCCAGGTTTCCCTGCATTCTCATAGGTTTTCAATTATTTCTAATAATTGTTTAATGTTATCGTCAATTCATTTTTGCGTTCAATATTGCAAGGGTGACATTTTGTGTGTGAGACAGTTTACCATTTATATATGAATAATTTAAAAAACATTCTAGTAGTGGATCTTTCAGTAATTCATAAAATATATCTATTTTTACCTTTATTTAACTAGGCAAGTCAGTTAAGAGCAAATTCTTATTTTCAATGACGGCCTAGGAACAGTGGGTTAACTGCCTTGTTCAGGGGCAGAAGGACAGATTTTTGCCTCGTCAGTTCGGGGATTTGATCTTGCAACTGCTCAGTTACAAGTCCAACACTCTAACCACTAGGCTTCCTCCCGCCAGGTAGATCTCTATTGGAATGCTGTCAAGGCCAGGGGTTTTCCCGAGTCTGAAAGGAGTTCATTTTAACCGTAGTTTGTCCTGTGCAATTTATCCTTCACAAAAATGTTGTGTTGCCGAAAGTTTAACCTTAAAGTTGGAGGAACTTGAAAGGAAAACATTTTTTTATACATTTTGCTTTTTCATTCAAAATATTAAATTATTTCTCCATCATCTAACTATTTTCTGTAGGTTCTATGTTGAAGGTGTGTGGCACCAGCTCTGATCGACGGGGCTCTGAATGAAGGCTTTCAGGCATTGACAGTCTCCGTCCAATTTACACCGTTTAAAAAAAAATGAAACCAGATCTTTCCTGAATAAGTTCCTAAAATTACTTTTGTTTTGCATCTAAACTATTAGAGGCAGATCAGTTTAACCATCCGTGTTGGAGCTGGGGTGGGCTGTTCTCTGCAGGCAGATCAGTTTAACCAGTCATGTTGGACCTACATGGGTCGGCAGCTCTGTGCAGGCAGATCAGTTTAACCAGGTGTGTTGTAGCTGGGGTGGGAGGCTCTGTACAGGCAGATCAGTTTAACCAGGCATGTTGGAGCTGGGGTGGGAAGCTCTGTGCAGGCAGATCAGTTTAACCAGGTGTGTTGTAGCTGGGGTGGGAAGCTCTGTGCAGGCAGATCAGTTTAACCAGGTGTGTTGTAGCTGGGGTGGGAGGCTCTGTGCAGGCAGATCAGTTTAACCAGGCATGTTGGAGCTGGGGTGGGAAGCTCTGTGCAGGCAGATCAGTTTAACCAGGTGTGTTGTAGCTGGGGTGGGAAGCTCTGTGCAGGCAGATCAGTTTAACCAGGCATGTTGGAGCTGGGGTGGGAAGCTCTGTGCAGGCAGATCAGTTTAACCAGGTGTGTTGTAGCTGGGGTGGGAAGCTCTGTGCAGGCAGATCAGTTTAACCAGGCATGTTGGAGCTGGGGTGGGAAGCTCTGTGCAGGCAGATCAGTTTAACCAGGTGTGTTGTAGCTGGGGTGGGAAGCTCTGTGCAGGCAGATCAGTTTAACCAGGCATGTTGTAGCTGGGGTGGGAGGCTCTGTGCAGGCAGATCAGTTTAACCAGGTGTGTTGTAGCTGGGGTGGGAAGCTCTGTGCAGGCAGATCAGTTTAACCAGATGTGTTGTAGCTGGGGTAGGAAGCTCTGTACAGGCATATCAGTTTAACCAGATGTGTTGTAGCTGGGGTAGGAAGCTCTGTACAGGCATATCAGTTTAACCAGGTGTGTTGTAGCTGGGGTGGGAAGCTCTGTGCAGGCAGATCAGTTTAACCAGATGTGTTGTAGCTGGGGTAGGAAGCTCTGTACAGGCATATCAGTTTAACCAGGTGTGTTGTAGCTGGGGTGGGAAGCTCTGTACAGGCATATCAGTTTAACCAGGTGTGTTGTAGCTGGGGTGGGAAGCTCTGTGCAGGCAGATCAGTTTAACCAGGTGTGTTGTAGCTGGGGTGGGAAGCTCTGTACAGGCATATCAGTTTAACCAGGTGTGTTGTAGCTGGGGTGGGAAGCTCTGTGCAGGCAGATCAGTTTAACCAGATGTGTTGTAGCTGGGGTAGGAAGCTCTGTACAGGCATATCAGTTTAACCAGGTGTGTTGTAGCTGGGGTGGGAAGCTCTGTACAGGCATATCAGTTTAACCAGGTGTGTTGTAGCTGGGGTGGGAAGCTCTGTGCAGGCAGATCAGTTTAACCAGGTGTGTTGTAGCTGGGGTGGGAAGCTCTGTACAGGCATATCAGTTTAACCAGGTGTGTTGTAGCTGGGGTGGGAAGCTCTGTACAGGCATATCAGTTTAACCAGGTGTGTTGTAGCTGGGGTGGGAAGCTCTGTGCAGGCAGATCAGTTTAACCAGATGTGTTGTAGCTGGGGTAGGAAGCTCTGTACAGGCATATCAGTTTAACCAGGTGTGTTGTAGCTGGGGTAGGAAGCTCTGTACAGGCATATCAGTTTAACCAGGTGTGTTGTAGCTGGGGTGGGAAGCTCTGTACAGGCAGATCAGTTTAACCAGGTGTGTTGTAGCTGGGGTAGGAAGCTCTGTACAGGCATATCAGTTTAACCAGGTGTGTTGTAGCTGGGGTGGGAAGCTCTGTGCAGGCATATCAGTTTAACCAGGTGTGTTGTAGCTGGGGTGGGAAGCTCTGTGCAGGCATATCAGTTTAACCAGGTGTGTTGTAGCTGGGGTAGGAAGCTCTGTACAGGCATATCAGTTTAACCAGGTGTGTTGTAGCTGGGGTGGGAAGCTCTGTGCAGGCATATCAGTTTAACCAGGTGTGTTGTAGCTGGGGTAGGAAGCTCTGTACAGGCATATCAGTTTAACCAGGTGTGTTGTAGCTGGGGTAGGAAGCTCTGTACAGGCATATCAGTTTAACCAGGTGTGTTGTAGCTGGGGTGGGAAGCTCTGTGCAGGCATATCAGTTTAACCAGGTGTGTTGTAGCTGGGGTAGGAAGCTCTGTACAGGCATATCAGTTTAACCAGGTGTGTTGTAGCTGGGGTAGGAAGCTCTGTACAGGCATATCAGTTTAACCAGGTGTGTTGTAGCTGGGGTGGGAAGCTCTGTGCAGGCATATCAGTTTAACCAGGTGTGTTGTAGCTGGGGTAGGAAGCTCTGTACATGCATATCAGTTTAACCAGGTGTGTTGTAGCTGGGGTGGGAAGCTCTGTACAGGCAGATCAGTTTAACCAGATGTGTTGTAGCTGGGGTAGGAAGCTCTGTACAGGCATATCAGTTTAACCAGGCATGTTGGAGCTGGGGTGGGAAGCTCTGTACAGGCATATCCGTTTAACCAGGTGTGTTATAACTGAGGTGGAACAAAAAGCAGCACCACAGAAGTACTGCACTACTGTAGTGTTGTGGGTGCCAGTAGAGTTGAGCAGAATATACAGTACGCATATCACTGTCAGTCATTCAGGCAGCTCCGGTGGGATCCTACAGCTACAGTACACCTGTGGGAGTCTGCACCTCTGATTCAAATCAGCACAGGATGAGAAAGCTGCTATCAGTTACACACTACAGGGGAGAGCAGGGAGTGGAGGAACGGGGAAGGAGAGAGATGGATAGAGGGGAGTGGAGGAACAAGGAAAGAGAGAGAGGGGTAGAGGGGAGAAGATGGAACAGGTACCTACAGTAGTTGGCTCTCTGGAGAAGGGAGAGAAAGAAAAAGGGTACAGCAGGAGAGAAACGAGTTAAAGCAAACTTCTCAAATGTCACTAAATGAGAAAGTTAAGAGGAGGAAAAGCGGAAGAAATGGAAGGTGTGTGTGCATGCGTGTAGGCAAGCATGTGGCGCCAGCTCTGAGTGAAGGCTTCCAGGTATTGATCCACAGACTGCACTACGCACAGCAGGTGATCAAACACACAAATATCATACACATAATCACACATCAAAACACTTCATTCACAAAGAGATGGACACAGACAAGTAGCAGGTCAAACAGAACACACAAATAAGCTCAATTAAATACTTTTGTGGTTAGATTAGCTTTAATATTGCAGATAGTGTAGCTTCTATCAGTGTAATTGTCAGCATAATTTCCAATCCCGTATAATTTTTAAAATGTATACAACATTTACAAAAGTATGTGGACACCCCTTCAAATTAGTGGATTCTGCTATTTTAGCCACACCCGTTGCTGACAGGTGTATAAAATTGAGCACATAGCCATGCAATCTATATAGACAAACATTAGCAGCAGAATGGCCTTACTGAAGAGCTCAGTGGCTTTCAACGTGGCACCGCCATAGGATGCCAACTTCCAACAAGTCAGTTAGTGAAATTTCTTCCCTGCTCGAGCTGCCCAGGTTAACTGTAAGTTCTGTTATTGTGAAATGGAAACGTCTAGGAGCAACAGCTCAGCGAAGTGATCGGTCACACAAGCTCACAGAACGGGACAGCAGAGTGCTGAAGTGCGTAGCGCACAAAAATAGTCTGTCCTTGGTTTTAACACTCACTACAGAGTTCCTAACTGCCTCTGGAAGCAACTTCAGCACAATACCTAAATCGGGAGCTTCATGAAATTGGTTTCCATGGTCGAGCAGCTGCACAAGATCACAATACGCAATGACAAGCGTCGGCTAGAGCGGTGTAAAGCTCACCGCCATTGGACTCTGGAGCAGTAGAAAGGCGGTCTCTGGAGTAAACTTCCAACTTCAACTGTACGTATGTATTAACAGTTTAAAATGTAAATACCTTATTTACATATGTATTCAGACCATTTGCTATGAGATTCGAAATTGAGCTCAGGTGCATCCTGTTTCCATTTATCATCCTTCAGATGTTTCTACAACTTTAATGCAGTCCACCTTTGGTAAATTCAATTGATTGGACATGATTCTGAAAGGCACACACCTGTCTATATAAAAGGTCCCACAGTCCATGAGGAAAAACCAATCCATGAAGTCAAAGCAATTGTCTGTAGAGCTCCGTGACAGCATTGAGTTAAGGCACAGATCTGGGGAAGGGTACCAGAACATTTCTGCAGCATTGAATGTCCAAGAACACAGTGGCCTCCATCATTCTTAAATGGAAGTTTGGAACCACCAAGACACTTCCTAGAGCTGGCTGCCCGGACAAACTGAGCTATCAGGGGGAGAAGGGCCTTGGTCAGGGAGGTGACCAAGAACCCGATGGTCACTCTGACAGAGCTCCAGAGTTCCTCTGTGGGGATGGGAGAACCTCCCAGAAAGACAACCATTTCTGTAGCACTCCACCAAATCAGGGCTTTTTGGTAGAGTGGCCAGACGGAAGCCACTCCTCAGTAAAAGGCACATGACAGCCTGCTTGGAGTTTGCCAAAAGGCACCTAAAAACCCTCAGACTATGAGAAACAAGATTTTCTGGTCTGATGAAACCAAGATTGAACTCTTTGGCCTGAATGCCAACTGTCACATCTGGAGAAAACCTGGCACCATCCCTACGGTGAAGTGGGGATGTTTTTCAGCAGCAGGGATTGGGAGACTAATCAGGATTGAGGGAAAGATGAATGGAGCCAAGTAGAGATCTTTGTTGAAAATCTGCTCCAGAGCTCTCAGGACCACAGACTGGGGCGAAGGTTCACCTTCCAACAGGACAATGACACTAAGCACACAGCCAAGACAACGCAGGAGTGGTTTCGGGGCAAGTCTCTGAATTTCCTTCAGTGGCCCAGCCAGAGCCTGGACTTTAACCCTGATCGAACATCTCTGGAGAAACCTGAAAATAGCTGTGCAGCAACGCTCCCCATCCAACCTGGCAGAGCATGAAAAAAAACGATGCTGAAATCGCTGCCAAAGGTGCTTCAACAAAGCACTGAGTAAAGGGGCTGAATACTTCTGTAATCATTGTTGTTGTTGTTGATGATAAATTAGCAAACATTTCTAAAAACCTGTTTTTGCTTTGTCATTATTTTTTAGAATAGGGATGTAACGTAACAAAATGTGGAAAAGGGTCTGAATACTTTCTGAAAGCACTGCATGTCCATGAAGGCAAGGGGGAGTGACTAGGCATCAGGATAGATAAGAGTAAAAAGAAGAGTGCATTTTTTTTTGAGTAGCAACATCATATTGCGTGTAAAAGTGTGGTGCGTGTGTATGTTGCGTCAGTATGCATGTGTGTTTTGTCTGAGAGTGTCAATGTAGTGTGTGGGTGTGTATATTAGTGTATATACACTGAGTGTACAAAACATTAGGAGAACCTGCTCTTTCCATGAAATAGCTTTCACTTAGATTCACCTGGTCAGTCTATGATCCCTTAGTGATGTCACTTGTTAAATCCACTTCAAGCAGTGTCGATCAAGGGGAGGAGACTGGTTAAAGAAGGAATTTTAAGCCTTGAGACAATTGAGACATGGATTGTGTATGTGTGCTATTCAGAGGGTGAATGGGCAAGTTAAAATATTAATGTGCATTTGAACGGGGTATGGTAGGTGCCAGGCGCACTGTTTAGAGTGTGTCAAGACCTGCAACATTGCTGGGTTTTTCATGCTCAACAGCTTCCCGTGTGTATCAAGAATGGTCCACCACCCAAAGAACATTGAGCCAACTTGACAAAACTGTGGGAAGCATTGGAGTCAACATGTGGAATGCTTTGTAGAGTCCATGCCCAAACAAATTGAGGCTGTTCTGAGGGCAAAACTCAATATTAAGAAGGTGTTCTTAATGTTTTCTTACACTCAGTGTATATAGTCTCGTGAGTGTGCATAGAGTTAGGATCAGTGCAGATAGTCCAGGTAACCATTAATTCATTATTTAGCAGTCTTATGGCTTGGAGGTAGAAGTGGTCTTGGAGCCTGTTTTTCCAAGCCGAAGCTCTGGTACCATTTGCTAGATGGTAGACGAGTGAACAGTCTATGGCTTGGGCCATTTTTTGGGCCATCCTCTGACACCGCCTGACAGAGGTCCTGGATGGCAGGGAGTTCAGCCCCAGTGAGGTAGTCGGCTGTCCGCACCACCAACTGTAGCGTTTTGTGGTCAAGGGTGGTGCATTTGCCATACCAAGCAGTGATGCAGCCAGTCAAGATGTTCCCGATGGTGCAACTGTAGAACTTGAGGATCCGAGGGCCCATGCCAAATCTTTTCAACCTCTTGAGTGGGAAGAGGTGCTGTCGTGCACTCCTCATGACTGTGCGGGTGTGTGTGGACCATGTTAATTCCTTAGTGATGTGGATGCCAAGGAACTTGAAGCTCTCGCCTCGCTCCACTACAGCCCTGTCGATGTGGATGGGGGTGTGCTTGCCCCTCTTTCTCCTGTAGTCCACAATCAGCTCCTTGGTCTTACGTTGAGGGAGAGGCTGTTGTCATGGCACCTCACTGCCAAGTCACTGACCTTCTCCTTGTAGGCTGTCTCATCACCGTCAGTGAAAATTGATGGTGTTGGGAGTCATGCGTGGCCACGTAGTCGTGGGTGAACAGGGAGTACAGGAGGGGATGAGGGACCCCTGTGTTGAGAGTCAGTGTGGCAGAAGTTTTGTTGCCTACCCTCACCACCTGGGGCTGTCCCATCAGGAAGTCCGAAGTCCAGGATCCAATTAGAGGGAGGTGTTCAGTCCCATGGCCCCCAGCTTGGTGATGAGCTTGGAGGGCACTATGACGCTGAGCTGTAGTTTATGAAGAGCATTCTCAGTTATTTCCCGTCTTGTACAGGTGGGAGAGTGCATTGCTAAGTGCAATTGCGATTGTGTCATCTGTGGATCTGTTGGGGCAGTATGTGAATTGGAGTGTGTCCAGGGTGTTGATGTGGGTCATGACCAACCAGCCTTTTAAAGTACATCACAATTACAGATGTGAGTGCTACAGGGAAATGGTCATTTCAGCTGGTTACCTTGAAGTTCTTGGGAACAGGGACAATGGTGGTCAGCTTGAAACATGTTGGGATTACAGACCGGGAGAACGGGCCATGGTATGCGCTTGCTTTGAGAACACACCCTGGTATTCCATCTGGCCCGGCAGCCTTGCGAGTGTTAACCTGTTACAAAAGTTTCTCACATCGGCCACAAATAGAGAGAGATCACACATTCATCTGGAACAACAGGGGCTTTTACGCAAGACTCAATGTGGTATTCCTCAAAGCGAGCATAAAAGGCATTTAGCTTGTTTGGGAGTTTTGCGTCACTTGGCATCTTATGGGTGGGTTTCCCTTTTTAACCCATTATCGTCTGCAAGCCCTGCCACATACCAAGAGCGTCGTAGCCGGAAATATAATTCCACCTTCCTCCTATATTGTCCGTTTGCATGTTGTCTCGGAGGTCGTAGCAGGCTTTCTTGTATGTGTCCATATCAATGTCCCGTTGCTTGTAAGTGATAGCTCTAGCATTTAGCCCAGCAAGGACATTGCCAACCACTAATCTGTGGTTTTTGGTTTGGATATTCTTTTCTTTTTTGGTTTAGATATGTTAGTATAGTCACTGTGGGGACAAAGTCATTTATGCACTTATTTATGAAGCTTGTGGCTGATGTGGTAAACTTCTTAATGCTATCAGATGAATCCCAGAACATATTCCAGTCTGTACTAGCAAAACAGTCTTATAGCTTAGCATCTGCTTCATCAGATCACGTCCGTATTGAGCTGGTACTTCCTGTTTGAGCTTTTGTTTGTAAACAGGAAGCAGAAGAATATAGTCTTGGTCAGACTTACCAAAGGGAGGAAGAGGGAGGGCCTTATATGCATTTCTGTGGGTAGAATAAAAGTGGTGCAGGAGACGTGTTGGTAAAAGTAAGGTAGAGCGCGGTTAAGTCATCCGGGGTTAAAGTCTCCGACCATCAGAAACGCTGCCTCTGGGTGAGCGGTTTATAGCTTTTTTCTAATGTCCCCATACAGTTCATTGAGTTCCAAAGGGGTGTTGGCTTGTGGAGGGATGAATACAGTCGTGATGATTATGGATGAGAACTCTCTTGGTAGATTAGTGTCTGCAGTTTACCACAAGGTGTTCTATATTAGGTGAGCAAAAGCTCAAGATTTCCTTCACACTGGAAGAAGCACACCAGTTGTTGATGAAGAGACAACCCTCCCCCTTCGGACTTTCCCCGAAGCTGCCTTCGCCCGATCGTGCCGTTGCATGGAGAAACGTCTTACTACTGCAGCACCTGCATAGAGTCACCCTGCCACGTCTCTGCAAGGCATATAATACTTTGGCTTTTCAAGTCTCTCTGATAGAAGACCACGGAACAAAGCTCATCCATCTTATTCTCGAGTGAATGGATCTTTTTTAATAGAATGGAGGGGTAGTGCCGGTCGATATTATATTCGCCTCAATCTCACCAGGATGCCGGCACATCTCCCACATCTATACCTGCAGCATTTTGGTAGCCCAGGAATGGGGTCCAGTATGAACAAAGGAACAGCTAAGTTGACGTCAAATTTGAAGTCGAAATCGAGGTTAGTAAGTGTTGATCTGATATCCAGAATATGCTTGATGGTCATATGTGATAATCAACCAGCTCTCACATCAGAATTTGTTCATCCATGTTTCACAAATGTCAAATTTCAGTGTTTAACGTTAAGTTAAGGAATTAACTCCACATTTTTTCGTAAGGGTTAAGGTTTGGGACATACTTACATTTTTAAAAGTATAAACAACTTTCTATCACTGGATTCGAACTTGCAACCTTTGGAATCAGAGGCAGATGCTTAAGCCCATCCACAACACCCTAGAAAAACCGAAACCTACTTGAAGGTAACGTCGCTCACTGTTGCCCATAGTGGCCGGTTTCCACGTCATCTCCCAACATCCTTAGACATGGATGGGCATCGAATACTGACTTCAATAGGGGGTCTGCCCTCCTTTGTCCAGTAGTAGGGGTTACGGCAACACTGGCGAGTGTGGGGCTGCCCTGCTTTGTCCGGGAGTGGGGGTTATGGCAGTGAAGGGGTGTGTGGCATCACTGGCGAGCACAAGAGAGTGTCAGCAAGCGGAAAGAGAAAGGTGGTAACAGTAGAATAGGTTATAAATAGTGCCTCAGTGTCTTTAAATAGCGACTGTAGGCAAATTTACTTTTCCTCAGGAAGACAGCTCTGTACAGGCCTGCCTCTCTCTCACTCCCCCTCTCTTGGTAACAGCACAGTACAGGCCTGCATCTCCCCCGGTAACAGCACAGTACAGGCCTGCCTCTCTCGCTCCCTCTTCTCAGGTAACAGAACAGCTCACACTCTTCACCACTAATCCCCAACCCATGCATGTCGCTGGTGACCAGAAACTTCAGGGAAGAGGGAATAAAACAAAAAATAAGTGCTTTTTCATGGGGGAAAGAAGCCAACGGTGCACTTTATAGACTTTGGTAACCTTGGGAGAAAACTGCCTACTCATTAGTCACTGTGTGGAAAAACGAGGCGCCCAAGAAAAGAGAGAAGTGTGTGTTTGCGGGACCAGGGAAACCCTGCATTTTGACAGACAGTTTCCACTATCAGCCATCTTTCAAATGTTATTCTTCCATTCACATCTTGATTGTATAAATCATATTATTTGGTGTGTATTATTATTACTACAAGTGTGTAATGGTAATGTGTGCTTTTTTTATATGGGTCAAAGACGAGAAGTGTAAATTTGGTGTCCGAAGGCCAGTCATTTAACATAAAAATATGAAAATGTATAATTATAATATTAAAATCAATCAATTCTTACCCTTATTTTGAACCAGAAATATTTGTGTTGCAAACTATTAAATTAAGGGAGTTATTGAAAATCAAGAGTCGGCTTTCTATTCCGTAACAAAGCCTCCTTCACTCACGCTGCCTACCGATCCTCGCCTTCGGCGATGTCATCTACAAAATTGCTTCCAACACTCTTCTCAGCAAACTGGATGCAGTTTATCACAGTGCCATCCGTTTTGTCACTAAAGCACCTTATACTACCCACCACTGCGACTTGTATGCTCTAGTCGGCTGGCCCTCGCTACATATTCGTCGCAAGACCCACTGGCTCCAGGTCATCTACAAGGCCATGCTAGGTAAAGCTCCGCCTTATCTCAGTTCACTGGTCACGATGGCTAACACCCATCCGTAGCACGCGCTCCAGCAAGTGTCTCACTGATCATCCCTAAAGCCAACACCTCATTCGGCCGCCTTTCGTTCCAGTACTCTGCTGCCTGTGACTGGAACGAATTGCAAAAATCGCTGAAGTTGGAGACTTTTATCTCCCTCACCAACATCAAACATCAGCTATCTGAGCAGCTAACCGATCGCTGCAGCTGTACATAATCGATTGGTAAATAGCCCACCCATTTTCACCTACCTCATCCCCACAGTTTATATTTATTTACTTTTCTGCTCTTTTGCACACCAATATCTCTACCTGTACATGATCATCTGATCATTTATCACTCCAGTGTTAATCTGCAATATTGTAATTATTCGCCTACCTCCTCATGCCTTTTGCACACATTGTATATAGACTCCCCTTTTTTTCTACTGTGTTATTGACTTGTTAATTGTTTACTCCATGTGTAACTGTGTTGTCTGTTCACACTGCTATGCTTTATCTTGGCCAAGTCGCAGTTGCAAATGAGAACTTGTTCTCAACTAGCCTACCTGGTTAAATAAAGGTGAAATAAAAAATAAAAATAAAATTGAGCATACACATACAGTGCCTTGCGAAAGTATTCGGCCCCCTTGAACTTTGCGACCTTTTGCCACATTTCAGGCTTCAAACATAAAGATATAAAACTGTATTTTTTTGTGAAGAATCAACAACAAGTGGGACAAAATCATGAAGTGGAACGACATTTATTGGATATTTCAAACTTTTTTAACAAATCAAAAACTGAAAAATTGGGCGTGCAAAATTATTCAGCCCCTTTACTTTCAGTGCAGCAAACTCTCTCCAGAAGTTCAGTGAGGATCTCTGAATGATCCAATGTTGACCTAAATGACTAATGATGATAAATACAATCCACCTGTGTGTAATCAAGTCTCCGTATAAATGCACCTGCACTGTGATAGTCTCAGAGGTCCGTTAAAAGCGCAGAGAGCATCATGAAGAACAAGGAACACACCAGGCAGGTCCGAGATACTGTTGTGAAGAAGTTTAAAGCTGGATTTGGATACAAAAAGATTTCCCAAGCTTTAAAAATCCGAAGGAGCACTGTGCAAGCGATAATATTGAAATGGAAGGAGTATCAGACCACTGCAAATCTACCAAGACCTGGCCGTCCCTCTAAACTTTCAGCTCATACAAGGAGAAGACTGATCAGAGATGCAGCCAAGAGGCCCATGATCACTCTGGATGAACTGCAGAGATCTACAGCTGAGGTGGGAGACTCTGTCCATAGAACAACAATCAGTCATATATTGCACAAATCTGGCCTTTATGGAAGAGTGGCAAGAAGAAAGCCATTTCTTAAAGATATCCATAAAAAGTGTTGTTTAAAGTTTGCCACAAGCCACCTGGGAGACACACCAAACATGTGGAAGAAGGTGCTCTGGTCAGATGAAACCAAAATTGAACTTTTTGGCAACAATGCAAAACGTTATGTTTGGCGTAAAAGCAACACAGCTCATCACCCTGAACACACCATCCCCACTGTCAAACATGGTGGTGGCAGCATCATGGTTTGGACCTGCTTTTCTTCAGCAGGGACAGGGAAGATGGTTAAAATTGATGGGAAGATGGATGGAGCCAAATACAGCACCATTCTGGAAGAAAACCTGATGGAGTCTGCAAAAAACCTGAGACTGGGACGGAGATTTGTCTTCCAACAAGACAATGATCCAAAACATAAAGCAAAATCTACAATGGAATGGTTCAAAAATAAACATATCCAGGTGTTAGAATGGCCAAGTCAAAGTCCAGACCTGAATCCAATCGAGAATCTGTGGAGAGAACTGAAAACTGCTGTTCACAATGCTCTCCATCCAACCTCACTGAGCTCGAGCTGTTTTGCAAGGAGGAATGGGAAAAGAATTCAGTCTCTCGATGTGCAAAACTGATAGACATACCCCAAGCGACTTACAGCTGTAATCGCAGCAAAAGGTGGCGCTACAAAGTATTAACTTAAGGGGGCTGAATAATTTTGCACGTCCAATTTTTCAGTTTTTGATTTGTTAAAAAAGTTTGAAATATCCAATAAATGTCGTTCCACTTCATGATTGTGTCCCACTTGTTGTTGATTCTTCACAAAAAAATACAGTTTTATATCTTTATGTTTGAAGCCTGAAATGTGGCAAAAGGTCGCAAAGTTCAAGGGGGCCGAATCCTTTCGCAAGGCACTGTACCTATATAGACATTCATACTTTTTAAAAGAATATACCTTTATTATTATTCCCCGCAAACCCTTCCGCCGATCCCCCAATTGGAGTAAACTAATAAACACTTCGGCTTTTACCTTAAATTTATACATCTTATACACATTTTACATTCACAGTCTATTTTACAATAGTTATTTTTGGTTTGTTTTTAGTCCTTCCTCTATTTCTGATGTCCATCCAGTTTGATTTCTATTTGTAACTGTGCTATTTCACAAAAGTTCTGAACATATATACATTTTACAGACCCCGTATGTTCTACATTTTTTATCTTGCTATTAGTCCCACCCTTCAGCTCCATTCAACCTCTCCCATCTATCTCTCAACATCATCCATTTTGGATTTCTATTTGCCATATATTTTTCAACTGTGCTGTGATGCTTCACAAACGAAAATAAAAAAATTTGCTAAAATAATTGTTATATTATTGATTGATTGACTATGGCTTTTCAAATCACCCAGTATTGCTGTCTGCAGCATTAGTTCTAGGCAAATGTTGCAATTCTTCAGCCATTCCTGGACCTGTGACCAAAAACGAGATACATAAGGACAACACCGAAATAAATGTTCTAATGACTCTGCCTCCTCACAGCAGAAGCTGTAGAGCTGGGAAGATTGTATCCCCCATATATATAACATTCTATTAGTTGCAAGAATTTTGTATAGTAAGTTAAATAGAAAAATTCTAAGTTTTGCATCCGGCGTTGTTTTGCGTATCTATTCATAAACCATGTGCCATGGAATGGGTACATCGAAAATCTCTTGCCAACTATTTTGCAATTTATATGGCACAGCTGTCCGTTTTTTGGTCCTTAAATGAAATTGGTATATGTTTTTATTTATCACACTTTTCTTTAACCATTTATGTTCTTTAATACAGGGCCGACATACAAGTACCTTACTTTGTCCCCTTCTACTTGCCTCTTCCATTTTTGTGGTAATGATGCAATTAATTGGTTCTAATTAGAGTAGAGCAGACATTTCCATATGTCTGTGTTAGCTGCATGTCTGACAGTCCTATTTATGATACCATTCACAAATATTATACCTTTTTTAAACATTTATTCAAAAAAATACTGTTTTTTTTAATCAATAAGTAGATTTGAATTTAACCACAATATTTGTTGTATTATTTGTTCTGTCTTTTCAGGTGGATTAAACTGAAATTGCAACCAACTTTCTAAGGCTGGTTTAAAAAATAAAGATCTTTTGGAGATGATTTCCTTTTCAAACAATCGAAAGTGGGCCGGTGTAATCTGAATAAAGGGGGAAAAAGCCCTTCTTGAACATAGGATGAGACATTCGTACCAATTTACAAGAGAACCAGTTTGGATTTAAGTATAACTTTTGTATGACTGATGCCTTTAGTGAGAGGTCTAATGCTTTAATATTTAATAATTTCAGCCCTCCGAATTCATATTCGTTATATAAATAGGCTCTTTTAATTTTCTGGCTTGCCGTTCCAAATAAAATTGAATATTTTATCATTTAAAAAGCAGGTCACTAGGTGTAGGCAAAACCATATGCAAATAGGTAAACTGTGATATGACTAAAGAGTTAATCAGGGTGATTTTTCCACAAATAAACAGGTATTTTCCTTTCTATGGTAGCAAGATCTTATCTATTTTGCTAACTTTCTATTAAGATTTATTGGAGTGAGATCATGTCTTTCTTTTGGGATTTATATACCGAGTATGTCCACATTTTCGTCAGACAATTTTATTGGTAAACTACATGGTAATGTAAAATTTGCATTTTTTTAGTGATCCATAATTTGGTTTTAATCCAGAGAGAATAGCAAAAGTATCAAGATCCTCTATAAGGCCGTGGAAAGACTAATTGTGGTTAAAAGAAAACATGAATCAGAGTACAATGACTCCTTAGTTTTTAAGCCACGGATTTCTAATCCCTTAATATTATTGTTTGATCTAATCTTAACAGCTAACATTTCGATGGCAATAATGAATAGATATGCCGATAGTGGACAACCTTGTCTTACTCCTCTAGAGAGTTTAAAACTTTGAGATGTAGCCATTATTTACTATTTTACACTGAGGGTTACTATACATAACTTTAACCCATTTTCTAAGAGATTCCCCAAAATTGAAATATTCTAGGCATTTATATAAACTGCAGTCGTACTTTATCAAAAGCCTTTTCAAAATCAGCTATGAAAACCAGGCCTGGTCTCCCCAATATTTCATAGTATTCTATTGTTTCCAGTACTTGTCTTATATTATCTCCAATGCATCGTCCATGTAAAAAAAACTGTCGGATTAGGATGAAACAATTTTTTAATTCTATGCGCCAAGCATTTTGCATCACAACACTGAAGTGTAAGAGGTCTCCAATTTTTTAAATGGACTGGATCTTTATATATACCACTTGGGTCCTGTTTCAGTAATAATTATATCAGACCTTCTTGTTGCGTGTCTGATAATCTACCATTTATATAGGAGTGGTTAAAACATGCTAACATTGTCCTTTGAGTATATCAAAAAAAGTTTTGTATACTTCCACTGGTATGCCATCCAGCCCTGGAGTTTTCCCATCCTTAAAGGCCCCAATTGCATTAAGCAGTTCCTCCTCTGTAATTTGGCCTTCACATGACTCTTTCTGTACAGATGTTCATTTTACAATATTATTAGGAAGTAAATCCATACAATTAGTTTCAGTTAGTGGAGATGGAGGAGCCTGAAATGAAAACATATTCTTAAAGTACTTTACTTCCTCTTTCAAAATATCATTTGGTGAATCGTGCGTGACTCCATCATTTGCAACAAGTTTTAATACATTTTGTTTAGTAGCATTTCTATGCTGAAGATTGAAAAATAATTTGGTGCATTTTTCCCCATATTCCATCCAGTTTGCTTTATTTTTACAATCTATTACACTGGATCTTTCTTGAATAAGTTCCTCCATTTCTTTTAGTTTTTCCTCTAACTTATTCTGTGCCTCTATGGTACTGTTTTTATTGCTATCTAACTGTACTGTTAGTCCTTCAAATTCCTTTGTTAATATGGACTCTTTTGATCTAAATTGCTTTTGTTTTATTGATGAGTACTGAATTGCATGACCTCTAAAGGCACACTTAAGAGCCCCATACAATAGGGGATCTGCTGTACCCATGTTATGTCTGAAAAAGTCAGTTATACATTTTTCTGTCCTAGATCTAAACAATTTATCATCTAGTAGGCTTTGATTCAATTTCCAATATCCTCGCCCACATGGAAATTCTGTAAGAGTAATATATATGTCAATTATGTGATGATCCGACCGCATTCTGTCCCCTATCAACACTAACTGTTGGTGCCAAAGAGAATGGCATAAGAAAGTAGTCAAGATGACTAGCTTGATTAAGTCTCTGCCATGTATATCTCACTAGGTCAGGGTATTTAAGTCTCCATATATCCACTAATTCCAATATATCCATGACATTCATGATTTCCTTAAGTGCTTGAGGATGATGGTTTGTAGTGTGATTTCCTTTCCGGTTCATAGAGGTATTTAAGACCATATTAAAATCTCCCACCAACTCTCGTGTAGAGTTGGTAAATTCTTATATATATTTTCAAACAAGCTTGGATCATCATTATTCGGACTGTATAGGTTGATAAGCCATATCTGTTTATTGTCCAATAACATTAAAAATAATCCATCTACCTTGATAATCTGTTTGGACAATTTGCACATTTGGATCAAAATGACTGTTAATTAAAACCATCACCCCTTTTGAATTTCTTTGCCCATGGGAGAAATATATTTCGCCCCGCAGTTCGTTTTCCACAAAACTTCATCTAAAATTGTTGAATGGGTTCCCCGTAAACAATAGATATTATATTCCTTCTCTTTTAGCCAGGTAAATACTGATCGTCTTTTCTTATTATCTGCTTGGCCATTACAATTGTAACTGGCTATACTTATTTCACCACTTAGCATAATGAAACACAACTTTCAATTCTATTTATCAAAATATATGTTTGTAAACATACCATTAAAAAGTAACATGATGATTGAGTATCTATGTAGCTGTACCATGATATTTGCAATGCTAATAAGTAAACCTCCAATTGGTCTCCACCATTCCACCCGCTAAAAGCCCTCATCCCGAGCTGGGCCGTCATCCCAATGCCCTGCAAACCACCTCTGACCCCCGCATCCCATAACCCTGAACAGACTGGGATCCATCCTTCGAAAAGAGCACACAGTGCCATTTATCGAATTGAAGTAGATCAACTGCCAAATGCATTTCCATCGCCATCACCTCGATTTGTATTATATATAGCTGTGGATCATCCTCTATTGTCCCTAACATCTTTACTCCTTCGCAACAGTTGTGGGATACACACATACACCCACACAACCCTTTCCCCCCACACAACCACAAACTCCCATTCACAGCAGTTGCACAATGCATAATTACAACATTAACTATCATGTAATAATTGGGTAATAATGCAATGTAAAATGTTACCGCAGGCTCAAATTATAGTAAAGTGATTATTATTAATATTAACAATGAAATAGTAAAACATGTTTGAGAGAGAAAGGGAGAGGGAGTTGATTTAACATTTACTATTAACATCTTGGTGACAGGGGGCAGTATTTTCACGTCTGGATGAAATGCATGCCCAAATTCACCTGCCTACTACTCACCCCCAGAAGATAAGATATGCATATTATTAGTAGATGTGGATAGAAAACACTGAAGTTTCTAAAACTGTTTGAATCATGTCTGTGAGTAGAACAGAACTTATTTAGCAGGCGAAACCCCGAGGACAAATCATTCAGATTTTTGTTTTTTTGAGGTCATTCTCTTTTCAATGGGTTTTCATTGGGAATCCAGAATTCTAAGGGACCTTCTTGTAATTCCTATCGCTTCCAATGGATGTCAACAGTGTTTAGAAATTGGATGAGGTTTTTCCTTTGTGTAATGAAGAAGTAGCCCTGTTCAAAACGAGGGTCACTTGAAGTGCACTGTTGGTTAGAGGCACATGACCAGAGAGGTAGCGTCAGTTTCTTTTTTCTTTCTTTATCCAGTCTTAAATTTTATTGATTATTTACTTTACAAAATACCTAAAGTTGTATTACAAAAGTAGTTACAGGTAACTTGAGATATTTTGTAGTCACATTGCGCAAGTTGGAACCGGTGTTTTTCTGGATCAAACGCACCAAATAAATGGACATTTTGGAAATATATCGACATATTGGAGTGCCAACATAAGAAGCTCATCAAAGGTAAGGCATGATATATATTTTTATTTCTGTGTTTTGTGTCGCGCCTGCAGGGTTGAAGTATGCTTCTCTCTCTTTGGTTACGGGGGTGCTATCCTCAGATAAAAGCCTTTTTGAAATCTGATATGTTGGCTGGATTCACAACATGTGTAGCTTTAACTTGGTATCTTACATGTGTGATTTCATGAAAGTTTGATTTTTAGAGTAATATATTTGAATTTGGCACTCATTTAATAGATGTGAATCCTATACTGTGCCGGTCTCATAACTGCTACTTTTTTGTTTTTTAGAGAAGGAGGATGTCAATCCTGATCATCCACCCACCCATCCATACAATGACACAATATGATATTGGGGAGAAAAAAAGAGGGAAAAATGTAGAAAAATGTAGGCGCCGCTGTCTCCACCCGTGGAGGGGAGAAACTGTAAGGCTTGCGGAAAATTATGAAACATGTTGCAGATTAAAGAAACAATGTATATGTGTAGTGGAAAAACATTGACTGTCTGAGCAAGGCGTAGCTTAAGATTTCATCTTGTTTGTGTATGTTATGAACACTGTTTGCATTTTTGATTTTAGAACATTCTCGTTAACCTCTTGAATCTATAGGGGCGCTATTTCATTATTGGATAAAAAAGTGCCCGTTTTAAAAGCAATATTTTGTCACAAAAAGATGCTTGACTATGCACATAATTGACAGCTTTGGAAAGAAAACACTCTGAAGTTTCCAAAACTGCAAAGATATTATCTGTGAGTGCCACAGAACTGATGCTACAGGCGAAACCAAGATCAAACTTGAAACAGGAAATGAGCAAAATTTTTGAAGCTCTGTTTTCCAATTTCTCCTTATATGGCTGTGAATGCGACAGGAATGAGCCCACAATTTCTGCCGTTTCCCCAAGGAGTCTGCAGCATTGTGACGTATTTGTAGGCATATCATTGGAAGATTGACCATAAGAGACTACATTTGCCAGGTGTCCGCCCGGTGCCCTCTGTCGAAATCGGTGCGTCATCTTCAGCTGCAAGTATTTTTCCATGGAATTCAAAGGAGAAAGTAGACTTCCACGAACGATATATCAATGAAGAGATATGTGAAAAACACCTTGAGGATTGATTCTAAACAGCGTTTGTCGTGTTTCAGTCGATATTATGAGTTAATTTGGAAAAAAGTTCGCCGTTTTGATGACTGAATTATCGTTTTTTTTTTGGTACCCAAACGTGATGTACAAAACAGAGCGATTTCTCCTACACAAAGAATCTTTCAGGAAAAATTGAACATTTGCTATGTAACTGAGAGTCTCCTCATTGAAAACATCCGAAGTTCTTCAAAGGTAAATGATTTTATTTGAATGCTTTTCTGGTTTTTGTGAAAATGTTGCCCGCTAAATGCTACGCTAAATGCTATGCTAGCTATCAATACGCTTACACAAATGCTTGTTTAGCTATGGTTGAAAAGCATATTTTGAAAATCTGAGATGACAGTGTTGTTAACAAATGTCTAAGCTTGAGAGCAAATATATTTATTTCATTTCATTTGCGATTTTCATGAATAGTTAACGTTGCGTTATGCTAATGAGCGTTATGCTAAATCCCGGATCCGGGATTGCTCGACGCAAGAAGTTAACAAACTTTACTAACCTTTTGCATAAGCTGAGCCTATGCCTAATTATTATTAAACCCATGGTCTTACAAACCTCGGGGATTGGTTATAGCTATTGATTGTTAGTTATTATCATTGTGATTGAAAATTCTCCTGACAGCTTGGTCCTTCGAAGCCGGATTTCAATACCGGTTTTCTGGGAGTGCCGAAAACCGTGCACGGACGGATCAGAGATCCGTAAGTTAACTTCTTGGTGACAGCGGGGCATTATTGAGTAGCTTGTATGAATAAGGTGCCTCAGAGTAAACTGCCTGCTACTCTGTCCCAGATGCTAATATACGCATATTATTAGTAGTATCGGATAGAAAACACTCTGAAGTTTCTAAAACTGTTTGAATGATGTCTGAGTATAACAGAACTCATATGGCAGGCGAAAACCTGAGACAAATCCAACCAGGAAGTGGAAAATCTGAGGTTTGTAGTCATTTACGTGATTGCCTATCCAATATGCTGTGTCTATGGGGTCAGATTGCACTTCCCAAGGCTTCCAGCAGATGTCAACAGTCTTTAGAAAGTTGTTTGAGGCTTCTATTATGGAAGGGTGTCGAATAAGCGCGGTTTCAACAAGTGGACTAGGCTGAGGCCAATCAGTTGTTTACTGCGCGGTCACGCCGTTACTTCGTTTTCCTCTGTAATGAATACACTATTGTCCGGTCGGAATATTATTGAAGATGTATTATAAAAAGACCCAAAGGATTGATTGTAAACATCGTTTGACATGTTTCTACAAACTGTAATGGAACTCTTGATTTTGTCTGGATTTTGCGCTCGCGCATTGTGCCTTTGGAATAGTGAACTCAACGCACAAACAAAACGGAGGTATTTGGACATAAATATGGATGTAATCGAACAAAACAAACATTTCTTGTGGAAGTGGGAGTCCTGGGAGTGCATTCCGACGCAGATCAGCAAAAGTAAATGAAGATTTATAATGCTATTTATGACTTTTGTTGACTCCACAATTTGGCGGGTAACTGTATGGCTTGCTTTTGTGGCTGAATGCTGTTCTCAGATTATTGAATATTGTGCTTCTGCCGTAAAGCTTTTTTGAAATCTGACACAGCGGTTGCATTAAGAACAAGTTTATCTTTAATTTCATGTAAAACATGCATCTTTCATCAAAGTTCATGATGAGTATTTATGTTATTTGATGTGGCTCTCTGCAATTTCTCTGGATGTTTTGGAGGCATTTCTGAACATGGCGCCAATGTAAACTGAGATTTTTGGATATAAATATGAACTTGATCAAACAAAACATACATGTATTGGGTAACATGAAGTCCTGGGAGTGTCATCTGATGAAGATCGTCAAAGGTTAGTGATTCATTTTATCTACATTTCTGCAACACCTCTCTTTGGTTGGAAAATGGCTAAATGCTTTTTGTGACTAGTTGCTGACTTAACATAATGATATGTTCTGCTTTCGCCAAAAAGCCTTTTTGAAATCGGACACTGTAGTTGGATTAACGAGAAGTGTATCTTTAAAATGGTGTAAAATACAACAGATTTCTGGCTGTTGGCGAGGTGGGACACTAGCATTCCAAACGATCCCAGAGAGTTTAAAGACCTGACCTCTGGAAATTGAGGTTCCATTTAAGGCCAGTGGCAAACTGGTACGCGACAGAAAACTGTGACAAAAACCAATCAACATTGAAACCTCAACTGCAAAAAAATAAGGTAGGTGCTTTTTATTCATGGATATACTGTATATTGGATCATATCTGTATGATTGCATTAAATGAGGTAAAGGATTTTAAGAGAATGCCAGAATTAACCAGAGATGAGTAAAGGATTTTAATGTATTTAGGGTGTTAGATGCTAAAATATCCCAAGGAGCATATATCTGGTGACCTGTCTTTAGAATTTTGTGTGGAGAAAAATGATTTAAAAGGGAACCAAGTATTCTATGCAAATGGGAGACAGGACTTAGTTGTAAATTTAACAAAGAAGCAGGGTCCGTAATGACCCTGGGCAACTGCCGAATAAAAATAGCTAATGGTGAGACCTAAAATGTATAATAGGGTCAAAAGACGTAGGCAGAAAAACGTAAATTGGAAGGCGAAATATAATAATCGAATTATAAGAGAGAAGGTCAGAGACATGATTATATTAATATAGGTCGCCTGTCTAAATACGTTTAAATAGAAGGGGATTGTCAGATCTTCCGGAGGCGCACATCTAGGTCTGATTATCAAATAAAGAAGGGAAACCTATATAGCGGGATGAGATACGAGATATTAACGAGTCAAAGGTCACAAGGAACAACAGAAAAATAGTCTGTTAACGAGGACTTTACAAACCCTGGGACATAGCTTATAAGTTGTATACGTGTGAGACCTGATGTCCGATCGAAAGACACCTCTATAGATAAAGTTTCAAGAAAGGAAAAAGCACACACATAGGGACACACACATCAATTGTGAGACACAGATTGTGAGAAGAGATCAGAGTTTTAAAAGCACACATAGAATAAGAGGATAATTATTTGCGTGTGAGACAGATATTGATCAGTCAAAAGTCATAAGGAACAACAAAGAATAAGTAGAACTTATAGTTGTATACGTGTGAGATCTAAATAATATCAGGATTCATACAAATAAATATTCAAAAATTCTAGGAAAGATTAACGGAAGGTATTTATCAACATAGGTTAAGGATAATAACGGTAGAAAGCACATACACATAGATCATGAGAAGAAGCAGAATAACAAGGAAAGGTAATTGAATAACATGGGTGGTAAATCCTCAAAGGAGGTCCCGGAATTAACCGGGGATGAGAGGTAAATCTAATGCCCAAAATGGAGAAAGAAGTACAAATTTGAGAGACGTCTAGATGTAGAAAAATTAGAATGAATGATAAAGTAGATACATAAGACATGTGTAAATAGTCAACGGAAACAGCAGGTCGAGGGTTAGATACCTGGCTGTCTGAAGCCCGGAAAAGGAGGTAAGAAGGCAAGTGTAGAGAAAGGGTGAGAGTGTTTCGAGAAGGACATCAGCAGGGGAAAAATTATGTGCGTGTGAGACGTAATAACTTACCAAAGTCACAATAGTAATTATTCCTAAATTCTGAGTAGGAGATACGAGTCAAGAGAGGAAAGGAAAAGAGAAGATAAGGGGACATACAGAGAGAAAGAGAGAGGCAGAGACAACGAGAGATAGAGAGAGTAAGGAGAATCATCGCAGGAGAAATGCTTGGACCTTTAAATTAGGGCTATATTCTGGGAATTGTCTTGGGTAATATGTGCCTGATTTTATGACTATAGACATTAATAAATAGGGTTATTTGCGAGGAGTCTCCATCATTTCAATAGTTTTGGTGGTCCAGTGGTATAATTCTAGCCTACCACGCGGGAGACCCGGGTTTGTTTCCCAGCCTATGCACCAATTGACTAAAATCTGGGTTTCTGATTGTAATTCAACTATTGGTATGTTTTGCCTGGAAAGATATGGTCGTTAGTGTTTGTTTAAGATATAAACTGAATGATTTAATAACTTGTTTAGGTTAAATTGAAAGACTAATTCATTCAAAATAATAGCGAGGCGATTTCGATGTAATACGTTGTCTGTTCCCTAAATGGTCTGCTGGAATAAGGTATTGAGATGAGAATAGGAGTTGTATTTAAATAACAATCACAGAAGAGACAGTTACCTAAATCTAATGCAGATATTTAATGGCAATAGAGTTGTGTCCACCGAAATGTTTTTATTCTTATGGATTGACTGATGTATTTTATACATTTGGTGATTTACATGTTACTTTTAAAGTTTTGGACATTTCATACGTGTGAAGCCGAAAGAGAAGAGAAAGTTGTAAAATGTGTTTTAATCTTACGATAGAGGTAAGGCAGAACAGTGTTTGAGTAGGGGTTGTATTTTCGCCTACTGGTAAGAATACGTGAGTTAGTTGTGCTCACTGGGCTATATTTGGCTGTAAGGGATTCAGGTCTGAATAGTTAACTTTCACGATTCGTGACAGTTTCTGATTATTGTTTTTTGGTTTTACTGTTTAGGTAATACCAGTGAATTTGAGCAGGAAGTTAATGTATTCTAATATTATAATCTGTTTCCATTACATAGAACAAAAGCAGATTGACTGAAGGTGCTTTTCCTTAAGGGAACTATACAGTCATCTCTCATGGCGGACCATGTGGATCTGCTGCTATAAGGTTTGGGTTTTCTGTTCAACAAAAGTACTGAGTGGAGAGGGAGCCTGGACAATTAGAATTTTTAATACAAGACATGTGTCAGTGTATTGCATTAGATTTTTCCAATTCAGGAGCTCAAGCTTTTTGAGAATGTAACAGTGATGATGGCTATGGGGCTTCCTATCAAGCACTTGAGAGACTGGTTGCAGACAGACTGAATGGGTTTTAATGTTGTAAAGCAAGCTTGGGCAAAATCAGTCAAGTAATATGTTAATTAGGGGAATTTCATGCATTTGAAGTACAGTATTGTATCCAAGGGTAACGCATGTTCAATTAAGTACATATAACCATTGAGGAAGTTTAAAACTAATGATTGGAGGGAGTACAATGGAATTATCATTATTATTTGGTTTTGGATGTAGTCAACGTTTGGGTTTCTAAATCGGTGTAGTATAATGAAATGCTGACCGGGTGGTTGTGGGGTTTTTTCAGGGAAAAGGAGTGCTTCATTGTCTCGTTTTCTGGGCTGTAATCTTGGAGGGAGCGAGTGAGATAGAGGCATATTTCTACCAAATTGAAAAGGCCTGGAAATGTTTTGTTTGTATTTAACCTAGGGGTTGCCTTTGGGTTTGAGGAGATATCCATTTTTCCTAGAGTCACAATATCTTAAAGGGGTACACACACACACACACACACACACACACACACACACACACACACACACACACACACACACACACACGTTATTTTAGAAGTTGTATTTTCTGAGTTAATTAAACACATGAATACTTTTGATAACGGAATGTTCTGGGAACCTGGGATACAACATGTAGAAAATGTTTGACGTTTTTTCTTTAATTTGTCTAATATAGTAAGAAACATTTCTTTGAAGGGGTGGTATGACTTTTGACCTCTATCATGGCTTTCCTTTGTGGTCTGATCAGCTTCATGGGAGGGCCATTTGGATAATGAATTTAAGGTCATTTGCGATACTGATTTTAAGGTAATTTGTGTAATTGATCATTATGATGGAGTTTCTAGTTCTTTGACCTATTTGTAATTTGAACCAATGAGAAGGGCATAGCCTTTGACTAGGGGTAGACTTCCTTAAGTCTCTCTTCCTATGGCCATAAGGGTACAATCATTTTTCTTTGTGGAGGGTTTCAGAGTAGTGATTTTGATCTGATTATGTTATTTGAAACTTTGTTTTATCTTTCGACCATTAGTAGTATTTTTTATACAATACTCCCATGGAGAATTATGGGTTAAAAAGGGGGTGAAGGTGGGTTTATAAAAACTGTCATAAGGCTCTTTTGAAACTCCCACTATTTTGGCTTAACCTCTCTGAACCACCCATCCCAGATCCGGTATAATTGTCATCAGCAACGCTGAATAGGACAGCTCCACAGTCAAATAATATTACTAGAAAATGTTAATATTCATGAAATCAGAAGTGCAATATTGCAAAACACAGCTTAGCCTTTTGTTAATCCACCTGTCGTCTTAGATTTTGAAATTATGCTTTACAGCAAAAGCAATACAAGCGTTTGTGTAAATTTATCGATTGCTCGACAAAACAAGTACACTTAGCATCAGGTAACTTGGTCACGAAAATCAGAAAAGCAATCAAATTAATCGTTTACCTTTGATGATCTTCGGATGTTTTCACTCACGAGACTCCCAGTTAGACAACAAATGTTCCTTTTGTTCCATAAAGATATTTTTTATATCCAAATACCTCCGTTAGTTTGGTGCATTATGCCCAGGAATCCACCGGAAAGAGCGGTCATGACAACGCAGACAAAAATTCCAAATTATATCTATAATGTCCACAGAAAAATGTGTAATGTTTTTTATAATCAATCCTCATGGTGTTTTTCAAATATCTATTTGATAATATATGAACCGGGACAGTTGGCTTTTTACTAGGACCGGGAGTAACAATGGCCGCCTTTCTCTTTTGCGCACAACTCACTCTGAGAGCCACCACCTATCCACTTACGTAATGTGGTCGTTCACGCTCATTCTTCAAAATAAAAGCCTGAAACTATGTCTAAAGGCTGTTGACACCTTAGGGAAGACATAGAAAAAGGAATCTGGTTGATACCCCTTTAAAATGGGCAATAGGGATGCATAACAGAGGTTTCAAAAACAGGGGCACTTCCTGATTGGATTTTCCTCAGGTTTTAGCCTGCAATATCAGTTCTGTTTAACTCACAGACAAAATTTTGACAGTTTTTGAAACTTTCGAGTGTTTTATATCCTAATCTATTATATGCATATTCTAGCATCTGGTCCTGAGAAATAGGCTGTTTAATTTGGGAACATTATTTTTCCTAACATAAATATAGTGCCCCCTAGCTTCAAAAGGTTTTTAATTAATTAACTTGAGGATAGGTAGCAGTATTTTCACTTTGGATGAATTGCGTGCCCATAGTGAACTGCATCCTACTCTGTCCTAGATTGCTTATATATGCATATTATTATTACTATTGGATAGAAAACACTCTGAAGTTTCTAAAACTGTTTGAATTATGTCTGTGAGTATAACAGAACTCATAGGGCAGCAGGCAATCTTCCAAACAAGAAGTGAAATTCTGAATGTGGGTCAACTTTTGACGTCATCGCCCCCTCCTTTCCCAACAAGATATGGATGTGGTAGCACTTCCTACGCCTTCCACTAGATGTCCTCATTCAGTAGAAAGTGGAATGGAGCTTTTGGTGTGAACTTTGACCGAATGGGAGGGGAAATAGTCACTGTCCCGACAGAATGCCATTTTCCTGTGGCGCATCTCTCTGTGGGTGCCACCGCCGTTCCATTTGGCTCCAGCTGAAAACGTATGATCCGGTTGGAACGTTATTGGATATATATGAAAATAACATCCTGAAGATTGATTCTCTACTTAGTTTGGCCAGTTTATTCGACCTGGAATATATCTATTTGAAGTTTTCATACGAGTTGTCCTAGACCAGTCAGTTAGTTTTTGGCCACGTGAGCTGAAAGTGGTAGCAAATGCAGCTAAATTGGACACTAGTATTGGACATTATAGAACAAAACAACGATTTATTGTGGAACTAGGACTCCTTGCACTACATTCTGATGAAATATCATCAAAGGTAAGGGAATATTTATGATGTAATTTCGTATTTCTGTTGACTCCAACATGGCGGAGAAATACTTTTACGTCTGAGCACTGTCTCAGATTATTGCATGGCAGGCTTTTTCCGTAACGTTTAAAAAAAATCTGACACAGTGGTTGCATTAAGAACCAGTGTATCTTTAATTATATGTAGAACATGTATCTTTAGTCAAAGTTTATGATGGGTATTTCTGTTATCTGGCGTAGCTTTCTATAATTCCTCCTGATATTTTGGAGGCAGTTCTGAACATGGTGTCAATGTAAACCGAGATTTGTGGATATAATTATGCATATTATCAAACAAAACATAAATGTATTGTATAACATGTCATGAGTGTCATCTGATGAAGATTTTCAAAAGGTTCGTGATTCATCTTATCTCTAATCCTGCTTTTGTGACTATCTTTGGCTGGAAAAAAATGGCTGCGTTTTCCCTTTGATTTGGTGGTGGTCAAACATAAATATATGTTGTGTTTTCGCTGTAAAACATTTTAAAAATCGAACATGATGGGTAGATGAACAAGACGTTTATCTTTCATTTGAGGTATTGGACTTGTTAATGTGTGAAAGTTAAATATTTCTAAAGAATATTTTTGAATTCCCTGCGCCACCTTTTCAGCTGAATGGGGGGGGGGGGTGGAGTTCCCCATCTTGCCATAACAGGTTTTAACTTCTTGGATATAGGGGGCACTCTTAATTTTTGGATAGAAAAACTCTCCCTTTTTAAACAAGATATTTTGTCACGAAAAGATGCTCGACTATGCATATAATTGACAGCTTTGGAAAGAAAACACTGACGTTTCCAAAACTGCAAAGATAGTCTGTGAGTGCCACAGAACTGATGCAACAGGCAAAACCAAGATGAACTTTCAAACAGGAAGTCCCCCAGAAGGCGCTGTGTTCCTATGTCTCCTTATATGGCTGTGAATGGGCCAGGAATGAGCTTACACTTTCTGTCATTTCCCCAAGGTGTCTGCAGCATTGTGACGTATTTTTAGGCATATCATTGGAAGATTGAACATTTTACACTACATCAACCAGGTGCTCGCTTGGTGTCCTCCGTCGCAATTATTGAGGAATCTCCAGCTGCGTGTATTTTTCCGTTTGCTACGGAGGAGAAACCCAACTGCCACGAATGCTTTATCATCGAATAGATATGTGAAAAACACCTTGAGGATGATTCTAAACACCGTTTGCCATGTTTCTGTTGATATTATGGAGTTAATTTGGAAAAAAGTTTGGCGTTGTAATGACTGAATTTTCGGGGGGTTTTCTTAGCCAAACGTGATGAACAAAACGGAGTGATTTCTCCTACACAAATAATCTTTTTGGAAAAAATGAACATTTGCTATGTAACTGAGAGTCTCCTCATTGAAAACATCCGAAGTTCTTCAAATCGAAATGATTTTATTTGAATGCATTTCTTGTTTTTGTGAAAATGTTACCTGCTGAATGCTAGGCTTAATGCTATGCTAGCTATAAA
The DNA here is from genome assembly GCF_036934945.1 of Oncorhynchus masou masou. Lineage (NCBI taxonomy): Eukaryota > Metazoa > Chordata > Actinopteri > Salmoniformes > Salmonidae > Oncorhynchus > Oncorhynchus masou. Next base: position 17,872,373 of record NC_088223.1, read on the forward strand.
TAGTCTTACACAAATGCTTGTGTAGCTATGGTTGAAAAGCATATTTTGAAAATCTGAGATGACAGTGTTGTTAACAAAAGGCTAAGCTTGTGAGTGAATATATTTCTTTCATTTCATTTGCGATTTTCATGAATAGTTAACGTTGCGTTATGGTAATGAGCTTGAGGCTATGATTATGCTCCCGAGTACGGGATTTGCTTGACGCAAGAAGTTAACCTGTCTGGGACAGGAACCCCGTTCCGCTAGCGGAACCCAGTTGACAAATTATTACAAACAGTAACCAGCAGAAGCGTTACAAAACTCAGAAATAGTGTTAAAATTAATCCCTTACCTTTGATGATCTTAAAATGGTGGCAATCAGAAGACATTCACTCAATAAATGTTCCTTTTGTTTGATGAAGTCTCTTTATATCCAAAAACCTCCGTTTGTTAGCGCATTTTCTTCAGTAATCTACAGGCTCAAACTTTGTCAAAACAATCAGACAAAAAAATCCAAATTGTATCAGTAAAGTTCATAGAAACATGTCAAACTATGTTTATATTCAATCCTCAGGTTGTTTTTTAGCCTAAATTATCTATAATATTTCAAACGGACAATAACGTCGTCAATATAAAAGGTAAACAAGAAATGCACTTGCCCCTGAAAAAACTCTGCATCACGTTAGGGTCCACTCCTTCAGACTGGTCTTACTCCCTCATTTATAAGAATACAAGCCTGAAACGATTTCTAAAGACTGTTGACATCTAGTGGAAGGCATAGGAACTGCAAATGGAGTCTTCCGTCAACGGTATCCATGGCATTGAATAGAAAACTACAAAACCAAAAATAAAAAACTACTTCCTGAATGGATTTCTCTCAGGTGTTCGGCTGCTAAATCAGTTCTGTTATACTCACAGACACTATTTTAACAGTTTTGGAAACTTTAGAGTGTTTGCCATCCCAATCTACCAGTTATATGCATATCACATCTTCTGGGCACGAGTAGCAGGCTGTTTAATTTGGGCATGCTTTTCATCCAAAATTCCAAATGCTGCCCCCTACCCTAGAGAGGTTAACATAAAACTTCATTAATGTTCCAACCGGACAATTCCTTTGTCTGTACAAATGAAGTGGAAAGTAGCTACCTTTCACGTGAGCTCACCAGACCAAGGCTGTGGCACTCTGCCAGACCACACACTCAAAGAGCCCTCCTTTAGAGTAGAATCTTCAAAACAGGTTCTAAATACTGTTGACATCTAGTGGAAGCCTTGGGAAGTGAAACATAACTAATATCACCCTGTATCTTCAATGGGGGCTGAGTTGAAAAACTACAAAACTCATATTTCCCACTTCCTGGTTGGATTTTTCCTCTGGTTTTTGCCTGCCATATGAGTTCTGTTATACTTACAGACATCATTCAAACAGTTTTAGAAACTTCAGAGTGTTTTCTATCCAAATGTATTTTCTAGCTTTTACGGCTGAATATCATGCAGCTTAATTTGGGCACGTTTTTCATCCAAGCTACCCAATACTGACCCCTACCCCAAAGAAGTTAAGTAATGTTTAGAAAGTTGTGTTTTCCCTTAGGTAGTCAGCTGTTGCTGTATGCAGTGTAAGAAATTTACACAAGGCTGTAAAATTGATAATAGTATTATTATATTTTGTTGTTGAATAAGGTTATAAAGTTAGCAAGAATAAGTGTAATAATGGTAGACTTATGTTAAGTATTTAGGACATATTCTGAGCCAGCAGGACAGGGATATATGACATCTGTGGTGATTCAGGATCATTGAGAGTATCGAGATAAACTTTATCAACTAGGTAATAATCTTAGAGATTACTACCATAGACATGTTGATTTTTCTAAAAATCCATGAGTGCAGACAGGGAGACAGTGAGACATTTAGTCAATATTTTGAAAACACAAACCATATTTGATACTGACTGTTATGAGAAAGAGCGACAGACAGATAGAAAAGCAGACGGAGAAGCCCTTCCCCGCACTGCTGAGACCTTGATGGTTCGGGAGTAGCAAGAGGAGAGAAGATAGAAGTGACACAGAATGGGTAGATAACAGTTACTGAGTGGAGACCAGCATAGTTAAATTATAAACAGGATTAGATGGCAGAGTAAGGCTCTCCCGAGAAATGGGGGACAGAAATAATACTGTGACACACAGAAAAGACAAAATAAGAATAAAAAGGGAAGAGATTTTGGATCGCTTAGCTTTAGGATATTCATTCATGGAGAGACTGTCAGCTTCATTGGTTTTAAAAATGTGAAAAGATAGGAGAGGAGGCAGGTATTTTAGTTTTTATTTTAAGTGTATCGTTAGCAAATTCGCTAGGAAGAGATATGATGATTTTGTTGAAGGTAGTCGTTACCCTAACTAAAAGGGGAACGGTTTCAGGAACTAAGGTGTTAGACACTGAACCATTGCCCAGAAATTATTGTGCACAACAGGCCAAAATAGTAGCATTGACTAGAGCCTGCGAAATAAGAAAGGAGAGAAAGGTTACTATTTACACAGACAGCACACATGCATTAAAACCCATAAAAAGCAGCACAAATAAATCTTAATGATAACACACGACAGAGAATTGTTACAGGATAGCCAAGAACGAACGCCCCAGGAGGACATGTGGAAAATGAAAGGAGCGATCCTACAAGATAATGTCAGACTTTAGGATAATTTACTAATCTTACCTAAATCATTGTTTAGATATGCAGCAAATTGACACATGGGCGGAGCCATGTGCCAACAGGGAGGAAGGATAGTAGAGCAGGTTAGGAAACACTGCAGGTTAGGAAAGACTTAGTGGCCTAGGGGATAACTACTTTTTTTTAATTGGTAGAATATCTAGTCCAACATTTGGAAATGGGCTTCATTGAACTATTCCAAAGTAAGGGGAAGAAGGGGTGTTTAACAATAATAGATAAGTATAGTAAATGGGTAGAAGCGTTCCCAACTTACTTGGTGGACACGATTATGGTAGCTAAAATATTAGGTCAAGATATTATCCCTAGAATTGGTTTACTAGGATCTATTTCTTTAAATAATGGATGACATTTTAGCTAATCAGGTAGAACAAATAGAATGCCAGAGTTCGGGACCAGAACAGGTAGACATAGAAGTTGAAGATATACTAGCAGAACACAAGACAGTTTGTTAACCAAACCCATATGTCCAACAGGTGAATTACAGGAGAAGATGATTCACTCAATCCAACCAGGAGACTGGGTGTGGATCCAGTCACCGAGGAGAAAAGACTGGAGGCAGCCCCGTTGGGAAGGCCCACACCAGGTTCTGTTAAACCACCTTTGCCATTAGAACAGCTGAGAGAGTCACTTGGGTCCACATTACCCACTGCAAAAGGGTATTTACACATACAGGGTCCGGGGGTCACCTCCTTAACGAAGATTCCCTATCCCAACCGCTCATCACTGTGTGTGCCCTAGAGGTTTGAGTATTTTTTTTTATTTTACCTTTATTTAAACTAGGCAAGTCAGTTAAAGAACAAACTCTTATTTTCAATGACGGCCTAGGAACAGTGGGTTACCTGCCTGTTCAGGGGCAGAACGATGGATTTGTACCTTGTCAGCTCAGGGATTTGAACTTGCAACCTTCAGGTTACTAGTCCAATGCTCTAACCACTAGGCTACCCTGCCGCATATGGGGTAGTACGTAGCAGACCGACTAAGGGCAGGAGAGGGTTGGCGGTTTTTGGGAAGAGTAGGGACTGAGGTGCAACATAGTCTTGATAACCTTTCTGATACATCCAGATACACCACCTGCCGGCATTAATTATATGACGCCGTTGTCATTGATAAGAAGTAAAAAATAAACTATATAATACACTGATGAGTGACTTACAGAATAAGGAGTCAAAGAAGATCAAGAAGGTAAACATTAAACAATTCCCTTGGAAAGCAAATAACTTTACAGGGATTGGGTTGGCCAGACAAAGCTATGAATTAAATTAGGTGAAGGCTTTACCACTACATTCATTTGGTCGTTGACAATAAATAAAAATGGGGATTGGATTACATCTATTATAATTAGAGATTCATGAATGAAACCGGGGATGCAGTAAAGGGCAATTCTGACCAATCATCCTCCACCTCCCTCGTGACCTGGTAAAATAGACCGACTCCATATATTATTGGCAGAAAAGGGAGGGAAAATGACTGGGGTTCAATTGCTGTATGTTTATTTTTTAATAACACAGCCCCAGACGGATCAGTGAACAAGGCCCTGGCTGGTTTGACCACATTAGCTCATGAGTTTGCAGAGAACTCTGGGGTGGAAGTACTGTACTGTGGGCTGCTTTCACCTGTATGAGTGTGTTGGTGTGGTGTGGATGCTGTTTGGTCCCATGTGCGAGAGGTTTAATCACTAGAACTCTAGGGAGATCGATGACGCAACAGATGGTGAGACATGGACCAATTACGAGCTCACACCAGTGGGATGACAAATACAGGCCTCCAGGCCTAGGAGATGGCTCCGTTTCTTTTAACCACGAGGAGCCAATGTTATGAGACTATCTTCAATGTTTAGACAGACTGTTCCTTTAACCTCAGAGCAAACCCCCTACTTTTTTCAATTTCTGTTTGAAGACATACCCAAATCTAACTGGCTGTAGCTCTGGCCCAGAAGCAAGGATATGCATATTCTTGGTAGCATTTGAAAGAAAACTCTGACGTTTGTGTAAATGTGAATTGAATGTAGGAGAATATACCACAATAGATCTGGTTTAGATAATACAATGAAAAAACCATACTTTTTTTATTGTTGTATCATCATCTTTAAAATGAACAAGATAAAACAAACAGATAGGGCGATGGGGACAATTTCAGTGAAAAACATAAGAGGGCAACAGTACTTGTGCTGTTTCAGAAGGATAACTTCCAAAATGAGTGTGGGACATGACATTTATCATGAAGTCACCCAGGTGTCCCACACAAGTAGACCAAATGTACTCAAGTGGCCAAATTGGTGACGTTATACATTTTGAATGGAATAACTATATCCAAAACACCAAAATGGTATTCTAACACACCCACCCAAAAAATGGAGAAAAAACATGACAAAAAAATATACACATTTACAAAATAACACTTTCAATATTTGGAAGACCCTCAGTCCTCTACACAATATTGTGCTGCTGATGCCAGGTGTCATAGCAGTCTCTTTCTGCTGTAAAGCAGAGGGTCACCAAGCATGTGGTGCAGGTGATGGGGGACTTCATTTTGCAAAGAACACAGCGACGCCTCCATGCTGTGCCCTTTTGGCCCTGAGGCACAGCCATGCCTGCAGAAATACATTTGGGCAGATAAACACCACTTGTGGCAGGAGCAGACGGGACAGAGGTAGAGGGGGCAGAACGTGGTGCAGTGGTGCTGTAACCAGCAAGCTCCTTGATGAGCAGTTCCATGAAGGCTAGCTGTGAGATGGGGGACTTTCCACAGCTCTTAGCCATTTCCTTGTGTAGGCTGAATGCATTCACCACAGCAATGTCGATGAAATGATAGGTCTTGTACCATTTCACCGTCTTATGGAGAACATTGTAATAGCCTATCAGCACATCTGACAGGTCCACACCTCCCATGCTCTTGTTGTAGCCCTTATTGCAGTTGGAATGGGGACATTTTTTGCGGTCCATGCCCCAGTAACGCTGAGACAACAGGTGTCCGGCTGGATGGACCAGCTTCAGTGGGGGATGGACACCTTGAACACCTTGGCACTGGGGGCTCCCATTCGGATTCACTGTGAAAGAAAATGTTCAGTTAGAATAGTTTCACATATGAGCCCTGTATCAACAGGTATAATAAACAGGTATAATAAACAGATAGATATCTATCTATCTATCGAGAGAGAGAGAGTACAGGGAACATAAGGTTGAATATATTATTATCGACCTGCTGGATCTACCGTCTCATTTATATGACAGACCAGCTAGATCTGCTGTCTATTTTATATTATGACAGACCAGCTAGATCTACTGTCTCCAATTCACTTTGGTCATTGTTGTGGGCCTGCCCTCCCCTCAACAGCCTCAAATAGGCTATTTCATGTGGGGGTGGGATGAGGTGGAGCGGCAGACACACGCATCTCGGCAATGCTCCCTCTAATCCACAATATGTATATATACACACACACACAAACATAAGCTATGGGTCATACACATACCCCCACCCACAATGTATAGCCAACGTGTACTTTACACATTTCATAAAATATTTATATATTGCTACTAAAAAATTTTTTTTTTTAAATCACAAATAATATTTGATATTATTAATTTCAAACAACGGCATTAGCATGAGAAGAACTTACCAGTCCAAGTTGATGTCCTCTCCGTTCAAAACATATTCCTCCATTTGGGAATCAAAGCTATGCTCGCTAAATGAATCGTCCTCCAACAATCTCTGTCTCACTTTCCCGATCAATTTCTTCTAAAATTGTGTGTACATCTGTATATCTAGACTTAGATTTAACTTTCCCTGACTTAGTCGCCATGCTGATTGATATATAAACAGCTGAAGATGAGCTTTAACAAAATAGTGCTGTGCGTAACATGCGTGGATCCTTCCAGTATGAATCTTCAATGGCGAATGACTCTTTACGCCGGAGTTTACAACATGGGTTGGTCTTCCAACACATAACCATTGCATATTGCCGTTTACCTCAGCTCATTGGCTATCTATCCAGCTAGATTTCAAGACGATCAGTGGTCATTGGGTTAAAATACGGTCAATCAATGAAACAGCGGTCATATCATTGGTGCACAATGTCGTCATTACTTGTCTTCAAAACGGTTTCTTTCAGTCAATACGTCCCGCGAAATGACCCATCAAGTTTGGTTGTGTTACAAACAACCAGTTGATTGCAATGAAACCAAACATGACTGGATAAAGTCACATTTAGTTTGTGTATTTACATCGAATGTGTCGTAGACAATTGAATGAGATGGAATTCACGACAAGCGGTTGACAACATTTTTCGTGTGAGGCTATAAAAATGGATTTTATCAAACACAAGACCATTCATTGTGTAACAATGATCATTGGGATTGCAAACATAGGAAGATCGTCAAAGGTAAACTATTTTATTGCAATTTGTGATTTTGTTACGCCTGTGCTGGTTGAAATAGTTTTTTTTAATGGGGCTCTGTCCTCAGATAATCGCATCGTATTCTTTCGCAGTAAATCCTTTTTTAAATCTGACAACACAGTTGGATTAGCAAGATTCTAGGCTTTCGAACCATGTGAGACACTTTTATTTTCATGAATGTTTAATAGGACTATTTATGTAGCGAACACCGTATGTTGTTGAATTTAATCCAGCTAACGGGTTCTGTGCGCAGAGGTTAATGAAGACTAATAAAAATCCTAAAAAGAAGAGTTATAATTGGATATAGGCCTAGAGCAGTCGATGAGGAGTATCTGATGTAAATACATGTCTTGGTTTTGTTTGATTTTGTGTAACATATTTGATTCCATATGACAGTGGATGTATCAGTGAGTATTATTTAGTCATTAAGGGTGGATTGATAAGGGAATTATATGCTTAATGGTAATGATTAAAACATTTCACCCTGAAACCATATAATTGTATGAAATTTATTAGAATCATAAAACTATAATCTGATGATGTGTGTAGTTTTAGTCAGAATTAGAACAAGGACCTTTTGTTCCTTTTTAGTATGTAAGCAGGGTGCAAGTGTGAAACAAATGATAAGAGGAGCTATCGACAGACAAGTTGTACTACTCTCTGAGCAAGGCGTAGTTTAAGATTTGAACTTGTTTGTGTGTGTTATAAAGACCATTCTAAAATCAAAAATGCAAACATTCTTGAGAATAAACAGTACTAACATTTTGCATAAGCTGAGTCTTTGCCTAATTATTATTAAACCCACGGTCTTACAAACCTCGGGGATTGGTCAAAGTTATTGATTGTTAGTTATTATAATTGTGATTGAAAATTCTGACAGCCGACATTGAAAAAAACAATCGAAACAAATGAAGATGGTGATGAACTTAACTCCAGTATCCACTGAAGGAAACTCTTTTGAGCAGCCCCCTGAACAACTTATACAAACACAACATGAACCTGCACCTCCAGAGCTGGAGCAACCATCGGAGTCCTTGACTCCAGAACTAGAGCAATCCCTTAACATCTTGAAACCAGGGGGCACTATTTTCATTTTTGGAAAAATATCCTTCCCAAAGTAAACGGGCTATTTTGTCAGGACAAGATGCTAGAATATGCATATAATTGACAGCTTAGGATAGAAAACTCTAAAGTTTCCAAAATTGTAAAAATATTGTCTGTGAGTATAACAGAACTGATATTGCAGGCGAAAGCCTGAGAAAAATTCAATCAGGAAGTGACTCTTATTTAGAAAGCTCTGCGTTCCTATGCGTCCCTATTGAGCAGTGAATGGGATATCAACCAGATTCTTTTTTCTATGGCTTCCCTAATGTGTCTAGTGTTACAATACATAGTTTCAGGCTTTTATTTTGAAAAATGAGCCTGAACGACAACATTGCGTCAGTGGTCAGCTGGAGGCTCTGAGTGATTTGTGCATAATAGACAAATGGGACCATCGTTTCTCTCTTTCCTACTAAGAAGCCAACTGTCCCGGTTGATATATTATCGAATAGTTATTTGAAAAACACCTTGAGGATTGATTATAAAAAACGTTTGCCATGTTTCTGTTGATATTATGGATCTAATTTGGAATATTGTTTGGCGTTGTCGTGACCGACAACCTGGTTTCCGGTGGATTTCTCAACTAGACGTGAAGTACAAACTGAGGTATTTCGGCTATAAAAAAATAATCTTTATGGTACAAAATGAACATTTGCTGTCTAACTGGGAGTCTCGTGAGTGAAAACATCCAAAGCTCAAAGGTAAATAATTTAATTTGATTGCTTTTCTGATTTTCGTGACCAAGCTGCCTGCTGCTAGCTAGGCATAATGCTATGCTAGGCTATCGATAAACTTACACAAATGCTTGTCTTGCTTTGGCTGTAAAGCATAATTTCAAAATCTGAGATGACAGGGTGATTAACAGAAGGCTAAGCTGTGTTTCAATATATTTCACTTGTGATTTCATGAATATTTTCTAGTAATATTTTTTGTCCGTTGCGTTATGCTAATTTGAGTCAGTTGATGACAATTCTCCCGGCTCCGAGAGAGGGAGTTAAGAGGTTAAGCCTCAATCTCAAAACATTGGAGCAACCACTTGCTTCCTCCATGCCACTGTTTTTACACCGTTTTATAACTTTAAAGAATTCCTCAAAGAAAAATACTATTGCTGCTACTAATAATAGTTCAAAGGATCATTGTTATTGCTGAAGGAATCCTATTTAATCAATATTTTTGGATCATAGTGATGTGTCGTTCAGGGTAACAAAATAGTCATACAGTATAACACCAGTATTTTATATTAACTTCGATATAGGGGGCGCTCTTTTAATTTTTGGATAAAAAAAGTTCCCATTTTAAACAAGATATTTTGTCATGAAAAGATGCTCGACTATGCATATAATTGACAGCTTTGGAAAGAAAACGCTGACGCTTCCAAAACTGCAAGGATATTATCTGTGAGTGCCACAGAACTGATGCTACAGGCGAAACCAAGTTGAAATTTCAAACAGGAAATGGCCCAGATTCTGAAGGCGCTGTGTTCCAATGTCTCCTTATATGGCTGTGAATGCGCCAGGAATGAGCCTACACTTTCTGTCGTTTCCCCAAGGTGTCTGCAGCATTGTGACGTATTTGTAGGCATATCATTGGAAGATTGACCATAAGAGACTACATTTACCAGGTGTCCGCTTGGTGTCCTCAGTCGAAATTATTGCGCAATCTCCAGCTGCGTGCACTTTTCCATTTGGTTCAGAGGAGAAAGGCAACTGCCACGATTGATTTATCATCTAATAGATATGTGAAAAACACCTTGAGGATTGATTCTAAACAACGTTTGCCATGTTTCTGTCGATATTATGGAGTTAATTTGGAAAAAAGTTTGGCGTTGTAATGACTGAATTTTCGGGGGTTTTTCTTAGCCAAACGTGATGAACAAAACAGAGCGATTTCTCATACACAAATAATCTTTTTGGAAAAAATGAACATTTGCTATCTAACAGAGTCTCCTCATTGAAAACATCCAAAGTTCTTTAAAGGTAAATGATTTTATTTGAATGCTTTTCTTGTTTTTGTGAAAATGTTGCCTGCTGAAGGCTAGGCTTAATGCTATGCTAGCTATCAATACCTCTTACACAAATGCTTGTGTAGCGATGGTTGAAAAGCATATTTTGAAAATCTGAGATGACTGTTGTTAACGAAAGGCTAAGCTTGTGAGTGAATATATTTCCTTCATTTCATTTGCGATTTTCATGAATAGTTAACGTTGCGTTATGCTAATGAGCTCGACGCTAGAGGTTAAAGTACAATAACTTTGTTTTGCTGACTCAGAGACAAAAACAACTCAAAGGATAAAGTGAAAGATTTTTTAAATGCTAAAATCTTGGACAGTGTAATGCAGGAAGTCTTTGTAAAAAACCTTCAACAAGTTGAGTTGTACCTATGACACACCAAATGTGGTATTCAAATTAAAATAGTTTCATTATACTGTGTTATATAGTGTTATACTGAATTACATTTTACTAGGGTGCATTCATATGAACCACAAATTAATTATTGGCTTTATTCTTGAATATAAATATTATAACAGCATAGGTGACACTCCAATGAACATTAAAATAAACCTTTTAGAGAATTGTAATAGCGGTTTTATTTTTGCTACTTTGAAAACATTATACATCTTTCCCATATTCCAAATTCCTGAGACACCCAAAGGGAGTGGGGTTATGGCCAGGGTCACCATTGTGCCGCGCCCCTGGAACAATTAGGGTTAAGTGCCTTGCTCAAGGGCACAGCGACAGATTTTCACCTAGTCTGCTCCGGTATTCAAAATAGCAACCTTTTGGTTACTGGCCCTACGATCTAACCTCGAAGCTACCTGTCACTTTTTTTGCTAAACGTTTTGCTACTACAGTGTGCACTAATTAATACAACCCTATATTCTCATTGACCTAACACAGCCTACATACTGTATCATGTATATTAGCTATGATTAGTCTGTTTAGATCTGGTATCCATGGTTTACTATATCAACAGTACCGCCCAAATACAACTACCTACTTCAATACTTCAGACAGGAGTAGACATAGTACTGCAACAATTAATAACTGTAAACGTCATCTATAAACTTTCCAATACAGGTAATCAGATCCAAGTTGGTTAATGACGCAGCAGTCCAGAACACACACACACAAATAAATACCATATTGTGGTATGGCACACACGCACACTTCAATAGAATTAGTGTGTTGTACTGTGTACACATACTGCCTTCTTTCAAGAGCTTGCCTGGCGGGACCTCCAACAACTGTTATGGTACCATTGTCCCCCTGAAGATGATGCATTTCAAACAGCGAGTCCCTTGCTAGAAAATAACATACATATGAACATCAGTCATTAGACTGAAGTGGAATCAGATGAATGGTATTAAATAAACACATGGTTTCCAGGTGTTTGAAGCTCCGTCCCAGCCATTATTATGAGCCGTTCTTCCCGTCAGCAGCCTTCTGTGATTAAGGTCTATGGTTCGTACGTACCAGTGCTTATGGCATCTGAAATGCTGAGATCTTTAAAACAGATTGATTAAAAATGATACACATGCATGCACTGTAAAAAAAAATATCTACTGAACCAGTGACAAGTTTGGACACCTATTCATTCATGTAAAATAAATAAATAAATAAATAAATAAATATAGCTCAAAAAAAAATAAAAGGGAACACAAACACAATGTAACTCCAAGTCAAATCACACTTCTGTGAAATCAAACTGTCCACTTAGGAAACACTGATTGACAATAAATTTCACATGCTGTTGTGCAAATGGAATAGACAACAGGTTGAAATTATAGGCAATTAGCAAGACACCACCAATAAAGGAGTGGTTCTGCAGGTGGTGACCACAGACCACTTCTCAGTTCCTATGCTTCCTGGCTGATGTTTTGGTCACTTTTGAATGCTGGCGGTGCTTTCACTCTAGTGGTAGCATGAGACGGAGTCTACAACCCACACAAGTGGCTCAGGTAGTGCAGCTCATCCAGGATGGAACATTAATGCGAGCTGTGGCAAGAAGGTTTGCTGTGTCTGTCAGCGTAGTGTCCTGAGCATGGAGGCGCTACCAGGAGACAGGCCAGTACATCAGGAGACGTGGAGGCCGCCGTAGGAGGGCAACAACCCAGCAGCAGGACCGCTACCTCCACCTTTGTGCAAGGAGGAGCACTGCCAGAGCCCTGCAAAATGACCTCCAGCAGGCCACAAATGTGCATGGGTCTGCTCAAACGGTCAGAAACAGACTCCATCCGTGGTAGAGGGCCCGACGTCCACAGGTGGGGGTTGTGCTTACAGCCCAACACCGTGCAGGACGTTTGGCATTTGCCAGAAAACACCAAGATTGGCAAATTCGCCACTGGCGCTCTGTGCTCTTCACAGATGAAAGCAGGTTCACACTGAGCACTTGACAGAGTCTGGAGATGCCGTGGAGAACGTTCTGCTGCCTGCAACATCCTCCAGAATGACCAGTTTGGCGGTGGGTCAGTCATGGTGTGGGGTGGCATTTCTTTGGGGGGCTGCACAGCCCTCCATTTGCTCGCCAGATGTAGCCTGACTGCCATTAGGTACCGAGAAGAGATCCTCAGACCCCTTGTGAGACCATATGCTGGTGCAGTTGGCCCTGGGTTCCTCCTAATGCAAGACCTCATGTGGCTGGAGTGTCAGCAGTTCCTGCAAGAGGAAGGAATTGATGCTATGGACTGGCCCGCAATCCATTTTGACAGTTTGGGAATACAAAGTTACACGCAGTTGTATATTTATTACAAGTCCATTGTAATAAGTAATTTAATTAAATAAATATACAGTACCAGTCAAAAGTTTGGACACACCTACTCATTCAAGAGATTTTATTTTCACTATTTTCTACATTGTAGAACAATAGTGAAGACATCACAATGAAATAACACATAACACTATGAATAACACTATGAAATAACACTGAAATAACACATATGGAATCATGTGGTAAGCAAAGTGTTAAATCAAAATATATTTGAGATTCTTCAAAGTAGCCACCCTTTTCCTTGATGACAGCTTTGCACAATCTTGGCATTCTCTCAACCAGCTTCATGAGGTTGTCAGTCACCTGGAATGCATTTCAATTAACAGGTTTGCCTTGATAAAAATTCAGTTGTGGAATTTCTTTCCTTCTTAATGCGTTTGAGCCAATACGTTGGGTTGTGACAATGTATGGGTGGTATACAGAAGATGGTATTTTACCAAATAGGGCTATGTCCATATTATGGCAAAGAACAGCTCAAATAAGCAAAGAGAAACAACAGTCCATTACTTTAAGACATGAAGGTCAGTCAATGTAGAAAATGTCAAGAACATTGAAGGTTTCTTCAAGCTCTATGATGAAACTGGCAGAGTTACCTCTGCTGCAGAGGATAAGTTCATTAGAGTTACCAGTCTCAGAAATTGCACTCCAAATAAATGCTTCACAGAGTTCAAGTAACAGACATCAACATGAACTGTTCAGAGGAGACTGCGGGAATCAGGCCTTCATGGTCGAATTGCTGCAAAGAAACAGCATTCTGCAGCGATAACCCATCCCATCTGGTTTGCGCTTAGTGGGACTATAATTTGTTTTTCAACAAGACAATGACCCAACACACCTCCAGGCTGTGTAAGGGCTATTTGACCAAGAGAGTGATGGAGTGCTGTATCAGATGACCTGTCCTTCACAATCACACCAACTTAAACCAATTGAGATGGTTTGGGATGAGTTGGACCACCGAGTGAAGGAAAAGCAGGCAACAAGTGCCCAGCATTTGTGGGAACTCCTTCAAGACTGTTAGAAAAGCATTCCAGGTGACACTGGTTGAGAGAATGCCAAGAGTGTGCAAAGCTGTCACCAAGGCAAAGGGTGGCTACTTTGAATTATCTAAAATATATTTTGATTTGTTTAACACTTTTTTTGGTTACTACAGGATTCCATGTGTGTTATTTCATAGTTTTAATGTCTTCATTATTATTCTACAATGTGAAAAATAGTTAATATCAAAAAAACCTTGAATGAGTAGCTGTGTCCAAACTTTTGACTGGTACTGTACATAAAAAAATATGCCATTTAGCAGACATTTTACATACTGGTGGTCCAGGAATCGAACCCACTATCCTGGCGTTGCAAGCGCCATGCTCAACAAACTGAGCTTCAGAGGACCATTGACAAGTAAATTGACTTGACTGACCCGTTTAAACCATCTACTACTTTCTCATAGCAGAGGTTTAGGCAACTGAATCTGCATGTCTATCGTGTTCTTTTATCTGCAACAATATTCCAAGGGTCTCTTCTCTTCTTATCTGAGTAATAGAAATGGCTGTGAATAGTTTAACATAGGCCCAGTGGAAGATAACAATACACAAACATCACACGCACAACAACAAGAAGTAATTGATATTTTTTGGTCTATCACTACACTTTCAGTGACATACTGTAACTTCGGCCTCACGCCTTCTGACATCACTGGTGGGACGTGGTTATTCACTGACCATTCACAGTGTCATGTGTTAGTGCTTGCATGTGCACAACCAGTGACAGCACAACCAGGTGTAAATGTATTCAGTTCTGTTACTCATTGTTAATGACTACACACAGCTGAACTAGCCTGCAGAGCCTTCAACACCTAACAGCTCAACGGCAAAAAGAAGCATTACTGTAAACGTGTTGTCAGTTTAGGTTGCCATGGCAGCGACCCTACGACCCGGTGGTGGGTTTTTCAGCCTGGTCTTTGATGATAACCCTGCATGACAGAGACGTGTGAATCCTGGTATTGACAGCTGAGCTAACTGCAAGGCTCCAACCCCATCTCCCCATCAGGCAGACAACCCTACAGTAGAAACCCCTGCCATCTCTCAGACAGGCAGACGACCCCTACAGTAGAAACCCCTGCTATCTCCCCGACAGGCAGACGACCCTACAGTAGAAACCCCTGCTATCTCCCCGACAGGCAGACGACCCTACAGTAGAAACCGCAGATATCTCCCTTATCACAGAGACGACTTAGCTAATGTCTTTATCCGATGACTTCAAACATTAAGCCTGAGGGTGACATGAAAGACTACAGTGTATAGCTGAGAGTTTTGGTGATGCGGCACCAGCCTGCCTCAGCCTGTGTGTATGGAGACACAATCCAGAGCCACGTGTTAGAGTTACATCATCGTCCTTAGACTCCACTACAGCCAGTACAACCAACATGAAGACTTGGAGGGTGCGTCTCAAATGGCACCCTATTCCTTATATAGTGCACTGCTTTTGATAGGGCTCTGGTCAAACGTAGTGCACTGAATAGGGAATATGATGCCATTTGGGACGGAAACTGACTCTTTTTCCATTGGTTGGCCACACTGACTGAACCCCTGGTCCACTAGCTTCTATAGGAGTTGGACTTCCAGTAGCAGAACTTCTGCCCTGCAAACCCACTATCTGGTCCACTGAAGAATGCTGGGTTTGGAATCTCTTAAAATAGACTCCCCAGTGGATGTGAAACAACACATTTTGAAAGAGCGTAATTTTGTCCACAAGTAGTAAGCAAAAGGACAACAAGACTGTATACATGACTTGTACTGTATATTGCATTTTTGGGTAAACTACAGCATACCTGAAGTCAATGACATCAATCTGCCAATGTATGCTAACCCAATGGAAAGACGAGCAGGGAGATTGAACATACAGTACCTAAACATTTACTGAAAACTATTGCTTATATGTCCTGGAAAGTGCAACCTCTACCGACCGTGCTCTACTCACTTTCCTCTCCCCCTCCCTCCCTCTCAACAGGGATTGAACCCTTGCCAGATTCAGAGTGGGCCACTTGTAGGCCTCTCAGTCACTCGCTGTCTGCCTGTCTCTCTCCCTCTCTTCATGCCTCTTTCTGCATCATTACAACAAATTAAGTGACAGGCCATGGAGGGAATGGGAGAGGGATAATACTTCTGAATTAAGTGACAGGCCATGGAGGGAATGGGAGAGGGATAATACTTCTGAATTAAGTGACAGGCCATGGAGGGAATGGGAGAGGGATAATACTTCTGAATTAAGTGACAGGCCATGGAGGGAATGGGAGAGGGATAATACTTCTGAATTAAGTGACAGGCCATGGAGGGAATGGGAGAGGGATAATACTTCTGAATTAAGTGACAGGCCATGGAGGGAATGGGGAGGGATAATACTTCTGAATTAAGTGACAGGCCATGGAGGGAATGGGAGAGGGATAATACTTCTGAATTATTCATCCCTTTCTGACATCCCTCCATCTCTTGTCCACCCCTCCCTTCTCAGTCTTGCTTTCGCTCGCTCTCTCATTGTCCCTCTCCCTCAGTTTCCCTTTCTCCCCACTGTCTCTCATTCTCTTCCCCCCCCCCCCCCCCACACCCCCTTCTTTTTCCCCTCTCTCACACTGTTCCCGTGCAGCGTTGAAGGTCAATGTTCACAGTGATTGAGCCTTAGTCCTGAGGGAGAGGTTTGCCGACTTGCTGTCCTCCATCACACGGCTGCGGTGTAGGCCTACGTGGTGTTCCACACTACCCCCCATGGTCATCTAATCTGAGCTCCACTAAAGGCCATAGGACCCTCACTCGGACATTACTGAGGAAACAATGTGGGAATTTGACAAGCGGGGCCGAAATGATCGATTGAGCAGTAGAGGGAATAGAGAGTATGCAGCTGTGAGGAAAGGAAACGCATGTGAGAGAAAAAAAAGAGAGAAAGTCAGAGAAGAGATGATTGCTGCCAGAGTGAGAGGTTGATTCCCAGAGTGAGAGAGAAAAAGATGAAGTATCTGTAAGGTCTCATCAGACACCTGCTGACATGGCTTTAATCTCAGGGCCAAGAGGCCACCAGAGCACTGAGCAGCCCTCTACACAAAACAACATAGTGAGCTTAAGACATCTAATGTGCATTCCTTTCTCAAATATAAATATTTCATCTCCTCTGCACCCGTCAAATGTGCTGTATGCGCAAACTCTACCTTGAACTACTTGTAACACCACCTATCAATTCTCCACTGGTCGAAATCCTTAAATCGGATGATTTCAAAATAAACCAAAGGAAAAATGGGAACCATGGGAAAATGATATCTTGAAACATAATGACTGTAAAAAATATTAATACAATTCTGTTAATTTCACAAGGGAGAATAATAATTTTAGTGATGAAGCAGGAACAGAAGCTGCTGATTTTGCAGTAGTTAAAGGCTGACCCTATATAGTGTGCCACTTCTGACCAGAGCCCTATGGGCCAAAGTACTGCAGCACAATATAGGGTGCCATTTGGGATTTGGCCCAGTCAGGCTGAGGCTGACCTTTAGGCAGTGTTTACCTCCTGCCTGCCCTCATCATAGAGCCTGTTAATTAACAAGGACAAACCTGCAGAGTCAGGAAATCAGGTGGAGAAAGCGAGGGAAGATGGGGAGGGCAGAACGGAGACGAAGACAGGGGATGGAAAAGGAGGGAGAAAGGGGAAAGAGGGAGGAGAAAAAGTGGAAGGTGAATAGCATAGAGGAGGAGAGGAGAAGGAAAGAGGGATGAGTGATAAAGGTGAAATGTGGCATTGAGAAAATGTAGAAGGAAGGGAAGTGATAGAGAAACTGAAAGAGAAGAAATAGAGGAAGGGTTGGGTTGAGAAAATTAGTTGAGCAATAATACGAAACAGAAAGAAATGGAGTAACACTGAATAACAGTTCACAGGGAGGCAGAATATAATGTGTGGCAGTCACCCGTGTCATTAAAACAGACATTACATTTAATTATTGGTCATATTGTACACTGTATAATACACACATGCATATTCACATAAAAACACTCGCACGAAGACATAAAAACGGCATGCAATGCGTGCACACACACGCGTAACACACACACACACACCACACAGAGAGAGAAAAGGCCCCTGCTTAGTGCAGGCAGGCCGACCAGGCCTTATAAATACAGGCCTATATTATGCATTTGTTTTAGTCCAGTCTCCATGGTGAGGTTTCCCCACATGTTTATAGAAGCTGCAGTTATAAATTAAAATGGTAGTAACACTTAAGCAGCCAGGCCTTCCACCACGCTGCTGGCCGGGTACAGCCAGAGAGAGAGCGAGCTACAGGGTCCTTGGACCTGGGACTTCCCGGGAACAAGAACAAGGGCTTCCTTGGATCTGTGGAGTGTGTGTGTGTGTGTGTGTGTGTGTGTCACTATATTAGGGTAGATTAGTCTAGCTAGCACTATGTCAATGAGTGCAGTGGTGGTTGACGTGGGGGCAACAGGGAGACAAAAGCAAGTGGAGAGCGTGTGTGCGCAGTATAGGTGACCGGTCACCATCAGGACTAGAAAACTGTTTACCTTCTATAAGAGCAACTAAATGAGTTAGATGTAGGATCTTAAATTTGACCAGTTTCATCACAGGTCTAAAATAATCCTGCAGCAGGAGGATTTGATTATTTAAAAAGTGATCATTCCTAAAAGGAAATTATTTTTGATAGGCTGCAGTAGACTATAGTTTAGGTGTGTGATGTAGTGAGACAAAGAGAACTGTGGGTTTTCCAACTAGCTCTCAGTCTCACATCAGAATTAGACGTTCATCCAGGTTTCTCAAATGTCCAATTTCAAAGTTGTTGGAAACATAAAATGTCGAAGTGTTTAAGGTTAAGTTTAGGGATATTAACTTAACCCTAACATTAAAAAAAAGGTATAAACATTAAAACCACAAACTCCAAATGGTTAGGGTAAGGTTTAAGTTTGGGTTAGGCTTAAAACCAAATTCTCAAAAACAACTTTCTATCGCTGGATTTGAACTTGGAACCTTTGGAAATCAGAGGCAGATGCTTACCGAAAACTACTTTTTTTTCCACCTTTATTTAACCAGGTAGGCTAGTTGAGAACAAGTTCTCATTTACGACTGCAACCTGGCCAATGTAAAGCAAAGCAGTGTGACACAAACAACAGAGTCACACATGGAATAAACAGATTTTTTTTCTATTGTATTATTGACTGTACAGTGCGTGCAAACTTGAAGGTAAGAGCACTCACTGTTGCCCCTAGTAACTGGTTTCTATGCAATCTCCCGACATGGATGGATGTTTAATACTGACTTATATCACAGGTGATCTGACTGGGGTTTTCAGTGAATTTATGTTAATCACAAGTGAAGGTGTTTTAAGGGAGTATGCGAGCACACTCGTTTGGTTCGGCTAGGCGCAGGCCGAACTGAAACATGCTGACGCCTTTAGGCATTTAGGTTAGCAGTGTGGATAAGATTAGGTTTAAAAACAGATTTTATGCTAGTTACCATAGCAGAGCTGCCTGCAGGGCATTCTCACTGCTCTTCGTGAAACACTGGTGGTGCTGGGGTCAACTGACTGACTGATCAGTCATAGTGGTGTGGGTCATGAGTTACGTTCATAACCTCAAAACTGGAGCAAACCGTTTAGAGTGATTTCAGTGTTTCCAAAATGAACAGGTCAGAACCATTGAAAGCACTTTGCAAGCGCAAACACTTTTTCAGCAGGTCAGTATTTTTAGTAACAGACGCTTGCACACAGACCATTTTTATTTGGGTGGGGGCACAATGTGAAATAGATGGAATTAAGGGGCCTATAATGTGTTGCGAAATAGTGCTGGTGTAATAGTATGAGGTGTTGGAGAGAGATGTGTTGATGGTTACAGCATGCCAGCTCGCTTTCTCTCACAGTACCACCGGTTACGGAAGATGACAGTATCCACAAACCAGAGAACACACTCTAGCTCTTTGTCTATAAACAGGATTTAACACTCACAGGCACAGCGCTGCCTCAACCTTTTAACTGGGTGACGCGTCAGAATACCCTCTGTCCCAAATGGCACCCTATTCCCTATATAGTGCAGTACTTTTGACCAGGGCCCATAGTTGTGCAGTATGTAGGGAATAGGGTGCCATTTGGGACAAAACCGCCCTCAACAGGACACTGCGTTTCCCGGTAGGACTGCCATTGTGCGTAGATCTTTTCTTCGACGCCACCGCCCCCCTCCACTCATCTGTCCCATCCCCAGGACCTGCCAGGTTTGACTGTCCACTGTATAACGCTTAATTAACCCCTGTAGGTCTAAGCCCTTAGTAGATATTGCAATCTAAGCAAACGTATGGAATTGTTTTAATAAGATGGTCATAAAATGGATCATTGTACATTAAGGGTCAGGTCAAAGAACTCTACTTTCATGTCGTCCAACAAATGTAAAACGTCTGGAGTTTGCTAAACGGCATTGGCACTTGGATTGGAACTAGTGTTTTGGTCAGATGTCATGAAAATAGAGCTTTGGCCATGCACACCAGTGGTGGGTTTGGCATTGAAAACAGAAGCACATGCAGAAAAGGACCTTATACCTACTGTACAATATGGTGGTGCACCTTTGATGTTACAGGGCTACTTTGCTTCCACTGGTCATGAGGCCCTTGTTAAGGTCAACGGCATCATGAACTTTACCCACTACCAGGACATTTTAACCAAAAACGCGGTTGCCTCTGCCAGGAGGTTGAAACTTGGTCACAAGTGGATCTTCCAGCAAGACAATAAGCCCAAGCACAAATCAACAGAAATTGGCCACAACATCAACATTTTGCAATGGCCATCTCAGTCTCCAAACCTGTGGTTTGAATTGAAGAGGGCAGTCCATAAACTCATTTTAAGGATCTGGAAGGATTCTGTGTGAAGGAATGGTCTAAAATCCCTCCCAATGTGTTCTCTAACTCATAAAACGTTTTAGAAAAAAGGCTAAGTTCCATTATCTTAGTAAGGGGAGGTACTGAAAGGTATTGAAAAACAGGTGTTAATCTTTTTGACCCCTACCTTTGAGATAAAAATATTTTACGTCTTAAAAACTTCTTATGGCTGAGATCCCGTTACCAGGAGCGATATAACAACCAGTGAAAGTACAGGGCACCATATTCAAAAGAACAGAAATCTCATAATTAAAATTCCTCAAACATACATGTATTTTATATCGTTTAAGGTAGTATTGTTGTTAATCCCACCACAGTGTCCGATTTCAAATAGGATTTACGGGGAAAGCACCACAAACGATTATGTTATGTCACCAACAACTCACTAAAATACACAGCCAATTTTACCAGCCAAAGAGAGAGAGAAAAAGCACCAAGAGATTAATTTTATCACTAACCTTCAATAATTTTCAGATGACACTCATAGGACTTCATGTTACACAATACATGCATGTTGTTTGATAAAGTTCATATTTATCAGAATATCTGAGTTTACATTGGCGTATTAGATTCACTAGTTCCAAAAACATCCAGTGATTTTGCATAGCCCCATCATTCAACATAAATACTCATCATAAATGTAGATGATTATACAAGTTATACACATGGAATTATAGATATACCTCTCCTTAATGCAACTGCTATGTCAGATTTTTTTAAAACTTTACGGAAAAAGAAACCCATGCAATAATCTGAGACAGCGCTCAGAGGTAAAAATACCACAGCCGCAAAGATGGCGTCAACATAAACAAGAAATTACATGATAAATATTCCCTTACCTTTGATGATCTACATCAGAAAGCACTCCAGGAATCCACAATAAAGGTCGACAATAAATGTTTGTTTTGTTCGAAAATGTCTGTTATTTATGTCCAAATACCTTCTTTTGTTAGCACGTTTGGTATACATATCCAAACGCTAATTCTGGTCAGTGTTATATCGGACAAAAACTTCAAAAAGTGATATTACCGGTCGTAGAAACATTTCAAACTAAGTACAGAATCATTCATTAGGATGTTAACATATAGCTTCAATAAAGTTCCAACCGGAGTACTCCTTCTTGCCTTCGTGAGCAATGGAACACAAGTGACTACCACGAGGAAAAAACATGATCAGAAAATGGCTGACTGCCAGACACCTGACTGATTCTGTTATCATTCACTCCCACAACATCATAGAAGTCTCATTATAATTTCTATTGATGGTTGACATATAGTGGAACCCCTAGGCAGTGCAACGTCATTCATATCTCAAGGGGATTTCATTGGGGACTCTGGTGAATACATACAAAGCTCAGATTTCAGACTTCCTGTTTTGATTTCAACTCAGGATTTTGCCTGCCATATGAGTTCAGTTATACTCACAGACATCATAAAAACAGTTTTAGAAACTTGTGTTTTCTATCCAATACTAATAATAAAGTGCATATATTAGAAACTGAGACTGAGGAGCAGGCCGTTTACTTTAGGCACCTTATTCATCCAAGCTACTCAATACTGCCCCCCAGCCATAAAAAGTTAAACAAAATCTTTGAGCAATTGTATTTAGTATAAAATAATAAATGTATATTTCAATTTGTGCATAATACAGCTCAGTATTTGAATTATACTGAACAAAAATAAATGCATGCCACAAGCTAACATTTTACTGAGTTAGTTCAAATGAGTAAATCAGTCAATTGAAATCCAAATCAAAAGTAACAGTATCTGGTGTGGCCACCAGCTGCATTAAGTAATGCAGTGCATCTCCTCCTCATGGACTGCACCAGATTTGCCTGTTCTTGCTGTGAGATGTTACCCCACTCTTCCACCAAGACACCTGCAAGTTCCTGGACATTTCTGGGGGGGGGGGGCTCCGATCCAACAGGTCCCAGACGTGCTCAATGGGATTGAGATCCGGGCTCGTCACTGGCCACGGCAGAACACTGACATTCCTGTCTTGCAGGAAATCAGCCATACTGCTCGTTCTGTGCTTCATGGCATTGTCATGCTGGAGGGTCAAGTCAGGATGAGCCTGCTCCAGAGTTCAAGCCTCGGTGGAACGCTCGATCCTTCGACGATAAAACGCGAATCCGACCATCACCCCTGGTGAGACAAAACCGCGACTCGTCAGTGAAGAGCAAGTTTTGCCAGTCCTGTCTGGTCCAGAGACGGTGGGTTTGTGCCGATAGGCAACGTTGTTGCCGGTGCTGTCTGGTGAGGACCTGCCTTACAACAGGCCTACAATCCCTCAGTCCAGCCTCTCTCAGCCCATTGCGGACAGTCTGAGCACTGATGGGATTGTGTGTTCCTGGTGTAACTCGGGCAGTTGTTCCCATCCTGTACCTGTCCCGCAGGTGTGATGTTCGGATGTACCGATCCTGTGCAGGTGTTGTTACACATGGTCTGCCACTGCGAGGACGATCAGCTGCCCGTCCTGTAGTGCTGTCTTAGGTGTCTCACAGTACGGATATTGCAATTTATTGCCTTGGCCACATCTGCAGTCCTCATGCCTGATTGCAGCAGGCCTAAGGCACGTTCACACAGATGAGCAGGGACCCTGGGCATCTTTCTTTTGGTGTTTTTCCAGAGACAGTAGAAAGGCCTCTTTAGTGTCCTAAGTGTCTTTTCATAACTGAGACCTTAATTGCCTACCGTCTGTAAGCTGTTAGTGTCTTGATGACCGTTCCACAGGTGCATGGGAAACAGTGTTTAAACCCTTTACAATGAAGATCTGTGAAGTTTTGTATTTTTACAAATTATCTTTCAAAGACAGGGTCCTGAAAAAGGGACGTTTCTTTTTTTGCTGAGTTTACATACTGTTCCAAAGTTTGGGGTCACTTAGAAATGTCCTTGTTTTTTAAAGAAAAGCACATTTTTGGCCATTAAAATATAAAATTGATCAGAAATACAGTGTAGACATCGTTAATGTTGTAAATTACTTTTGTTGCGCGAAACTGCAGATTTTTTATGGAATATCTATATAGGCGTACAGAGGCCCATTATCAGCAACCATCACTCCTGTGTTCCAATGGCACGCTGTTAGCTAATCCAAGTTAATCTTTAAAAAAAGGCTAATTGATCATTAGAAAACCCTTTTGCAATTATGTTAGCAGAGCTGAAAACTATTGTTCTGATTAAAGAAGCAATAAAACTGTCCTTCTTTAGACTCGTTGAGTATCTGGAGCATCAGCATTTGTGGGTTTGATTACATGTCCAGAAACAAATAACTTTCTTCTGAAACTCGTCCGTCTGTTCTTGTTCTGAGAAATGAAGGCTATTCCATGCGAGAAATTGAAGAGTTCGTACAACGCTGTGTACAACTCCCTTCACAGAACAGTGCAAACCGGCTCTAACCAGAATAGAAGGAGTGGGAGGCCCTGGTGCACAACTGAGCAAGAGGACAAGTACATGAGTGTGTCTAGTTTGAGAAACAGACTCACAAGTCCTCAACTGGCAGCTTCATTAAACAGTGCCCGCAAAACACCAGTCTCAACGTCAACAGTGAAGAGGTGACTCCAGAATGCTGACCTTCCAGGCAGAGTTTCTCTGCCCAGTGTCTGTTCTTTTGCCCATCTTGATCTTTTCTTTTTATTGGCCAGTCTGAAATATGGCTTTTTCTTTGCAACTCCGCCTGAAGGCCAACATCCCGGAGTCACCTCTTCACTGTTGAGACCGGTGTTTTTCTTTCAAAAACAAGGAAATGTCTAAGTGTCCCCAAACTTTTGAAAAGTAGTATGCATGTATGTATAAATACACACATTAAAGTGTTTCGCTTTATTTTTACTATTTTCTACATTGTAGAATAATTGTGAAGACATCAAAACTATGAAATAACACATACGGAATCATGTCGTAACCAAAAAAAAAAGTGTTAAACATATCAAAATATTTTATACTTGAGATTCTTTAAAGTAGCCACCCTATGCATTGATGACAGCTTTGCACTCTCTTTGCATCCACTCCAAGCGGGCTGTCATGTGCCTTTTACTGAGGTGTGGCTTCCATCTGGCCACTCTACCATAAAGGCCTGATTGGTGGAGTGCTGCAGAGATGGTTGTCCTTCTGGAAGGTTCTCCAATCTCCACAGCAGAAGTCTGGAGCTCTGTCAGAGTCACCATCTGACTCTTGGTCATCTTCCAGAAAAAGGCCATTCTCCCACGATTGCTCAGTTTGGCCGGGCGGCCAGTGTGGTAGCAGAATCAGAATTATTTAGGTAAGAATGATAAATAAGATGTTTTATTAATTGTTATAGTTTGCTTATGTGAGAAAAGTTACTTGGGCCCAGAGAGAGGAGAGGTCGGCTTAGTCTTATCTGTGAATGTGTCTAACTATTCCAAAACCATGTGAAGAGATGGTGTGATTAATGTGGAACCAGTTAGGTGGCTCCACAATATCTGTGTGCCAGTCATTCCTCTCTGTAAGCTTTTCCAGGAGGGGTTGTATTTTTTTATGGGAGTATCTAGAAATTTACAATTGATATATGCCATTGGATGAGGTAATGTTTTGGTCATAAATGGTACCAAGAATGAGATAAGAACTTTGTCTAAGAGGGAAAACTGAAGGATAATTTATAGCTAATGCTGTCTGGCTATAGGATACTCTTTTTTCTGGTAAAAGGTTATTTGTGTAATGTTCCTAAGATCTGTTATTTGTCATGTGAGTTTAGATGGGTGTGCCTTTGCTATAAAGGATCTCAGTTGCCATTATGTTGACACTCTCAGAGAATTCATTTATGGACACTGAATTGATCTGAGAGTCACAGGGCTATGGTGAAGCTCACATAATTAAAGATGGATTTATGATAACTCTGACTTGTGTGGTTTGCTCTCTCATGATTTGGTAATACAGGAAATGTCCACAACATTTGGCAACGAGGATGGGATGTGAATCTTCACCTCGGTGACCGTTCCTGACGATCTAGGTAAATAAATCATGCACAAGGGATCCCTCAAACTTGGGATCTTAGGGAAACCACACTTTGGGAACGAAGCAGATGGACCAACCTTTGATCTGAGAGGAAGCGAGCCGAGTGGATACCACATCTCAAACTGAGTTTTTTTTTAACAAAGAGGTGAGCGAACCACACAGATTTGAAGTTGAGTTTTTTAAATATGCCTCTGTTACATATACCTCGGAGGCATAAGCAGGGCCGAGTCAGTTATAGAAAGAGTCTTGGTGGTTAAAAACTTCTTCCATTTAAGAATGATGGAGTCCACGGTGTTCTTGGAGACCTTCAATGCAGACATTTTTTGGTACCCTTACACAGATCACTACGGACAGTTCCTTTGACCTCATGGCTTGCACGGTCAACTGTGGGACCTTATATAGACAGGTTTGTGCATTTCCCAAGTCATGTCCAATCAAATTCTAGAAAAAATTTCAAGGACGATCAATGGAAACAGGATGCACTAGAGCTCAATTTCAAGTCTCATAGCCAAGGGTCTGAACACTTCTGTAAATAAGGTATCTGTTTTTTATACATTCTAAAAACCTGTTCTTGTTTTGTCATTATGGAGTAGTGTGTGCAGATTGATGAGTTCTTATTGAATCAATTTTAGAATAAGGCCGTAACGTAACATGTGGAAAACGTCAAAGGGTCTGAATAGTTTCCGAATGCACTTTACCATTTTCACAGATAAGAGTTTCCCAGACAAACAGATGTGGTTAACATTGAGTCTCAGATGGGGTCGTTTGAGGAGCTGATACACATTTTTAAAGCAGAAATATCAGTATGATAAAGAAGAACATGATTGTTATTCAGTCAGGCTAAATAAAGCTGCAGCCTTGACCAATGACCTAGAAGAGAGGAGGTAAACACCCCCTCTCACATACACACGCACGCACGACCAGACATACAGGCTTACATGATTCGACACACACATGGCCTGCCCTGGGTGAAAGTGAGCCCTGGGCTCTGTGGTGAGGCATAGATGGATCTGTCATCATTGGGGGGGAAATCAAACCCTACAGGTCTTCCCTAGGACAGACATCTTGTACCCATGGGGACCAATTCTGCCCTGAAAGGGAAAATAAGTACTAAGAACTAAGCACAGCTACCTCTATCTTTATCTTGCTCTGTTTATGTCTACCTCTCCATCCACAACCATTTCTAACTCTCCTTCTCGCTCCCATAATCACACATTCTCCCTGAAATGCCTCATTTTCCTTCACTCTATTGAAAATGTTCCTTGATTTTACCTGCTTTTTATCCCCAATTGCCATCTCGTCTCATCGCTGTAACTCCAACGGACATGGGAGGCAAAGATCGAGTCCTGCATCCTCCGAACATGACCTGCCAAACCGCGCTTCTTAACATCCGCCCGCTTAACCCGGAAGCCAGCCGCACCAATGTGTTGTAGGAAAAAACGTTCACCTGACTACCAAGGTCAGCCTGCACGTGCCCGGCCACAAAAAGTCGCTAGAGCACGATGGGCCAAGTAAAGCCCTCATGGCAAAACCCTCCCCTAACCCGGAGGGCGCTGGGCCAATTGTGCTCCGCCCTATGGGACTCCTGATCGCGGCCAGTTGTGATCCTGCCAGTGATCGAACCTGGGTCTATAGTGACACCTCTAGCACTGCGATGCAGTGCCTTAGACCACTGTGCCCACTCGGGAGGCCTCCCTTCACTCTATTTTCATTCCAATGTCATCCTCTACATCAATCCCTCTCTAGCGTCGTCCCGTCACAAATATTTACCCGTCTTTCTCTGTTTCCATCCAAGTCTCACTTCCCTCTCAAAATATTATTCTCTCTCTGCATCTGTCCCCTCGCTTCCAGTCACACCTCTGTACTAGCTGGTTGTGCTGGCCGCTCCGAAAAGGGGCTTTGACAGTTGCTGCAGATATCTGACAGGCCATCGAAAGAGACGTCAAGCACATGACAGAGACCCACGGCTGGACAGACAGGCAGGGAGAGGGGGACAAGGGGGAAGCGGGGTAGAGGAGAGAGGAAGTGACATACTTCGATAGAGAGAGCGGGATGAGAGAGAATGAGAGACCGACAGAGACACCTCAAAAGCTCAGAAGTTAAGCTCACAGAACCCTTCCCAGTCCAGTAGAATAACACCCCCTCGATTCAGATCAGAGGAACACAAACCAGACCTGATCCAATCCAGTTACGCTCACCCCAATCTCATTGCCACTCAATTACATAATTATTGTTTCCTTCACATGAGTGGTATGTAAAAATAACAAACTGTGCTCCTTTATCAAAGGGGTAGTGTGCAGAGCTGCTAGAATAGCGTCAGTCTCCCAGGTCGAGTTCCACATGGCACTCTATTCCCTATGTCCCCATAGGGCTCTGGTTAAAAGCAGTGCACTATAGAGAATAAGGTGCTATTAGGAATACACTCCCTGTCCCAGCCCTTCACAGCAGGGCATAATGAGGCCTAATGAAGACAGAGGTTTAGAGAGGGAGAGCAACAGAGAGATGGAGGGGATGTGGAGAGAGGGGGGTTTACAGATGGGGAGAGAAAGTGAGAGGGGGAGATGGGGTTAGATAAGGGAGAGAGCGAGAGGGGTTTAGAGAGGGGGGGATAGAGAGGGGTGAGAGGGGTTTACAGAGCGAGAGAGAGAAGTTAGTGGCAGAATACCTGACCACTGTGACTGGCCCAAAATTAAGGAAAGCTTTAACTATGTACAGACCGACAGTGAGCAAAGCCTTGCTATTGAGAAAGGCCACTGAAGGCAGACCTGGCTCTCAAGAGAAGGCAGGCTATGTGCACACTGCTCACACAATGAGGTGGAAACTGAGCTGCACTTCCTAACCTCCTACCAAATGTATGACCATAGAGACACATATTTCCCTCATTACACAGAACTACAAAGAATTTGAAAACAAATCCAATTTTGATAAACTCCCATATCTACTGGGTGAAATACCACAGTGTGCAATTACAGCATCAATATTTGTGACCGGTTGCCACAAGAAAAGGGCAACCAGTGAACAAACACCATTGTAAATACAACCTATATTTATGTTTATTGATTTTCCCTTTTGTAACCATTTGCACATTATTACAACACTGTATATATGCATTATATGACATTTGAAATGACTTTATTCTTTTGAAACTTTAGTTAGTGTAATGCTTACGGTTAATTTGTTAATTATCTATTTCACTTGCTTTGGCAATGTGAACACGTTTACCATGCCAATAAAGCCCTTGAATTGAGAAGAGAGGAGAGAGATGTAGGGGATGGTGAGGGAGACTTGGCTTTGTTGTCCTCACACCATTTACATTCTAAGAACTCTGCTAGTTTTAGGTATTTCAACCCAGCCTTCTCTAACCACCTCTACTGTCCTGAACTTTCTGGCCTCCCCAGTTTCTCAGATCAGTTCAAAACATGCTTTCATTCCTTACTCAATTCACGTATGTGAGAGACTAAGGCGAGAATGGCCGTCAGTTTGCCTTGCCCTCAGCTGGCTCATGTTATTGGTTACCTTGTAAAACCTGTTGTCTGTCTCTGACCCACGGTAGCATCTCAATTAGCCTCCACTCACCATCTCTGGGCCTGTATTCATAAAGACTCAAAGAGAAGGATGGCTGATCATTAGGATCTGTAAAGCAAAACTGATCCTTGAATACAATTATATGGACAGGGGAGACCTGGGCCTGTATCCACAAAGCGTCTCAGAGTAGGAGTACTGATCTAGGCTCAGGTCCAAATAATCTTATTCATTATGATCTTAAAAGGCTAAACTGATCCTAGATCAACCCTCCTACTTTGAGAGGCTTTGTGAATACAGGCCCTGGACTCTCAAACCTATTAGAGCTAGACACATACAATCGTCAACCCATTTCTGAAGCTCTTAGGCCATCTATATTCCCCCTTCTGTTCTGTTGTTCCTAGGCCATCTATACTCCCCCTTCTGTTCTGTTGTTCCTAGGCCATCTATACTCCCACTTCTGTTCTGTTGCTCCTAGGCCATCTATACTCCCACTTCTGTTCTGTTGCTCCTAGGCCATCTATACTCCCCCTTCTGTTCTGTTGCTCCTAGGCCATCTATACTCCCCCTTCTGTTCTGTTGCTCCTAGGCCATCTATACTCCCCCTTCTGTTCTGTTGCTCCTAGGCCATCTATACTCCCACTTCTGTTCTGTTGCTCCTAGGCCATCTATACTCCCACTTCTGTTCTGTTGCTCCTAGGCCATCTATACTCCCACTTCTGTTCTGTTGTTCCTAGGCCATCTATACTCCCCCTTCTGTTCTGTTGCTCCTAGGCCATCTATACTCCCCCTTCTGTTCTGTTGCTCCTATACCATCTATTCTGTTGCCCTAGGCCATCTCTGTTCTGTTGCTCCTAGGCCATCTATACTCCCCCTTCTGTTCTGTTGCTCCTAGGCCATCTATACTCCCCCTTCTGTTCTGTTGCTCCTAGGCCATCTATACTCCCTTCTGTTCTGTTGCTCCTAGGCCATCTATACTCCCACTTCTGTTCTGTTGCTCCTAGGCCATCTATACTCCCACTTCTGTTCTGTTGCTCCTAGGCCATCTATACTCCCACTTATGTTCTGGTGCTCTTAGGCCATCTATACTCCCCCTTCTGTTCTGTTGCTCCTAGGCCATCTATACTCCCCCTTCTTTTCTGTTGCTCCTAGGCCATCTATACTCCCCCTTCTGTTCTGTTGCTCCTAGGCCATCTATACTCCCCCTTCTGTTCTGTTGCTCCTAGGCCATCTATACTCCCCCTTCTGTTCTGTTGCTCCTAGGTCATCTATACTCCCCCTTCTGTTCTGTTGCTCCTAGGCCATCTATACTCCCCTTCTGTTCTGTTGCTCCTAGGCCATCTATACTCCCCCTTCTGTTCTGTTGCTCCTAGGCCATCTATACTCCCCTTCTGTTCTGTTGCTCCTAGGCCATCTATACTCCCCTTCTGTTCTGTTGCTCCTAGGCCATCTATACTCCCCCTTCTGTTCTGTTGCTCCTAGGCCATCTATACTCCCCCTGTTCTGTTGCTCCTAGGCCATCTATGTTCTGTTGCTCCTAGGCCATCTATACTCCCCTTCTGTTCTGTTGCTCCTAGGCCATCTATACTCCCCCTTCTGTTCTGTTGCTCCTAGGCCATCTATACTCCCCCTTCTGTTCTGTTGCTCCTAGGCCATCTATACTCCCCTTCTGTTCTGTTGCTCCTAGGCCATCTATACTCCCCCTTCTGTTCTGTTGCTCCTAGGCCATCTATACTCCCCTTCTGTTCTGTTGCTCCTAGGCCATCTATACTCCCCTTCTGTTCTGTTGCTCCTAGGCCATCTATACTCCCCCTTCTGTTCTGTTGCTCCTAGGCCATCTATACTCCCCCTTCTGTTCTGTTGCTCCTAGGCCATCTATACTCCCCCTTCTGTTCTGTTGCTCCTAGGCCATCTATACTCCCACTTCTGTTCTGTTGCTCCTAGGCCATCTATACTCCCACTTCTGTTCTGTTGTTCCTAGGCCATCTATACTCCCCCTTCTGTTCTGTTGCTCCTAGGTTATCTATACTCCCCCTTCTGTTCTGTTGTTCCTAGGCCATCTATACTCCCACTTATGTTCTGGTGCTCTTAGGCCATCTATATTCCCCCTTCTGTTCTGTTGCTCCTAGGCCATCTCTACTCTCCCTTCTGTTCCTATAACACAAAGAAATCAATAATAGATGGTGTATTTTCACCCTCCCTCCATAGAATCAATCACTCCCTCTGGTCAGTTCTCTCTTATGCTTCCTTTTCCTGTCCCATCCCACACTGGACAGGAACATTGCGCTCAAGGATCTATGAGTGACTTCCCCACCCCACACCTAGCTAAAAAGGTTAAGACATTGTTGCCTAACAGCTCCGTTCTGGGCTTTGGCCTGGCACCGAATGGTACATACAGTCCAGTCTGACAGTCGCAGGCTTTTAGGCTGTAGTAGCGTCCTAAAATATCACCCTATTCCCCATTTAGTGCACTATTTTTTGGACTAGAGCCCTATAGGTCCACCCTATGGGCTCTGGTCAAAAGTAGTGCACTATATAGGGAATAGGGTGCCATTTGGGATGCGAACAAAGTCCCCTGATCCAGGAGGGACCCCTGTAGGGAGAGGAGGTGGTCATGTGATCGTCTATATGTGGCATGGGTGGCGGGTGGGAATGGGTGAGGAGTCATAGGTCAGATAGAAGATTGCTGGATGAATCTAATCCAGCTGAATGCCAGGCATCTGACAGGTTGACACCACACAGTTTACCAAGGTCCCTATTCTCCTAACACACATCACACTTTCTTTTTACAAACCCAGACAGCCCAGGCCTGATGTCCTAGGTGTAGGAAGTTGGCTGAAGGGTGACAGAGGTTTCAGGCTTTTAAGTAAGTGAACCTCCCGTTTTAAAATGTGGTACTTAATGGTCTCCAAGACATTTAAACGGAAGCTCGTCAGGCGTATGAATTCACTGTGTCTTAGCAACAGTTCAGGATGGTGAGCACAGGAATTCCTAGGACCAGGTTGTCAGGAAGAGCAGCAGACATCCCAAATAGCACCCTATAATCCCTATATAGTGCACTATAATACCTATATTTTCACCAGTGC
Organism: Oncorhynchus masou masou; assembly: GCF_036934945.1. NCBI lineage: Eukaryota > Metazoa > Chordata > Actinopteri > Salmoniformes > Salmonidae > Oncorhynchus > Oncorhynchus masou. The sequence goes on from NC_088223.1 coordinate 17,904,809, forward strand.
CCAAAAGTAGGGTCCTATATAGGGAATAGGGTACAATTTTGGATGCAGAATCATTGTCGGTCTTAACGACCCCTTGATATTCTCCCAGGTTCTCACAGGACACATAGCTTTCAGTTCAGCCTCCTCTTCAGTTCTCACCCAGAGTCCTGCCAGCTCTCGTCAAAACGTCACCAGTCTGGAATCTCAAGAGAGAGAAAGCAAATGTGTGCGCCCAGGTGGTGAAACCAGAGGAACCCTGTGAACGGTGCTGTCTCTGCATCTCTGGTTCAGCTGCAGCAGCTGAAGGGGGGTGAGAGAGACTGAAGGGGGGTGTCCAAGGAAGAGCTTTTGGGTAGAAGTTGCCCATATGCACAGATCTATGATCAATTTGCCCTCCCCCAAATGCTAGCGTTTGAGAGAAGGGGGGCCTGAAGAGGGCACATGAGGAAACTGACATAGTCGAGGGCTACTTCACTTCCTTTCCTATACATGTAACCCTGCACAAAGGGACCCTCTCTAGAAATGACATCTGCACCAGCTGCTTTCCCACCTTCACAGATAAGGCCTAATTAAACTATATACGGATATTAGCACTCAATGTACACAGCAGCACTGTGTGGCTCAATTCAATTCTGATTGTTTTTTGTTGTATTTATTTAGCCCTCTTACCAGGTAAATTGACTGAGAACACATTCTCATTTACTGCAACGACCTGGGGAATAGTTACGGGGGGTGGGGGGGTTTGAATGAGCCAATTGGAAGCTGGGGAGATTGAGTGTCCATGATGGTATGAGGGGCCAGTTTGGTAATTTAGACAGGACACTGAGGTTAACACCCCTACTCTCACTATAACTACCATGGGATATCCAGTGACCACGGAGAGTCAGGACCGATTAACATCCCAGCCAAAATACAGGACCCTGTTCCCAATCACTGTCCTATAGACCAGAGGAAAGAGTTCCTCTCACTGGCCCTCCAACACCACTTCCAGCAGCATCTGGTCTCCCATCCATGGACCGACCCCGCTTAGCTTCAGAGACGAGCAGTGGGATGCAGTGTTGAATGCTGCTGGTTGGTGGCTCCCTGGCACAGCATAATTCCTGTACAGCCATACTGTAGTTATTCTCATGCTATGTGACTATTGTAATTAATCACACAAATGTATACCTCAGGGTATAATAACATTGAGGGGGAGATGTGCTCAGTTAGGCAGATACAGCTAATACAATTCATATGAAAACAGACTTACTCAAACCCAAAGTGCATACACACACACACAGATGAACATGTAGGCAATTGTAGGGACTCGCGCCATACAGAGTACTGTTGATGAGTAGAGCAAGTCAGACTTGGCTAGTGGATTAGTGTGTGTGTTAGAATGACAGGAGATGAGCAGGCAGTGGGATGCCTTCAGTCTCAGCTGTGATTCAGGACCTGTGGACAGTGCAGCGCTGGGAAGGGGGGTGAGCAAGAGAGTAGCAGACAACCCCCTCTGTCCCGTCTGTAAGAACAGTCCATGAGACTCTCGGAGGGCCTGGCATCTGAAACAAGGAACTTCCTCTCGCTCAGCTCTGAGATCGGCTCCACTAATATCAGAGGAATAGCACCAGTACTGACTGAGTACCCGCGAGGAATGATCTTTAAATGGGGAGAGCCAGGGTTGTGATGGTTCACACAGCAAGCAATGTGTGGGCATACATACATGCATACATGCATACATACATACGAGAGATGGCAAAAGAAAGACCACAAGAGAGTGAGGGAAAGCAAGAGGAGTGCCTCCACTAAGGTGTATTGCTGTGTATGTAGGCCTACGTGTCTGTGTGTACAGTAGCATAAGGTAAGAGGAGTGCATTAGAATACGTATCTGTGGCCCTCCTTGGGTTTCCCCTCTGGTGTAAACACAGGGTGACACTGGCAGAGACAGCTGGGCTTGTCTAAACAACCCCAGGGTAAAACACTAGGGGTGACGGGGCAAGTGTGGCTGGCTGTCTGACTGGAGGACGAGGAGTGGCTGGCTGTCTGACTGGAGGACGAGGAGTGGCTGGCTGTCTGACTGGAGGACGAGGAGTGGCTGGCTGTCTGACTGGAGGACGAGGAGTGGCTGGCTGTCTGACTGGAGGACGAGGAGTGGCTGGCTGTCTGACTGGAGGACGAGGAGTGGCTGGCTGTCTGACTGGAGGACGAGGAGTGGCTGGCTGTCTGACTGGAGGACGAGGAGTGGCTGGCTGTCTGACTGGAGGACGAGGAGTGGCTGGCTGTCTGACTGGAGGACGAGGAGTGGCTGGCTGTCTGACTGGAGGACGAGGAGTGGCTGGCTGTCTGACTGGAGGACGAGGAGTGGCTGGCTGTCTGACTGGAGGACGAGGAGTGGCTGGCTGTCTGACTGGAGGACGAGGAGTGGCTGGCTGTCTGACTGGAGGACGAGGAGTGGCTGGCTGTCTGAATGGAGGACGAGGAGAGGGTTTTAAGGGGGAGGGGGTTCTCTGTCCTCACCGACTCCTGACACTGTCTTGTAGCACAGTGATTCCCAATTCCACTAACCCCAACAGCCCAACTCCAGTAAGCCCAAAACGTGTGCTTGTCCAGGGCTACAACAAAAGTGTGTACCATTAGGGGTACTGGAGGACTGGAGTAGTTGTACCGTGACTAGCGTCCCGTCCTTGTTACCAGTTGTAAAATAATTAAAAAGTGTTTTCTGTGAGTTGTTCTGCCCCCATCACACCAAACTCCAAACCTTTACACACCATCATCAAAGAGGTATGAAAGGAAAGCTGAGTGGTCAACTTAAATCTTTCTGGTCAGAGGATGTCACAGCAGAGCTGTGGTGCGTCTCAATGGAGCTTTGAATATGGTGGAGTAAAAAGCCCCAGATTATGTATGAGTTGCCAAGAGGAGTGTTGTGCCGGGCCCTGTGTAGTTCTGATAAGACCCGAGTTTAGGTCTGGCTCTGGATACAAACACAGTCGTGTTCATTAGCGCACACTGTGGAAAAACATTTCAAAACATTGAGCAAAGGAAAATTAAAACAAGCATTTCTTGTTGGACTGATTCGCATTTTGGTGATTCCATTCCGTTTAAGCATTTATTTACTGTCACTAAAAGGCTGCCATAAACTAAACTTGTTCAAAGGAAATGTTCTCTTTACACAATTGGATCTACATTACCTAAACCTCACTGTTACCATGGTTACCCCATGGCTATTCAGTCTGGGAAAAAAGACACCCTAAAAAAAGATACAAGAGACACTTAACCGGTTGTCCGCGCTGTTGGTCCTTTTGATGAAATATCCACAGGAAAGGGTTGTTTCCCGACTTTGAGGAGCAGGTAGGTTCAGTCGTTTGTATGTTCAATCTAACGCATTGCACGTTATGCACAATATGTCAACAGCAGCCGAATCGAATGTAACAGCACGTTTCCTGCAATCAACTGAAAGTGTTTGAAATTTGCCATCGGATTATGTGGGACAATGTTCGGTCTGTGGTTGGGTTAAACTCAGCCATTGTTTGTCATGTGCAAATTTGCTTCATTGTTGAATATATAAAACCGCAAATACACAGACCAGTGTACTGAAAGTCGGGTTAATATAAGGACAAAAATTAGCGGACAACAGGTAAAATAAGTTTTAAAAATAAATAAATAAATGCAACATTCTGACTAATGGGACTATTCGTGAATGCTAAGCCTACATGTTAAACAACAGAGTAAATCTTCCACTCTCGGGTTCTAAAAGAGGGTAGGACCTCCAATATGACTACTCCTGGACGGGATGTTGTAGTTTTTTTTCAAAGGATTCCATTGCACACTGGCCATAATCGACCATTAAACAACATAGTCAAACAAATTAGTCAACTAACAATCAGCAAAAAAGTGGTAGTTTTTGATCTGAGATGTGTTGACATACAAAACAAATGCCTCTACAGGTATCAAGGATTTTAAAGTAGACAAGCAGTAGGCCTATAAATTATTTCCAATTAACAACGCCAGTTTTGGTGAAATTCAATTATAAAGCCGTTCTATCGGGGATTTTATTAAGTTAAGACGGCGGAAATTGAGTGTGAGGTCCCATGTTGTGATGTATTGCGAACGTGTGAGCTAATTGCCAACAAAGCAACTCCACCTGATGAATTAAGAATGACTCAAAGGAAAACGTGGCACGTGCATTATTCAGGAAGTCATGACAATATACAATTGTTTCAATGCAGATATAAGTCATGTAAAAAAATATGGCAAAGTAAATATACAAATTCAGCTATTGAAAGTGTAAATCCGCATGCGCAAATGAGATGACTAAGCCCTACAACATTGTATTGAAATACAATTAGGGTACTTACATGAACGCATGGTAGATGAATGCCCATCCTCGTGGCCTTTCCAGTACGTTGTACAAGAAGTTCTGAAACTTTCTGTAGCGCTTGCTGGAGGCCGAGGTGGTCGCCCGGGGTCCAAGACGCCCGGGCAGCGGGGTACCGAGGAGCCCGGTGCGGTGAGAAGGGTGCACGCGCTCCGGGGTCGATGGTTCACTCCTCTCCGTATGAACGGCGGTAAGAGCCACAAACTCAACCCGTCTATCGTCGTTAGGTGCGGGGAGAACCAACATTCTAATGCCACCGTTATTTGATGGGGTGCTTAACATGGTTAAAGTATATCTATATAAGTAATAAATGTAACGGACTTCAGTTTCAATCACCTATTTAACAGTGAGTCCATATCTACATTGGTGATTTAGCCAACTGAATTCGAAGCCATAATCAGGTTGTCTGCATCGGATAATTGCTTGGACTAAAGACTAATTACAGCGAGTCAATTTCTTCCCTCTAAAAGTCTGGGTCTGGACTCTGAATTTAATTTATCAAAAAATCAAGTCACAGCCATAAAATAAAATTCGCATGGCATTTTGACAAGTGCGGTATGTAAAACCGTAACCTTTGAGAAACTCAAATGCAAAGTTGTCAAAGGTATTACGCGATAATTCCAAGGACCGTTAAATCTTGGAAAACGAGGTGCAATCGAGTGATGATTACAATATATGTTGGCCGTGGGAACGGTAACTTTATAACCTACCCTATTGCTAATTAGTATAGTCGTCCCCACATGCGCATCTTGCTCGAAATTAGCCTATATGGAAAACACTTAAAGCCCGCAATTGAAAGCTTAAAGCAGACAAGTGTATTTATTAAAGGACTACAATTAAGTTGGTTAAATAACTATCGATTGAACATTATCGCCCTGCTCTTTTATACAATTATTTACATTAATATTATATTAAATATGAGGTTCGCTGCTGCACAACATGCCCACTGAACTGACACTCACTCCAGCCGACTTTCCTGAGGAGTCTCGCTGGTCCAGCGCGCTCGTGGTGAGGAGCGGTGAAGACCGTCCGTGAGATATCTAAACTCAAGAGTCAACTTTACTCTAAACTTATATTATTTCAGAGAGGACTCTCGGGTCACACGCAGCAGAATCAGATGGTCCAGAGATAAATTAGAGGGACCCCGGGCCGTTGCGCTTCCGAAGACTTCGCACGCACAAACCAAAAGCATCTGGCTGTCTTGAACACACGGATTGTATGGGATGGACGCTGAGAGAGGGAGCGAGAATGCGCACGGTGATATTCGGTTGTGTGTAATGTTTGCTCAGTAGCATGAGACAGGTCTAATATCTCTGAGCTAAGTGTTCATATTTTTGATGAGGCTGACAACTTTTCATTTTAGAAATACAGATGCAAACATCACAGTTATGGTATGTTAGTATTTGGAGCTATAATAAATGTTTAATTATTGGGCACCACATTGATAGACTTGGTTGTCACACATTTGTCATGCCTTTCAGTTATCAGTGGTGACCAAATCAATTGTTTCAACTTTCTCCTGTCATGAGGCAAGGGCACTGTAGGCCTACAGAGGGAGACTCAATGAAAATGTAATGTAGCCTGTGTGTATATGGTCAGTGCTATCTGGGATCCTTGTGACATCCCTACCATAACCTTTACCAAATCCTTACCTAACCATTTTAAATGTCAACTTCAATGGGGGGGTAGGGACGTCCCAAGGATCCCTGCTAGCACGGACCATATGTTTACAATCAGAGCTGTATCCAGGGGTACTGGGCAGGGGACACAAGATAAGAGGGACAGACAGTGGCCTGACCATGGAATTAGAATACTATTATGACATAGCATGACAATAGATCACAGAAAAAACATAGGAATAGAAGAGGAATTCTGGTTATGACACATTGTGACAATAGGAATAGATTGGGAATCCTAGTTCTATGGTCCAGGGATTCTATTTCTACAGTCCTGACAAGGAGCACCCGGGGTTATGTGGTTCTGGGCATGACACACATTGTGGCTATGACACACAGTGCCCTGCAGAGCGGTGACAGCGGTCACCTGTTTAGACGGGACCTCTCCAGAATGCTTTTGTAAGGTTCCTGTCCTGTTTTGCCACATCATCACGGATCACACTAATGACATCAACAGATGGCAAGCCAACCGTGGGTTGTATTCATTAGTGCGCCATATTTAAACTTTTTGCAACGAAAAACCTTTTGTTATTGGACAAGTTCAGGTAGACCTGCCCTGTTTCAGTCAGTGTTCTTCCGTTTGGTGCCTTGTGAATACAACCCATCTCTGCTGCAGTGGCAGTACACTCAAAGAGATGGAGAAAAGTGATTTACAGGACAACCTGTAAACCAAAGCACATAAATTAATATATCAGTGGTCTAAAGTGTAAAATACCATATTTGAACAGAAAAACTCACATGAACGAAATTAAATTTCTAGAAGACGTGCTTGAACATATACAGTGCCTTGCAAAAGTATTCGGCCCCCTTGAACTTTGCGGCCTTTGCCACATTTCAGGCTTCAAACATAAAGATATAAAACTATTTTTTTTGTGAAGAATCAACAACAAGTGGGACACAATCATGAAGTGGAACGACATTTATTGGATATTTCAAACTTTTTTAACAAATCAAAAACTGGGCGTGCAAAATTATTCAGCCCCTTTACTTTCAGTGCAGCAAACTCTCTCCAGAAGTTCAGTGAGGATCTCTGAATGATCCAATGTTGACCTAAATGACTAATGGTGATAAATACAATCCACCTGTGTGTAATCAAGTCTCCGTATAAATGCACCTGCACTGTGATAGTCTCAGAGGTCCGTTAAAAGCGCAGAGAGCATCATGAAGAACAAGGAACACACCAGGCAGGTCCGAGATACTGTTGTGAAGAAGTTTAAAGCTGGATTTGGATACAAAAAGATTTCCCAAGCTTTAAAAATCCCAAGGAGCACTGTGCAAGCGATAATATTGAAATGGAAGGAGTATCAGACCACTGCAAATCTACCAAGACCTGGCCGTCCCTCTAAACTTTCAGCTCATACAAGGAGAAGACTGATCAGAGATGCAGCCAAGAGGCCCATGATCACTCTGGATGAACTGCAGAGATCTACAGCTGAGGTGGGAGACTCTGTCCATAGGACAACAATCAGTCGTATATTGCACAAATCTGGCCTTTATGGAAGAGTTGCAAGAAGAAAGCCATTTCTTAAAGATATCCATAAAAAGTGTAGTTTAAAGTTTGTCACAAGCCACCTGGGAGACACACCAAACATGTGGAAGAAGGTGCTCTGGTCAGATGAAACCAAAATTGAACTTTTTGGCAACAATGCAAAATGTTATGTTTGGCGTAAAAGCAACACAGCTCAACCACAACACACCATTCCCACTGTCAAACATGGTGGTGGCAGCATCATGGTTTGGGCCTGCTTTTCTTCAGCAGGGACAGGGAAGATGGTTAAAATTGATGGGAAGATGGATGGAGCCAAATACAGGACCATTCTGGAAGAAAACCTGATGGAGTCTGCAAAAGACCTGAGACTGGGATGGAGATTTGTCTTCCAACAAGACAATGATCCAAAACATAAAGCAAAATCTACAATGGAATGGTTCAAAAATAAACAAATCCAGGTGTTAGAATGGCCAAGTCAAAGTCCAGACCTGAATCCAATCGAGAATCTGTGGAAAGAACTGAAAACTGCTGTTCACAAATGCTCTCCATCCAACCTCACTGAGATCGAGCTGTTTTGCAAGGAGGAATGGGAAAAAATTTCAGTCTCTCGATGTGCAAAACTGATAGAGACATACCCCAAGCGAATTACAGCTGTAATCGCAGCAAAAGGTAGCGCTACAAAGTATTAACTTAAGGGGGCTGAATAATTTTGCACGCCCAATTTTTCAGTTTTTGATTTGTTAAAAAAGTTTGAAATATCCAATAAATGTCGTTCCACTTCATGATTGTGTCCCACTTGTTGTTGATTCGTCACAAAAAAATACAGTTTTATATCTTTATGTTTGAAGCCTGAAATGTGGCAAAAGGTCGCAAAGTTCAAGGGGGCCGAATCCTTTCGCAAGGCACTGTAACTTTGGACCTTCTGTGACACTGGAAAACAAGGAATGTATAGCTTCAGCAACCTACAAAACAAGCATTCATCATTGTCACCATTTTGGTATGTAGCCTAATGGTGCACAATATACACACTCCTGGTCTATTTGATTATTTTCATTAGTTTATGAAACATGGTTGAGGAATGAGCAGGGGGATGCATGGTGGTTCCACTGCTGTGCTGGAGCTACAAATCTCTAGTGTATTCCCAGGACCCTATGCTTACATACTTTACATCGCTCAGCATTAACTCTTTACATTGCTTCAGAATGCATACAGAGGGCTTTACAAACGTATAGGCAATAGGTTGTAATTTGGGAGGTAGCCTAGCTATGCAGTATGTGCGTTGCTTGGACACTTATTTCCAGGCAATTAAGGTCAACTCAAATCTAGCAAGATATACATCATCCTCGGACGTTGTCATTGGTTTGTTTCACACTATACACCACCCATCCTGTGCCGAGGTAAATAATGACCTGGTTAAGTTCGCTTTGACCAAAAGCTTAGCCTCTATAAAATCAGACATGCATATGTTCCCTGAGCATGCATAGGCTCTCTGGAGGAGGCTCTATAACAGTCAACACCTTAGTCATAGTGGAGAAGGCATCATCAAAACATTCCTCCCACCATCCCCCCTCTCCCTCTCAGCAGCCTTTCTGTGATTCTCCAGGGGGTTAGGCGGTGACTCCTGAAGTTGAGTCGAGCGAAGCGACGATAGACAGGGCTGATCTGGGCCTGCACCAGGGGATTAACATCAAAGTTTAACCGCGGAAAAGCATCCCACGGACCCTCCACCAACCCTCCAGCTCCCTCTGCCAACCCCTCCACTACCCCACTCCATCAGCCCTCCACCATCCCCTACACTAATCAGTCCACTACCCAGCACCATCTTCACCCAGCTCTCTTAATTAACATGCAGACAGGACAGAATTGGAAAGGACCGGGTCTGGCTGCATGGGCTTCTGACAAAACAACAGCTGAGCAAGGTCACAGCACAAATGTGTCATTAGCCATTCACTAACACACAGATGTGCATGCAAACACACAGACTCTTTCTCACACTCCAATACTGTACACTTGAGAAGCCGCCTCACACACACACACACACACACACACACACACACACACACACACACACACACACACACACACACACACCTATCCACTGGGGTATTACACAGGCCCACACAATCATAAACACTCATTGTCCTCTTGTCTTGAGCAGGTTGGAATAACTTTGGGTTACACCATGTAATGTAAGGTGTGAAAGGGGACAGTGTCAACATGTAAGGTAAGGTGTCAAAGTGGACAGGTGACACCATTTAAGGTAAGGTGTCAAATGGGACAGGTAACCATGTAATGTAAGGTGTCAAAGGGGACAGGTGACACCATGTAAGGTAAGGTTTCAAAGGGGACAGGTGACACCATGTAAGGTAAGGTTTCAAAGGGGACAGGTGTCACCATGTAAGGTAAGGTGTCAAAGTGGACAGATGACACCATGTAAGGTATCAAAGGGGACAGGTGACACCATGTAAGGTAAAGTGTCAAAGGGGACAGGTGACACCATGTAAGGTAAGGTGTCAAATGAGACAGGTGAACCATGTAAGGTAAGCTGTCAAAGGGGACAGGTGACACTATGTAAGGTATCAAAGGGGACAGGTCACACCATGTAAGGTAAGGTGTCAAAAGGGGACAGGTGACTATATAATGTAAGGTGTCAAAGGGGACAGGTGTCACCATGTAATGTAAGGGGTCAAAGGGGACAGGTGACAACATGTAATGTGTCAAAGGGGACAGGTCCCACCATGTAAGGTGTCAAAGGGGACTGGTGACACCATGTAAGGTATCAAAGGGGACAGGTGACACCATGTAAGGTAAAGTGTCAAAGGGGACAGGTGACACCATGTAAGGTAAGGTGTCAAATGAGACAGGTGAACCATGTAAGGTAAGCTGTCAAAGGGGACAGGTGACACTATGTAAGGTATCAAAGGGGACAGGTCACACCATGTAAGGTAAGGTGTCAAAAGGGGACAGGTGTCACCATGTAATGTAAGGGGTCAAAGGGGACAGGTGACAACATGTAATGTGTCAAAGGGGACAGGTCCCACCATGTAATGTGTCAAAGGGGACTGGTGACACCATGTAATGTATCAAAGGGGACAGGTGCCACCATGTAATGTAAGGTGTCAAAGGGGACAGGTGACACCATGTAATGTGTCAAAGGGAACAGGTGACTATATAATGTAAGTTGTCAAAGGGGACAGGTGACACCATGTAAAGTAAGTTGTCAAAGGGGACATGTGACACCATGTAATGTGTCAAAGGGGACAGGTGACACCATGTAAGTTAAGGTGTCAAAGGGGACAGGTGACACCATGTAAGGTAAGGTGTCAAAGGGGACAGGTGACTATATAATGTAAGTTGTCAAAGGGGACAGGTGACACCTTGTAATGTAAGGGGTCAAAGGGGACAGGTGACACCATGTAATGTAAGGGGTCAAAGGGGACAGGTCACACCATGTAATGTGTCAAAGGGGACAGGTGACACCATGTAATGTAAGGGGTCAAAGGGGACAGGTGACACCATGTAATGTGTCAAAGGGGACAGGTGACACCATGTAATGTGTCAAAGGGGACAGGTGACACCATGTAATGTATCAAAGGGGAACAGGTGACACCATGTAATGTGTCAAAGGGGACAGGTGACACCATGTAAGGTAAGGTTTCAAAGGGGACAAGTGACACCATGTAATGTGTCAAAGGGGACAGGAGACACAATGTAAGGTATAGTGTCAAAGAGGACAGGTGACACCATGTAATGTAAGGGGTCAAAGGGGACAGGTGACACCATGTAATGTAAGGGGTCAAAGGGGACAGGTGACACCTTGTAATGTAAGGGGTCAAAGGGGACAGGTGACACCATGTAATGTAAGGGGTCAAAGGGGACAGGTGACACCGTGTAATGTAACGGGTCAAAGGGGACAGGTGACACCATGTAATAAAAAAAGGTTTTTAACCTTTATATAACTAGGCAAGTCAGTTAAATAAGATTTTGTTCTTACAATGACAGCCTAGGAACAGTGGGTTAACTACCTTGTTCAGGTGCAGAATGACACATTTTTACCTTGTCAGCTCGGGGATTCGACCTAGCAACCTTTCGGTTACTAGTCCAACGCTCTAACCACTAGGCTACCTGCCGCTCCATGTAAGGTGTTGAAGAGGACAGACGTCGGGCTGGCACGGTTGTGCTCTCACACCCCGCTCTCCTCCATTGCATACTGCTCTGCTCTCGAACCGGCATTCACTCACGCCCCACAGAGCCGAGCTGAGCTCTAGGAGTAGACAGCCGTACTGGGATTTCATGGGAACTTAAAAATCCCCCCACATCAGCAGCACGTAGTGCAGAACTCTGCTGCTCGCTCTCGCTCCGACGGACCCCAACAACCTTTTATATCCGCTGAACAACTTGGAGCTTTACATACGCGTTACACCACTTAATGGCTTTCCCAGACCACATTGTTTGGCTTTATTTAATCTTTATTTTTTTCTCCTTCCGTTAATCTGCATGTGTTTCCTCTTTTCCCCAGATTTCACTTAATGGAAAACATCAGAGAAAAAAATGAGGGGGAAAACACAGATCCATTTGTTGATACAGTGTGTTGTTGTTTGTTGCTTCATGTTATGATAGGCTTGGTAGTAGTCTTTGGAGAGATGCTGCTATCATTTAGACTATGGCTGAACTGGGGAAGACATTTCTTTTAAACCCACTAAGATTCATGTAGACACACTAAATGCCAGACACGCTATTGTAACATTAACAGAAAACACTGTTGTACTACACTATTGAAACATTAACAGAAAATGCTTTCAAATAGTTTAAAGAACAAACTAATTTAACGGTCAGCCTGTCTGAATCTCGAGAACACAGTCAAATGGGTGGAGGCCTCAGCAACGACCAGCACATTCATTACCCGGGGAAATAGCTTTTGAACCTTGCTGCTGCTGCCCCTTGCCCCGGTCCCCAGGCAGCCCTCCACTCCCCTAGCATATCTGCCCCGGTCCCCAGGCAGCCCTCCACTCCCCTAGCATATCTGCCCCGGTCCTCAGGCAGCCCTCCGCTCCCCTAGCATATCTGCCCCGGTCCCCAGGCAGCCCTCCACTCCCCTAGCATATCTGCCCCGGTCCCCAGGCAGCCCTCCACTCCCCTAGCATATCTGCCCCGGTCCTCAGGCAGCCCTCCACTCCCCTAGCATATCTGCCCCGGTCCCCAGGCAGCCCTCCACTCCCCTAGCATATCTGCCCCGGTCCCCAGGCAGCCCTCCACTCCCCTAGCATATCTGCCCCGGTCCCCAGGCAGCCCTCCGCTCCCCTAGCATATCTGCCCCGGTCCCCAGGCAGCCCTCCACTCCCCTACCATATCTGCCCCGGTCCCCAGGCAGCCCTCCACTCCCCTAGCATATCTGCCCCGGTCCCCAGGCAGCCCTCCGCTCCCCTAGCATATCTGCCCCGGTCCCCAGATGTCCCTGTCAGGCCAAACAACACATGAGCTAGCAGTGTGTGTGTGTGTGTGTGTGTGTGTGTGTGTGTGTGTGTGTGTGTGTGTGTGTGTGTGTGTGTGTGTGACCGTCACAGCTCAAAATCTGCCTCTGGACTCCCAACAACCTTATTTTACTTCCTTTGTTATTAAGACTAGATTAGCAACATTTTCTTTTTCTTTATTGTAAAGAGATAGTTACTTGCATCGTGTCTTTTTGCTCCTGATTTGAGCAGAGCCCTGCAGCTTTGTCCAGGTGGAAACAGGCCATGTAGTCTTCATAAAACACTGCTAGCGGTTAAAGCACTTAAATACAATCTCCCTGTTATCACATTATTCAATTGATGTACAGTGCCTTGCGAAATTATTCGGCCCCCTTGAACTTTGCGACCTTTTGCCACATTTCAGGCTTCAAACATAAAGATATAAAACTATTTTTTTGTGAAGAATCAACAACAAGTGGAACACAATCATGAAGTGGAACGACATTTATTGGATATTTCAAACTTTTTTAACAAATCAAAACTGAAAAATTGGGCGTGCAAAATTATTCAGCCCCCTTAAGTTAATACTTTGTAGCGCCACCTTTTGCTGCGAATTACAGCTGTAAGTCGCTTGGGGTATGTCTCTATCAGTTTTGCACATTGAGAGACTGAAATTTTTTCCCATTCCTCCTTGCAAAACAGCTCGAGCTCAGTGAGGTTGGATGGAGAGCATTTGTGAACAGCAGTTTTCAGTTCTTTCCACAGATTCTCGATTGGATTCAGGTCTGGACTTTGACTTGGCCATTCTAACACCTGGATATGTTTATTTTTGAACCATTCCATTGTAGATTTTGCTTTATGTTTTGGATCATTGTCTTGTTGGAAGACAAATCTCCGTCCCAGTCTCAGGTCTTTTGCAGACTCCATCAGGTTTTCTTCCAGAATGGTCCTGTATTTGGCTCCATCCATCTTCCCATCAATTTTAACCATCTTCCCTGTCCCTGCTGAAGAAAAGCAGAACCAAACCATGATGCTGCCACCACCATGTTTGACAGTGGGGATGGTGTGTTCATGGTGATGAGCTGTGTTGCTTTTACGCCAAAGATAGCGTTTTGCATTGTTGCCAGAAAGTTCAATTTTGGTTTCATCTGACCAGAGCACCTTCTTCCACATGTTTGGTGTGTCTCCCAGGTGGCTTGTGGCAAACTTTAAACAACACTTTTTATGGATATCTTTAAGAAATGGCTTTCTTCTTGCCACTCTTCCATAAAGGCCAGATTTGTGCAATATACGACTGATTGTTGTCCTATGGACAGAGTCTCCCACCTCAGCTGTAGATCTCTGCAGTTCATCCAGAGTGATCATGGGCCTCTTGGCTGCATCTCTGATCAGTCTTCTCCTTGTAAGAGCTGAAAGTTTAGAGGGACGGCCAGGTCTTAGTAGATTTGCAGTGGTCTGATACTCCTTCCATTTCAATATTATCGCTTGCACAGTGCTCCTTGGGATGTTTAAAGCTTGGGAAATAATTTTGTATCCAAATCCGACTTTAAACTTCTTCACAACAGTATCTCGGACCTGCCTGGTGTGTTCCTTGTTCTTCATGATGCTCTCTGCGCTTTTAACGGACCTCTGAGACTATCACAGTACAGGTGCATTTATACGGAGACTTGATTACACACAGGTGGATTGTATTTATCATCATTAGTCATTTAGGTCAACATTGGATCATTCAGAGATCCTCACTGAACTTCTGGAGAGAGTTTGATGCACTGAAAGTAAAGGGGCTGAATAATTTTGCACGCCCAATTTTTCAGTTTTTGATTTGTTAAAAAAGTTTGAAATATCCAATAAATGTCATTCCACTTCATGATTGTGTCCCACTTGTTGTTGATTCTTCACAAAAAAATACAGTTTTATATGTTTATGTTTGAAGCCTGAAATGTGGCAAAAGGTCGCAAAGTTCAAGGGGGCCGAATACTTTCGCAAGGCACTGTACATCATGTATGTACATTGTGTCCATACTAGACACAATGTCTGCTACATGCAGAATGAATCACACTGGTTAGTTAATCATGGATGGACCCCTGACCTTCTGCCTTGTAACTGTGATGCCTGAATAACCACAGAATGACAAAATCTCCCACACCTCAAAGATAAAGATCATCAAACACATGGTCAAGATAGACCAGAATCCATCTAACTCAAAGTCAACTCGTCTTAATAAGGTCTGATGTGGTTAACTTGTTGGGACAAGCTGGTGTGGTGGCCGCACCACAAGGTCACAATGTGCGTCCCAAATGGCTCCCTATTCCCAAAGGGCTCTGGTCAAAAGTAGCGCACTATATACGGAATAGTGTCACCTGGGACCTACCCCAACGTGGAGCCAGAGCAGTCGGTCATAATTCACCTCTCCAAAGTTACCTTGATCTAAGCGGTGGGGGCTGTTGGACAATCCTATTCACGCTCCACTTAAACTACATAAATTTCTCCCAATCCTCATTGCCCCTTATGAGACGGGGGCGAGCATGAGTCTATTCATTAATGCAGTTATTGTTCAGTGATTTAAGTCGATTAGAATGGGAATGGGTCCCAATCTACCAGTAGGCTTATGGACCAGAATAGCATCACTGTTTACCTGTTACATAACGCAAACGGTTTCCAGCACTTAAACCCTGACTGACCCAACCAAAGACCTAGCACTATTATCAGACAGACGGATTTTAAATGTGGACAGCACTCAAAGCTAAAGGTAGGGCTAATCTTCTCATTCGGTAGATGTTAGACTCACTGGGCCAGATGGGGAGGTTAGCAATAAGTAGAACGAGGAGTTATTTCAAGGTCAGTCTTGCAGACAGGAATAACTCCTGGCCCTACTCATACATTATAGACATTGCCCAAGTAATAATAAATCATTCTTATTGGGAAATATGAGATATTTAAACATTGTTGTTGACAAATTGCGGTTTATGTGACCAATTCCTCGAGGTAGGTGAGGCATCACTCTCGCTATATTTCTGTCCCAGCCTAATTACCTATTTTCCTTTTAAGATTTAGATCGGATAAGGAATGATGTCTGATCTCCAAAGTGCTGAGCCGTCTCCAGCCAACTACCTCGTGATTCCATTGTTACCCGCTTTCCCTTTCACAACGAACAGCACGTTGGAAGTGCTCTGCTGTTGGAAGTGTGGTCCTCTTGGGGTGGACATTTTATGGATAAATTAACCCAGTCGCCCCCTTGTGGCCATGGTGCTTACGTTCTTAGGTACGTCACCAGGGCGCATAGGCCATCTACGACTCTTCTCCATCGCACTCTTCTGGGTTGATCTCTCAATCTCGTACCATCACATGCCGGATTTTTGGCATCTGCTTCAAGCTCCCGCCTCCGGGTGTTTCGTTGGCGCTTTAATTTCCATTTCCATTGTGGGTTTCAGGATAGTTTGTCAGTCGATGTTGGAGGCCATAGAGTGATCGTTTTTATTCAGACAGTTGTAGAGGGCATAGACCCATATCTTGAAGTGATATTTGTCAAGAAATTCCCACTCAAACAACTTGTACATAATTTATCACCATCGAATCTAACCTATACCGACTGATAAATTGCTTCACTAACGGATAACTATAGCTAGGTTACCATCAAAGTAAAGACTGATTTTCATGCAAATATTAAAAAATCCGCATTTAGAAAATATGCGCATTTTTCCACTGGTGGCGTTTACACCAAACGGACTCTATTTTTTTTTTTACCAAACGGATTTGTTGCAGAAACAAAATTAGTGCGTGATGACGTAGGGCAAACAATTTATTTTTATTTTACCTTTATTTAACTAGGCAAGTCAGTTAAGAACAAATTCCTATTTTCAATAACGGCCTAGAAACAGTGGGTTAACTGACCGTTCAGGGGCAGAACGACAGATTAGCACCTTGTCAGCTCGGGGGTTTGAACTTGCAACTTTCCGGTTACAAGTCCACCGCTCCAACCACCCTGCCGCCCCAATGTACTTTTTCACTTTAGTTTTCATGTACAAAATAAAAATCGAATGTTCAAAGAGTTTCCATTGCATTTTAGACTCTACAGAGCAAGAATATGTGTATTTTTCCAACGGCAATCAACCATCGATCATCATGTCACCAGAAAATGACCCTCGAAATGTATTGGAAAGGCGCATCAAACTCATCACTGTGCACTTTCACCACCCTGTGAAGTGCATAACGCCAGATACCAACAAAATACATGTTTTGTTTTTCCGTATGTTTTGCTCGCATTTTAGGTATTTGACATACATGTGCTTTGCAACTAGGTAGTTTGAGTCTGTGTGTACTTTCGTTTGTACCACCGAACAGAAAGCATTAAAAATGTAATGCACACGGTACACCGAACTCACCGCGGCCTAGTGCGGCATCCCCAATGTAGTGTTGCGGCCTGCTCAATTGACAATGAATGACTTCCGCCGGAACGCATGCTCCATCTGGTAGACATAAGGCGTAATTATTTCATCTGTTGCCTAATAAACCAGTTTCCTGGGTCTTAGTGGGAGACCACCCAACATTCCAAGTTTACTTCGTTATGATAGTTATATCAATATTTGTGCATAAAGGCGTTTCCACCGCCATTTGTCGCATAACGATTTTTACCGACACAAAATGATCCCATCATGTTAAACTACTACATTCTGTCTGCATTTGTAAAATTGTACCGAAACGCCGTTTCCATCACAGCGGTCTTGATTTTTGTTTCTATGGTATTGCTCGCATTAAAACCTGTGGATGGAAACGTGGTTTATGTTGTACTATGTGGTAGTTACCAATAGGCTATGAATAGATTTCAATCACCTCAAACACAAATGCACATTTGCAACAAAAACTTTTGGGTGAAAAACTGTTAACTTTTCTGTTGAAAAGATTGCATGTATTGTTTTTTTATTTAGTTATTATTTTTTCCTCACAAACCCAAAGTTTGCTTACAAAAAAAAGAACAAAAATAAAATGTGTACCTATCCATTGCATATCATGCTGGCAGTTTAAACTACATGCAAAAACAACAATAAGAAGAACAGCTATGATAATGGTCATTACTAAATAAGAAAGGGAAGGAAAAGGGAGGGATGGTCATTTCAAAAGAAACCTTGACAAGTTACAACCGGTATTAAGAAAAGACTATAAAAAGGGGTCCTTGCTCCAGTAAAGTCTTTTTTTTTTACATTAGGCTTTCTCTACGAGCAAGGAAGGAGAACCAAAAACCACTCTGGATAGGGGAGAGACTGCATATAAGGCAGAGAAAGGCCTAACCACTCCCTGCTCCAAGAATGATAGTGATCAGTGTGGTGATTCATGAAGAGGAAAGAGAGATGGAAGAGGGCCACTGAGCCATGGGAGAGATACTGCACCATAATGGACGGACACACACGCACAAGGGTCATACATACTAAATACAAACTCCATCATACAGTTAGAAGCCCTTTCATTGAATGGCATGTCTCATCAATGTGAACAAAACAAAGAGGAACTAACAACAAACTATGAATTGATCCATCACGGCTGGTGTGAGTCTTTCATACAATTTACAATTAATTATTGTGCGCTAGCTTAGAGTATGGCTTTATAGTTTTTTCTTTTAAAGTCTATACATTAAGACATTACAACAAAATGGCATGATTCATGTTCTCTTGTAGACGAAACAAGGACCAAGCTTTCCATAGGATTCATCCCAAATTGCACTATTCCCTATAAAGTGAACTACTTTTGATCAGGGCCATATAGACCGTGGTCAAAAAGAGTACATTATATAGGGAACAGTGCCATTTGGGATGCAGACAGAACATAAGACACCCCTATATGGTGTACTTCACAGAGAGACAGAAGACATACAGATTATACAGCAAGGGTTGACAGACACGGAGGAAGAACAAGAGAGTTGGTCACTAAAAAGGAGGAAAGTTGGGTCCTGGAGGTTTCAGCATTTGGATACCCTGTGTGTGGCTGTCGTGAATGGGCATTAGGTGAGGCCTTTCTGGGGAACGTATCAGGTGAGTGTGGGTGCCAGGAGGAACTAACAGAGGCAGAGAGAGATGATATGACATGGGAATGAGGGAGAGTTGTCGGGCAGTCCCTTTGGTATCTGACCCAGTGTACTGAATAAAGAACTGTTGTTGTCAGAGAGTCCCTTGTAATTATCATGTCATATGTATTGAATGAGCGTGAGGGCACATCCCAAATTGCACCCTATTCCCTATATAGTGTGTAGGTAATAGGGTGCCATTTGGGACACATCCTAGGAGGTCCCTTGGCTGTTTGAGCCAGTTGCCCTTATTGATGGTAACAGGTGGTGGGATCAATGGTTCGGTGGTCTGGTGGTCAGGCGGATGCTTCCGGAGCCTCAGTCTCCGCTGACCTGTGTGGTGACCTGTCCGTCGGCCGTCTGGTTGGTGGACTGGATGAACATTGGCTGGCTCAGGTCCTGACCCGCCGGCATCGTCACCTGCTGAATCTGATACAACTGCTGTAAGGACACAGAGGGAAAGGGTGAGAGAGAGGAGGGTCTGTGCATGTGTGTGACAGGAGTGGGAGATGTTTGTCTTACCTGTCCGTCGGTAAACTGGTTGAATTGTTGCTGGCCTTGCTCCGTTTGTGTAATCTGAGAACAAACCAGAGAGAGAGGAGTCAGTCGTTCTCACAGCCACTATGAAAACCTACACCTCTGTTCAAATGCAACTGAAGGCAATGGACAATATAGAAGTCAATTCATGAAACAATATAGAAATACACAATCGTATAGTTACTACCGTAACAGCGTTAATGTTATTGTATAAACTAGTATAGTGATACCAGACCAGAGACTACATTATTGAGATTAAGTGTCACACACATATGATGCAATACTATACATTGAAAAGGTTCTTGTTCAGTACCTGTACCTGCTGAGTGTTACCCAGCGTCTGGATCTGTCCCTGAACCACCTGTGTGCCAGCGACGGGCTGTGCCAGCCGGATGTACTGCAACTGACCAGTGTTCAGCTGCACCTGCACACAACCACCACACGGGGGAGACAAACACCCACTTTAGGCAGGGGAGGTCATAGAAACACAACACAAACGTCATTATGATCGTTGAGCTATTTAGTTAGTGTCAAAATGGGGGAGAGGAAGGTTCAACCAGCTCTCTACAGTGTGTTTGGAGATTGATCGCCAACTTAAGAAAATGTGTTGTATTTATTAAATTAGAAAATTTGAAATGATTCAACTTTCCAGTTAGGTCACTCAAGGTGAGAATCTCCCCTCCCCCTCCCTCTCTCTTACTGGTATCTGCTGGATCTCGGCAGAGTTGGTGAGGATCTGCTGCATGACCTGCATGGTCTGTCCTGACTGCACCGTCTGGGTCTGGCCCTGGGATGAGGCCTGTACTATCTGGACCTGTTGGTCCCCAACCTGCATGGTCATTGGAGCACTCTGGTGGTGGGGGTGGGAGAGGGAGAATGTTAATTCTTAAACAACTGGTGAGAGTGTGGAGACTGTGACCATGTAATGATTGACATTGGGCTGGAAAACCTGGGCCTAATAAGTAGATTACAGTTAGAGTGGGACCACAGAGAGCGATGACAAGGCAGGGTTGAAAACCCCCCCTCATCTTACAAGCTGACAGACGATGATATGGTCGTGTCAGGCAACCCAGTCTCTTCAGGATTGGCTGATCGGATCTGATGAACGTCCCTAGTATGCAACAATAAAAAAATTCTAACGGCAGTTTTAATGAGCCGGCTGCTGCTGAGAGACAGCAGGGCTCTCGGGGTGGGGGGGGGTAAACTCAGTGAACTAGTGATGCAGCCAAACACAAGCTTCCTCCTAATCTTCCTGATTCAATGTGGAGGGGTGCCCTCCGGGGTGAAATTTCCACTAGGATCAGATCTAGGATCAGCGTTCCGTCCCCCAATGCTAACCATTTAGCGGGAGAAATGCAAAATCGATCAGCGTCCAGGGGCAACTTCACCCTACACTGAGGTGTACTGGACTGGGAGGGGGTTTCAGATGGGGACGGGGCGGCTGAGGAGCGGTGTTTACCGTGATGGGTGTGCCCTGTGACTGGGCTACCTGCACCTGCTGTAACTGTTGCATTGTGGCCCCCTGCAGCACCTGAAGAGGGGAGGGAGGAGGGAGGAGAGAGAGAGGAAGCTTTACAAAGATGACTACGAGCACATGCAGAGCGCACAGGAACACACACACATACAGTAGACAGGTGTCGTCAGATCACACACACAACAATGAGCATGTGAGCACAATGAAATGCTGCATAGAACAGAAGTGATGTGCAGAATTAATGAAGGAATAGCAGCTGTGAAATCCAGGTATAGTGAAGTTAATGAATATAAAGACGTAGCCTACAGTCGGAAATGGTAGTTATATTAATATAAAGACGTAGCCTACAGTAGGAAATGGTAGTTATATTAACATAAAGACGTAGCCTACAGTAGGAAATGGTAGTTATATTAACATAAAGACGTAGCCTACAGTAGGAAATGGTAGTTATATTAACATAAAGACGTAGCCTACAGTAGGAAATGGTAGTTATATTAACATAAAGATGTATCCGACAGTAGGAAATGGAGGTTTGGTTTCCTAACAGATCAGTCCATTAGGGACTTTGTGACCTGAGAGGGCATTTGACAGAACTGATACGACAGTGACGACTAGTGACAAAGCTCTTTGCAGTCAAGTCTGGCGACACACACGATTTAAGATCTCTCTTCACCCTCCTCCCTCGCCCTCAATCTCCAGATAACTCTCGCTTTTAAAAATGACACTTTATCCACCCGTTCTTCTGCTCCCTCCAACCCTCTGGCCTCTTGACTGTTATCCAATAGTGATGCACCCTGGACTAGTCATCTCTTCTAAGGTGCCAGTCATTTGGTGACCTTCCCTGCTCTGTGACTAAGTGGACTGCAGCAGCAACAGTAGTAGCAGTAACATTAACATTAGCAGATATCAACAGTAGCAACAGTTCTGGTCTGACTGTGGAACTGCGACAACTCAATGAACTTAAGGCAGCATGGGGGGAGAAAAATAAAATACATTAAAAAAAAGAGCGAGAGAGAACAAAAAGAGAAAAGACAAAGAAGACAGACTAGGGGTGGTGGGGACCAGAGAAGACGACAAACTAGGGATGAGGGGGTGGGGGTTCCTCCTCTTCAGAGAGAAGTACAGTGGAGGGGTGGAGAGCAGTCTCACAGGGACTCCCAGCTATACAAGCAGTGGCCCAGAGCCATTTGATCTGCACACTTCAGTCACTCCCCTCTCCACTGTAGGTCCGTAACACATTAAACAGTAACACACTAGGACTACGTCTCAAATGGCACCCTACTCCCTGCATAGTGCACTACTTTTGACCAGGGCTGCACTCTATTCCCTACATAGTGCACTACTTTTGACCAGACGCAGCCCTAGTGTGTTACTGTTTAATGTGTTACAGACCTCCAGTGGAGAGGGGAGTGACTGAAGTGTGCAGATCAAATGGCTCTGGACCACTGCTTGTATAGCTGGGAGTGTGTGTGTGTTGGGTGTACGGGTCAATCATCCCTGCTGGTGGGAAAGAGTTGAAGCCAAAGTGGGGATCGGCTGTGCTTGCCAACGATAATATCAATAAAATCCACTGTTAATGCCGTTATTCCCCCATTCACACTGGACTTCACAGGGTTGTTGACTGGGTATGTTAGGAGAGCTTGTGTTCTGCCAGGCTGTGTGGTGTGTTATACTTAAGCAACAAGGCCCAAGGGGGTGTGGTATATTAAGCATGACAACGTGGAGTGCCTGGATACAGCCCGTACCTTTATTGCTATTATAAACTGGTTACCAACATAATTAGAGCAGTAAAAATACATGTTTTGTCATGCCCGTGGTATACGGTCTGATACACCATGGTTGTCAGCCAATCAGCATTCAGGGCTGTCACCACCCAGTTTATAATATGCCTTTGCCTATGCTGTATGTCGGTACCTTACTGGTTATTTGCAGTCTGTGTGGTGCGTTGTGTGTGCAGCGCGTATGAGTGTGTGTGTGTCTATTCTCCAGCGTACCTGTCCTTGCTGTGGCTGTGCGATAATGATCTGTCCGGGCTGGATGGTGGTAGTCTGTTGTCCCGTGGCCTGCTGGCCCTGCTGCTGACCCTGCTGCTGACCCTGCACTTGGACCTGACCTGGCTGCTGAGCCAGGGTGAAGTAGTACTGAACCGGCTCTGCTGGGGCCACTGACTGACGCACCTCCTCCTGTACACACACACACACACACAGGAAGAGAGGGTGAGAATGGAAGACAGAGAGAGCGAGAGAGAGGAGGATAACAGAGTGAAGGGCAGAAAGAGAAGCATATCAGTCCATTACATCTCCATTAATTATTTTGCCAGCGTAATACAATAAGCGAGAGGCCCGATAAATAACTAATAAGCTCTGGATGGATGAGTAATGTGATTCTGAATGGAGGTTCTGTCCCAAATGGCCCCATAATACCGAGGTAGTGCACTGCTTCTGAACAGGGCCCTATGGGCCTGCCCTACAGGCGCTGGTCAAAACAAGTGCACTTTATAGGGTACAGGGTGACATTTGGGACACGACCAGAGGATCCATTACTTTCACGTTTTATTAGTCTTATGTATGGGATATACATGGTATACATCGTCCAACTAAACACTTACTAGCAGCTTCTCAACAATAAGAAATAAAAAATAATAGAAACAGAAAATAAATGCATTAGTAAATCCATTATCACTGTGATGATCAACAACATTTTTCACAAGAACACTTCAGACTGAAAGGGATAATTTCTATTCATAAAAAAACAAGGCCTTGATACATTATTGAGAATGTTCTAAATCAAAGTGTGAAAGGAAAGCTAATTTAGTGACACATTGGACATGATCAACCATTAACAAGTCTGTACCCTCCTTGTGCCTAGTTATCATAATATACAGCCCAAAATCAGTTAGAGCCATGCCACGGCAAGGCCTCATCACAAGTACAGGGTAACAGTTCCCTAAAAGCTACTGGTTGGTTGATCTTCCCTGGGGTAGCCGATTTGCCCGTCACCAGAAGTGTAAACACCCCTCTCCCAGCTCGAGGATGACACAGCTGAGAGTGTAGGATGTTTACACCCCTGGTCACAGATCAGGTCAACTATATTGATTTATGGATGTACTGATAGAATACCATCATTTTAGGTAGGTCACAACTTACAAATGCTTGGGAGGCACTGCCTATTCTAAAACCTGTACCACTATCAAACTGTAATGTGGCAGAGGGCATCAGTTAACACAGTGGTGATTATGTTGATAGTGATTACAAGCTATGGGGTATTGGTGGTACTGTTGAGGGATGTTGGAGGTAAGGGTCAGCCAGACGCTGCAAACATCCGACTGAAAGCCCTCGCTGACCGAACACCAGCTTCCAGTCAAGGATGTTTACAGCGCCTCCAGGCTGCCAGGAGTGGTACTACACCCTGCCGGGGTCCTGAAATGAAATGCAGATGGACTCTCACACACTACCTGTCGTTTAGGGGGCTTGAGCTCATCCCGGGGCACGATGTCGATGAGGAAGTCAAACTGGTCGAACTTTGTTATCGCCATGGCAATGTCGTTCCTCTGAAACACAGGATAAGAGTTGAGGGTGAACATTAGGCTCCTCATTCAGTATGTGCAGAAACTAGACTAAATATAAAACCGGCTTTCTACTTCTGCTGCTCTCTCCAAATATAGCCTTTTTGAAAACGATTGAAGAAAAGACCGTTTATATAATCTTCTAGGTCATACCCGAACATTCTGCAGCTTTGTAAACAATACTAAAAGGAGCTCTCTCACAGTGGAACTGTAAAAGCCTACTTCAATCACACACACACTTGTTACATATCGCAATATTATTTTGGACAATATATCGATACTTTGACTCCAAGTATTGATCAGTAAAAAGTATAATATATAATATTTTTTATTATTATAATTTTAGAAAATATTGTTTTTGCCTCGGTAGCGTTAGCTAGCACTAGTCGGCTGTACCTGCGCCAAAACTTCCTGTATTTTCACCCTACATCTTCTTTTTAACTAGTGAGAAGCATCGAAGTATTGTAACAATATCGTATTGTGAGGTCCCTGGCAATTCCCAGCCTGAACATTCACCATGTAAAAAAACAGCAGGAATAGGCCCACTGTAAGAAACACCAGATGAACAACAATCGGGAGTTGTAACATATTCTTAGCATCACTGTCCTACTGGGCTCCCCCTTCTAGTGTGTGTGTGTGTGTGTGTGTGTGTGTGTGTGTGTGTGTGTGTGTGTGTGTGTGTGTGTGTGTGTGTGTGTGTGTGTGTGTGTGTGTGTGTGTATGTGTGTATGTGTGTATGTGTGTATGTGTGTGTGTATGTGTGTGTGTGTGTGTGTGTGTGATTTTCCATTGGATATTAAGTCCCCACCATCAGTCTATTTATAGTGCTGTGATTAATATCTGGTAACACCGGGTCACATCCACAGTTGTTATATTGATGAGTGTCACCATGGTGACCCTAATCGGCGTGCTGTCAGCACAATGGAACTCTGGCGAGAGCCGGAGTGTGTGTGAGAGAGAGAGATCGAGTGTGATTGAAAGCAGAGCTGTCTTATTAACAACACACACAGACGAGGAGCATACGCCAGACACGCATCACCATCTGTGGTGTAGAAATGTAATTAACATGCCAAATTGGCATTCTATTTCAAGGTTAACAAAGCTCAACTGAATGACATTTTCACTCTGAATTTATAGGAGTGAGATTTGACTTTGTAATTCAGCCCCACTGTTATGAAGCCATGTTGAAGGACAGAATTTGCCAAGATATTGTGCAAAGCAGTATCCCACACATACAGGTATGTGTATAGATGGAGATGAAAGAAGTGGGGTATTCTGTTTAAAGTTTCAGTGTGTGGCTGACTGTCTGGTCGACCCTTAACACCCAGGTGTGACTGGCCCTGGCTTTCCAAACCACTCTGATCAACTCTCTTCAACGTCTCTCTCTCACACACTCTTTCACAATCTTTCACTTTGTGTCTCTCCTCCTTCTCTCTTTCCCATTCCCTCACTCATTCTCTCACTTTGGCTCTCCCTCTTTCCCACTCTCGCCATCCCTTTCATCACACCAGGATCCATGTAATTCCCCTGGCTCTGGGATCAGAGAGCAGGCAAAATGGCATTCGAAGTAAAAGTGGGTCACGGGAGCCGAGCCCTGCTTTCACAGTCGACACAGAGAGAGAAGGAATTTAACAGAGCAGGTCCTCAGGGGATGGCCGTGTGGGGCCTCTATACACACACACACACACACACTGGGACCAGTACACTACGTGAAGTATTTACACGTGAACTTGGGCCAGCACACTGCACGTGTGAGGTCTTTACACGTGAACTTGGGCCAGCACACTGCACGTGTGAGGTCTTTACACGTGAACTTGGACCAGCACACTGCACGTGTGAGGTCTTTACACGTGAACTTGGGCCAGTAGACTACATGCGTGAGGTCTATACATGTGAACTTGGGCCAGCAGACTACATGTGTGAGGTCTTTACATGTGAACTTGGGCAGCAGACTACATGTGTGAGGTCTTTACACGTAAACTTGGGCCAGCAGTCTGCATGTGTTGTCTGTGTGAATGTGTGTGTGTGACCTCTATACAGACTAGGGAGGGTGTGACTGACCTGTAGGGTGCGTCTCTTGTTGTCTTCAGTGTGGATCCAAGCCCTCAGTGTGAGCTCTGTGATGAAGATCTGAGCTGCCTTGGCAAACAGCACCGGGGCCTCTGCACTGATCATCTATGGAGACATTGAGATGACATGTTAAAAACTAATATAGTATAGATAGACCGCCCGTATCCCTTGCTGCTAAAGGGGGAGACCTAACCTTTAGAAAACCTTTCCACAGAGTGACATTTAGAAGTTGGCCTGGGCAGGAGGTGGTCGGTGAAGCAGGCTGCAGGAGCTGCTGGGTCATGGCTAGCATCACGCCCCTCTCTGTCACACTCTGGGTCATGGCTAGCATCACGCCCCTCTCTGTCACACTCTGGGTCATGGCTAGCATCACGCCCCTCTCTGTCACACTCTGGGTCATGGTTAGCATCACGCCCCTCTCTGTCACACTCTGGGTCATGGCTAGCATCACGCCCCTCTCTGTCACACTCTGGGTCATGGCTAGCATCACGCCCCTCTCTGTCACACTCTGGGTCATGGCTAGCATCACGCCCCTCTCTGTCACACTCTGGGTCATGGCTAGCATCACGCCCCTCTCTGTCACACTCTGGGTCATGGCTAGCATCACGCCCCTCTCTGTCACACTCTGGGTCATGGCTAGCATCACGCCCCTCTCTGTCACACTCTGGGTCATGGCTAGCATCACGCCCCTCTCTGTCACACTCTGGGTCATGGTTAGCACCACGCCCCTCTCTGTCACACTCTGGGTCATGGCTAGCACCACGACCCTCTCTGCCACACTCTGGGTCATGGTTAGCATCACGCCCCTCTCTGTCACACTCTGGGTCATGGCTAGCATCACGCCCCTCTCTGTCACACTCTGGGTCATGGCTAGCACCACGACCCTCTCTGCCACACTCTGGGTCATGGTTAGCATCACGCCCCTCTCTGTCACACTCTGGGTCATGGCTAGCACCATGCCCCTCTCTGTCACACTCTGGGTCATGGCTAGCACCACAACCCTCTCTGCCACACTCTGGGTCATGGTTAGCATCACGCCCCTCTCTGTCACACTCTGGGTCATGGCTAGCATCACGTCACACTCTGGGTCATGGCTAGCATCACGTCACACTCTGGGTCATGGCTAGCATCACGTCACACTCTGGGTCATGGCTAGCATCACACCCCTCTGTCACACTCTGGGTCATGGCTAGCATCACACCCCTCTCTGTCACACTCTGGGTCATGGCTAGCATCACGCCCCTCTCTGCCACACTCTGGGTCATGGCTAGCATCACGTCACACTCTGGGTCATGGCGAGCATCATATCCCTCTCTGTTACACTCTGGGTCATGGCTAGCATCACACCCCTCTCTGTCACACTCTGGGTCATAGCTATCAGAAGGGTTCCTGCTAGATGTCCAGTATGTTAGTGATCTGCTGACCTTCCTCCTCACACTTAAGCTGCTACTGCTTATCTCTCTCGGGAGGAGCCCTACTTGGACACGGATACGGACACACACTCCCCATGCCTGTCCTCTCAGAGCAGAGCAGGAATAGCCCTGTTGGGTGATAAGCTGATGATGGTCTAATGAGATCAGTGTGTATATTTCAACATACAATGTGACGTGGGACTCAACATGGGAGGAGGTAAGATTCCAAATAACATGCCAAGTCAAAATGTTTCCTACACAATGAGCTATTGGATGCGGTGTTCATTTCAGCCAGCCGTGTAGCCACACCTCAGCTCCAAAATACTATATATTGTTATCTGAGTGGGGGTGTTGATGAAGACTTCATAGAGCAATCGCAGAAGGCGGGGACCTGCCTCATACCTTCACATCTTCGTCCAGCTTCATGATTTTCTTGATTCGGGCGAGAGGCAACTCCTGCACGCGGAAATCCTTCTGAAACAGAGCCAAGGGGTGTTAGGGGCAGGTCATGTGGAAACCACTTGTGAGGTGTGATGTGTGTGCCTTTGTATGTGTGTGTGTGCGCACGAGTGTGCATTCAATCAGAGGGAGGCCGTGACATACCACCGTGAGGTTCCTGATCTCTTCCATGACGCGGGGCCAGAAGGACTGTAGGCTCTGCTGGGCATCGCTGCCCCCGGCGCCAAACGAATCTGCAGACATGCTCACTGTACAGGGGAGAAGCGAGAGGATCAGACAAAAACACAACATCTACCCCAGGAACCAACTAAACCGACAAGTTGACTGACAATTGCACCCAAAGGCTGCACTGGCCAGAGCTCTAGGAACTCTGTAGGTTAACTTACAGTTAGAGTACATAGAATTATAAATATAGCGGGTCGATTCTATTTCTGTAGCAGCCCATTAATCCTGTGTGTTGACGTGCCTAATGACAGATCGCTGCATGAATCTGAATGGCTCAATCACATTAGTCACCTACAGCTCCTGGTCTGTCATGTCACTGTGTGGGGTATTACAGCAGACTAAACTCCACTCTATGGTCATGGAAGTTTACACCAATGGAGTGGAACAGAGACCAGTCTGTCATGTGTGGGGTATTAGTGACCCCAAGTATGACGACAGGCCTGAGTGCCCGATGTGTGTGTGTGTGTGTCACTCCAGGAGCTCAGAGTATCCTAAATAGAGCTCTATTCCAATCCCTCGAATAACAACTCCCCACCGCACTCAAACACCAAAAAACACACACACACACGTCATTGTGTAACGTGAGGCCGGAGTCTGGCTCCAAGGGGACACGCCAGGTTACTATGGCATGCCAGGAATTCCGCTGTGAATATTGGCCTGCTTGTCTGAGCCTGCAGTGCTGGAGAGTCTACACAGCTATCTCCCTCCCTTTCTCTTCTTCCCCGGGAAGAATGGGCAGGCGACGAGGGTAAAGGGAAACACTAATAGCCGGGTGTGGTGTGTGTGTCCGTTGGATTAATGCTGGTCAACTGTACATGATGAGACAAAGTGCCAGAGGCTGGAACAGGGGGAGGTAAGAGACAGGGTAGGGCAGGCTGTAGCAGTGCGACAGCTATGCCAACCAGCTATGTGGGTCAGACATGATGATGAGAGGGGGAGAGGGAGAGAAAAGCATGACCACATAAAGACGAGTCCAGTCTCTCAGCCATTGGCCACAGCTGAGCTCACGTCCTCCAGCAGCTCAACACACAGACAGCATTAAAAAAAGAGAGAAAAAAGAGCATTCCGTTCCATTATTTTCAAATGGAATCAATCAGAATGGAGTCAGGGGCCTCGATGAATCAATCAGAATGGAGTCAGGGGCCTCGATGAATCAATCAGAATGGAGTCAGGGGCCTCGATGAATCAATCAGAATGGAGTCAGGGGCCTCGATGAATCAATCAGAATGGAGTCAGGGGTGGAGGGGTTGATAAATCAACCAGGGCCGATGCTGTGGCGGGCTTAGACAGCAACTGACCTCTAAAAGTGGCTGTGATGAGTTGGGCTGCCGAGTGTCCAGTTTAATTTCAAGGTTGATTAAAGTCCTGTTGCAAATCCCTAACCAGCTTCCTCTTCACCTACAAAACAATCACAGCACTCCAGAGGGCACAGATGAAAGTAACGGTGATGGTATTTCTAATCTTATGGTGGAGTCAGGCTAAGCCTACGATGACAAACCGAATGCCCTCTATGTCCTTGTCTAGTTGACTGTTTCTTTACTTGTACCTGAAACCTGTTCTGGTCTGAGTGACAAAGCAAAGAAACACTTAGCCTTAATAAATAACAGTATAAGGACACGTCTCCTTCCAGGAACACTGTTTTGTTTGTCTCTTTTTACAGTTCCAAGGCGGCCCAGAGTTTTGTGATGGATACAGCAGGAGAGGAAGACATCTGTGTGTGTGTGTGTGTGTGTGTGTGTGTGTGTGTGTGTGTGTGTGTGTGTGTGTGTGTGTGTGTGTGTGTGTGTACCTACACTTTCTCCAACTGGTATCCAGATAAGAAATGATGATTAGATGATTCACTTAACACCATTACAATTTACTATCAGGCAAATTACCACAGCAACGGTGCAATTTCCACTGTGTGTGTGTGTGGGGGGGGGTTAAAAAAAAAGCACACACTTTAATTAACTAGGAGATAAATAAGTAAAGCCTAACCACCCCACCCAACCTCAGCTGACTGAACTACCTACCTCAGGAGTGGGACTTTGCTCTCTCAGATGTGACTACATGATCCGGCTCTCTGAGTGACCCTACGACATTCAATATAAACGCCGCAGACCAAAAATCCCATGAAATGGGGTGAGGGGGGAGTGAAAGAGGGAAACATGCAACAATTTCAAAGACTTTTGTGAGTTACAGTTCATATAAAGAAGTCAGTCAATTAAAATACATTCATTGGGCCTTCATCTATGGATTTCACATGATTGGGAATACAGATATACATCTGTTGGTCACAGATACCTTAAAAAAGGCAGTTGCATGGATCAGAAAACCAGTCAATATCTGGTAATCACTATTTGCCTCCTGCAGTGTGACTCTTTCGCATAGAGTTATTCAGGCTGTTGATTGTAGCCTGTGGAATGTTGTCCCACTCCTCTTTAATGACTGTGCACTGTGCAAAGTTATTGGAAATTGGAGGGAACTGGAAAACGCGGTCGTAGATGTCATGGAAGAATTGAGACATCAATTTTCAGCTTCCAGAAATTTTGTACAGACCCTTGCGATATGGGGCCGTGCATTATCGTGCTGAAACATGAGGTGATGGTGTCGAATGAATGGCACAACAATGGCCTCAATATCTCGTCATGGTATCTCTGTGCATTAAAATTGCCATCGATAAAATGCAATTGTGTTTGTTGTCCGGAGCTTATGCCTGCCGATAACAAAACCCCACCATGGGGCACTCTGTTCACAACGTTGACATCAGCAAAACGCTCACCCACGACACCACACACGCTGTCTGCCATCTGCCCGGTAGAGTTCAAACCAGGATTCATCTATGAAGAGCACATTTCTCCAGCAGGTCAGTGGCCATCAAAGGTGACTATTTGCACACTGAAGTCGGTTACAAAGCCAAACTGCAATCAGATCAAGACCCTGGCTAAAAGCATGCAGATGAGCTTCCTCAGACAGTTTGAAAGTTTGTGCAGAGATTCTTAACCTATTACATCTATGGGTGCGCTATTTCATTATTGGATAAAAAAAACGTGCCCGTTTTAAGCGCAATATTTTGTCACAAAAAGATGCTCGACTATGCATATAATTGACATCTTTGGAAAGAGGACACTCTGACGTTTCCAAAACTGCAAAGATATTGTCTGTGAGTGCCCCAGAAATGATGCTACAGGCGAAACCAAGATGAAACTTCAAACAGGAAATGAGCAGGATTTTTGAGGCTCTGTTTTTCATTGTCTCCTTATATGGCTGTGAATGCGCAAGGAATGAGCCTGCCCGATCTATCGTTTCCCCAAGGTGTCTGCAGCATTGTGACGTATTTGTAGGCATATCATTGGAAGATTGACCATAAGAGACTACATTTGCCAGGTGTCCGCCCGGTGTCCTCCATTGAAATTGGTGCGCCATCTTCAACTGCACGTCTTTTTCCAAGCGATTCACCAGAGAAAGGAGACTACCACAAACGATATATCAATGAAGAGATATGTGAAAAACACATTGAGGATTGATTCTAAACAGCGTTGGCCGTGTTGCAGTTGATATTATGGAGTTAATTTGGAAAACAGTTCGCCGTTTTGATGACTGAATTTTCGTTTTTCTTTTTTGGTACCCAAACGTGATGTACAAAACGGAGCGATTTCTCCTACACAAAGAATCTTTCAGGAAAAACTGAACATTTGCTATGTAACTGAGAGTCTCCTCATTGAAAACATCCGAAGTTCTTCAAAGGTAAATGATTTTATTTGAATCCTTTTCGGGTTTTTGTGCAAATGTTGCCGGCTAAATGCTACGCTAAATGCTACGCTAGCTATCAATACTCTTACACAAATGCTTGTTTTGCTATGGTTCAAAAGCATATGATGACAGTGTTGTTAAGAAAAGGCTAAGCTTGAGAGCTAGCACATTCATTTCATTTGCGATTTTCATAAATAGTTAACGTTACGTTATGCTAATGAGCTTGAGGCTATAACTGGATACAGGTTTTTTTCATAGCCAAAACGTGAAGAAAACGGGAGCGATTTGTCCTACACAAATAATGTTTTTTTGAAAAACTGAACATTTGCTATCTAACTGAGAGTCTCCTCATTGAAAACATCCGAAGTTCTTCAAAGGTAAATGATTTTATTTTAATGATTTTCTTGTTTTTGTGAAAATGTTGCTGGCTGAATTCTAGGCTTATAGCTATGCTTGCTATCAATACTCTTACACAAATTGCTTGTTTAGCTATGGTTGAAAAGCATATTTTGAAAATCTGAGATGACAGTGTTGTTAACAAAAGTCTAAGCTTGAGAGCAAATATATTTATTTCATTTCATTTGCGATTTTCATGAATAGTTAACGTTGCGTTATGCTAATGAGCTTGAGGTTATAAATAGGATCCCGGATCCGGGATTGCTCGACGCAAGAAGTTAATTGTGGAAGTTGTAGAAACCCACAGTTAGTTGTGGAAACAGTTTCATCAGCTTTCTAGATAACTGGTCTTAGACGATCCCGCAGGTGAAGAAGCCGGATGTGGAGGTCATGATCTGTCGTGGTTACATGTAGTCTGGTGTTGTGAGGACTGTGAGGACTTACAGCTTAATTCTCTAAAATGATGTTGGAGTTGGCTAAACATTCAATTCTCTGGCAACAGCTCTGTTGGACATTCCTACAGTCAGCATGCCAATTACATGGTCCCTCAAAACTTGAGAAATTTGTGGCATTGTGTGCCAAAACTAAACATTTTAGAGGGGTGCTCCCCTGTGCTGTTTTCTTCTCTGCGGTTCCGTTGCCCTTCAGTGGTGTGAGTGAGTGAGTGAGTGAGTGAGTGAGTGAGTGAGTGAGTGAGTGAGTGAGTGAGTGAGTGTGAGTGAGGTGGCAGTGTTGGGTTTCTCCTGACCTGCACTATGTGCCTGTGCTTCGTTGGCAGACCATCCCAACGCCTCTCTCAAGTCAATGGTTTTCAGCAGGAGTAAGCAGCAGGATCTGCTGAATCAGCAGCATTGTTTCCTGCCAGCCCCAGCCTCTCTGCTGCTCGCCCCTGGCAGGTCGGCCCCCGACACGCTCACAACAGCTTCAGGGCTCAGGTCCAAACTGTCAATGACATTCCCTTACCTGGGCACTTGTGGACTGAACTAGCACTACATCGGAAAGAACTGGATAGGTGCAAGGAAAATGATGGAAACTTTCCATCTCGTCCTCTCAAATCTCTTGACTTGAGGTGATATAATTTGACTGACATCGGTTCAATTGAATTCCATTCCATATGTTTTTTTAATGTGCTCAATGCGCACATTGTACAATTTCTCTAGAGAAAACTGTGCGATGTAGTTTCCAATAGGCAAATTTTCAACATAGTTGAGCGCAGAAAAAGACTATAATCCATTGTACGCCTGCTACATACAGTGCCTTCGGAAAGTATTCAGTCCCCTTGACTTTTTCCACATTTTGTTACATCACAGCCTTAATCTAAAATGTATCAAATAATTTTTGCACCTCAATCTACACACAATAATGACAAAGCAAAAACAGGTTTTCAGAAATGTTTGGAAATGTGTACTCTTTTTTTTTTTTTTATAAATGTATTTACATAAGGATTCAGACTCTTGGCTATGAGAGTTGAAATTGAGCTCAGGTGCATCCTGTTTCATTGATCATCCTTGAGATGCTTCTACAACTTGATTGGAGTCCACCTGTGGTAAATTCAATTGATTGGACATGATTTGGAAAGGCACACAACCTGTATACAGAAGGTCCCACAGTTGACAGTGCATGTCAGATCAAAAACCAAGTCATGACCAAGGACCCGATGGTCACTGACAGAGCTCCAGAGTTCTTCTGTGGAGATGGGAGAAACTTCCAGAAGGACAACCAACTCTGCAGCACTCCACCAATCAGGCCTTTTATGGTAGAGTGGCCAGACGGAAGCTGCCACTCAGTAAAAAAAAGGCACGACAGCCTGCTTGGAGTTTGCCAAACGGCACCTAAAAACTCAAAGCAAAATTGAACTCTTTGGCCTCAATGCCAAGCGTCACGTCTGGAGGAAACCTGGCACCATCCCTACAGTGAAGCATGGTGGTGGCAGCATCATGCTGTGTGGATATTTTTCAGCGGCAGGGACTGGGAGACTCGTCAGGCAGGATCAGGGGAAAGATGAACGGAGCAAAGTAGAGAGAGAACCTTGATGAAAACCTGCTCCAGAGTGCTCAGGACCTCAGACTTGGGCCAAGGTTCACCTTCCAACAGGACAATGACCCTAAGCACACAGCCAAGACAATGCACGAGTGGCTTCGGGACAAGTCTCTGAATGTCCTTGAGTGGAATCAGCCAGAGCCCGGACTTGAACCCGATTGATCATCTCTGGAGAGACATGAAAATAGCTGTGCAGCAACGCTCCCCATCCAACCTGACAGAGCTTGAGAGGCTCTGGAGAGAAGAATGGGAGAAACTCTCCAAATACAGGTGCGCCAAGCTTGTAGCGTCATACCCAAGAAGACTTATTTACTTTGAAGAACTAATAGTGATTGTCAGACAGCATAAGCAGAATCTATATAGAGATAGATGTCTTGGAATTAAATAATGAAATCATCAAAAACAAATTAAGTAATATACCCAACTGAAATATTTTATTAAAGTAATGTGAATAATTGATGGTTAATAAGTAGTAATGGGTAGTCACTACCATCATGGGACTTTTATTAATTGTTTTATTCTGTGTTACATCATTCAACCCACATAATGCATAGCGCATTGAATGTTAAAAATATAATCAACATTTTGTAGTAATCTAAACCAAACCGGCCTCAAAAAGCACTAGTCGCTAAGTACTACCATATTGCTTGAAACTGTACTGTCCTTTCAGAATCCCCAAGGTGGAAGCCAAAGGCACAAAAAAGAGGGTGAGTTTTCAGATTGGAGTCCTGTACTGAAAGTAGCTAGCTAGCTAACGGAAATACACTCTCAAGAGAGGTGTTCACTGCTCTAGTAAAAGCATGGCTGATTGAGAGAAAATGAGTGAGTGAAACACTAATTCTGAGCAGGAAGTTAATAGCTTCCTTAATGACCTGGCTGGTGGATCTGAATGGAGGTCACAGTAGTGCGGACTGAGGAGAGCAGAGAGTATGACAGTTAATGGGCCGGGGGGGAGGAGGAGAAAACCTGGAGGCAGTCAGAGGAACAACTGCCCTCTGAGATGACCTGGACTGAAGCAGGTTAAAGAATAGCCTAAGGAGTTAAGCCTCTAGCCATGGTACCATGACTGGTTACAAGATGTTGGCGGAAGAAGTTCTGGCTAACTCATTAATCCAGACTTGTGAGACTCCCCTACGAGAGTCTGCACTAACTAACTTTGAAACGTTGATGAAAACCAGAATACTCTGGATGACTGCAGTTATTCAACCAAAGGCTATGGCTAGGCTATATAAGCTAGCTAGGCTATCAGTAAATTATGTATGATAGGCCTACAGTGCAAAAAAGTAAGAGTGTACATATTGCACAAGCTGCATGCAATGTCCTTAGCGGGGGTCAGTTTGTAGAAGCATGACTGCTTTGAAATTTGCAACAATGCAAAAAGGTCAACTCAAGGAAAGTCGCTAAAAGCAAGCCCTGTAGGATTCTATTTAGCAGAAAAACAGGCCCAATCACGAAATCAGCCTTTTGGGAGAGAAATTATATGCAGGTACCACGATAATATCACGGTGCCAGAACATCATGCCAATTATGATAGCAACATTTTAGAATACTGTAGTATCGTTTCATATGATACATTGACTTTTTTTGCCCTATAGATCTAAAGAACCTGCTGGTGCCTGTTTATTAAGTCAGTTTTGTTTATAAATTCAGGTCTCTTGTATGCGCAGGTTCAATAATATCCACTTCACTTTCACATATATCCTTCCTGTTTGGCCCTGTCCGGGGGTGTCCTCGGATGGGGCCACAGTGTCTCCTGACCCCTCCTGTCTCAGCCTCCAGTATTTATGCTGCAGTAGTTTATGTGTCGGGGGGTTAGGGTCAGTTTGTTATATCTGGAGTACTTCTCCTGTCCTATCCGGTGTCCTGTGTGAATTTAAGTGTGCTCTCTCTAATTCCCTTTCTCTCTTTCTTTCTCTCTCTCTCTCTCTCTCTCTCTCGAAAGGACCTGAGCCCTAGGACCATGCCTCAGGACTACCTGGCATGATGACTCCTTGCTGTCCCCAGTCCACCTAGCCGTGCTGCTGCTCCAGTTTCAACTGTTCGGTCTTATTATTATTGGACCATGCTGGTCATTTATGAACATTTGAACATCTTGGCCATGTTCTCTTATAATCTCCACCCGGCACAGCCAGAAGAGGACTGGCCACCCCGCATAGCCTGGTTCCTCTCTAGGTTTCGGCCTTTCTAGGGAGTTTTTCCTAGCCACCGTGCTTCTACACCTGCATTGCTTGCTGTTTGGGGTTTTAGGCTGGGTTTCTGTACAGCACTTTGAGATATCAGCTGATGTACGAAGGGCTATATAAATAAATTTGATTTGATGCGCATATCATGTGTGGCAGATGTAATCCTTTTTTTTAAACAGCAATTGGGGTTAAGTGCCTTGCTCAAGGGCACATTGACAGATTTTTCATCAAGTCAGCTCGGGGATTCGAACCAGCGACCTTTCGGTTACTGGCCCAGTGCTCTTAACCACTAAGCTACCTGCCCCCCCTCTACCTGCCCTCAATCAAAAGCTTCTCTCTGTCTGCTCTTCACATATATTCCTTCATCGGTTTTCTTAATAAATAGTTTAGCTGTGATGGCGAGCGGGATGCAGACCCTCATGAGTCCACTGTTGTTAGATTTGTACATTTATTACATTGGAGCAGCGCACAAAGAAAGCAATGTTGATACATTGTATAATTCCATCAAGCACAGACCAGTCTGAGTAGAATTTGCAAGTTCACTGTCATGCAACCTAAGAACGTCAGAGGGAGAAAAATGGAAAGAAAAAGTATTTTCTCTAGCCTAAACGGTTAAAAAATGACCCATATTACCGGAAGTCTTGTCTCTAGCCTAAACGGTTAAAAAATGACCATATTACCGGATATGCCTTTTTTTATTTTCTATTTGAGCGCATTTTATATAATTTTACAAACCATGTTACTGGCCATTTTAAACTAATCTCAGGTCAATACTTATTGGTTTGATAAGACAACGTTTGTCAATCACGTTACCTAACTAGACAGATTTTTAGAGAACAAGTATACGGGGGACGGGTCAAACAGGACGCTAGGTCACAGTTTTTCTCCCCACCGTGATATCGCGATTCAACTTGGCATCGTGATACTTGGCCTGGTATCGTTTGTAAAATGGTGGTATCGTGACAAGCCAAAGTCAAATTCTGTGTTTTTTAGGGTGTAATTGATCCAAAACAGGTACTTTGTCAGAATTTAAATCCTGAAAAAAACACAAAATGTCATGCTTTTTTTATTTTCCCGTTATGAATTGACATTGGAAGCTCAGTATCGCTGCTCTATCCAGTTCTACTCAAATTAAAATCAGTATGGGGAGAAACCAGTGTAGGACAAGCGTGAACATGAACATCTCTAAATAAAGCAATGGGAAAATTTGTAACTGAGTGAAGAGAAACTGAAAAGAAAAAAACAATCATTGTTGAATCCTAAGGGACCTATTATGGGCATAGCGGCAGCGGCATACCAAACCTAAAACAACTAGATATATTCATTCGGGGCAGAAGTAAAAACCCAATAGGCTGGGAGTAATATACTGTTTATACCATATAACGACAAAATTGTACCTCCCAGGGGCTTGCAGGGTTGTGTGCTATTATGCCACCGCTTAGAACTATAAGTTAAGCAGAACTATAAGAAATCTAACATGTGTCAAATTATTATATCCAGCTCAGGACTCCAGCTATGCATTTGGTTTGCTAACTTGTTAGCTAAGTGGCTAGATATCAAGACCAAGCTTCTTGGTCACAGCAGATATTTAATTCCCTCCTGGATCAACTTCCCTGGTGTCTAAATTGTTTTGTGCATCAACATTTTTATAAAAAAATAATCAAAAGGGTTTTATTTTAGTTTTTAGAAATAGCGCTCCTTGTATGCACATTCAGTAATACCGTATACCTGGTATGGTACAGAAACAGTATGAAAATCCCCCCCCCCCCCCCAAAAAAAAAAAATAGGGAACAGAAATTGGCAGTTTTGCAATGTGCTGGGTAAACAATCTACTCAAGCACAACAAAAACAAGGAGATGGTTCTCGTTCTCAGCCAGTCAGTGAATTACAGATTAACCCAGAATACACAGCTAGAATTGCATACATATGTTTGATCCGTCGATGGTCGATTTTGTACTTGAAATTTGTGCTTGCCCTGGCCCGTGTCAGAACTGTCTGTCCATCTGGCCCTGTTAACGTTGCCCTTGGTTCTGCTTCAAACCAGCTATAGGAACCACTCGCTCAGCTCTGATCTCCCAAGGTCATTCAACAGAGGAGAGAGAGAAACCAGAGAGGGAGGAGGGAAGAGAGAGAGCGGGGGGAGGGAAGAGAGAGAGCGGGAGGGAAGAGAGAGAGAGGGAGGGAAGAGAGAGAGCGGGAGGGAGGGAAAGAGAGAGCGGGAGAGAGGGAAGAGGGTGAGAGGGGAAAGAGAGGACAGGTTTTTCAACTTTCACTGCAGCACTTGCACGTGCGACACAATGGTTTCTATTTTCTTCACTTCTTCCCGAGGGGGGTCTTCCTTTGAGCACAAAGACATCTCTGTTAGCAAAGTCCCTTATTCCTCTGTCCCTCGTCCCTCACTGTCCTTTCATCCTCTCTCTCTGCCGGTCTCCCTCTCTATGCTGACTGAAAGACTGCAGGAGCCAGTCGCACATTCCTGTGACAGCTTCATCCAACACTAGGCCCAGCCGCTAGCTGCATATCAGCCTCAATAACAGAACACCACCAAACTTTATCTGGTAGTTTGGCTCATGTGTTGACAACACACACCGTGACGTACACACTCAACAAGGCTGCCTGCAAGGGCAAAGGAATAAGGCACACAATAGCTGTGTGGTCACTGGAGTTATTTTTAGTCATCCCTCTCCCCAACGGAACTTTCTGTCAGAGAGAGAGAGAGAAAGGTGGCACTTTCAATTAGGGAGAAGGGGAGGCAGAACAGAGCTAGAGATGATATATAGATTGCATCTAAAGAGATCACACATCAAAAACCTGTGGTCTGTCCCTAAAGCTGTCAATTGCCATTTGTCATTGCAGCGGACCCGACACAACCCAACTACAAGGTCTCAAATTCGTCCCCTAAACACGCTGTAGCGAGCTCAGCGCCATCTTGCCCTCTGCATCACTGTCAGGCGAGTGTAAACAACACTCCAAGGACCAGGCTTTGGGACGGGCCATGGACCGCAGTCACAGCAGTACAATCGTGACCATCCTGAATGACTTTGAAGTATGTCTGTCTGCGAGCACAGCGCTGGGCAGTCCAACCACAGCGCTACAGAGAGTCAATAACCAACACAGCCCAGAGAGACAAACTAACAGCTGCTAACGTCCTGCTTAAAAGTCCAAAGTCAAAACACAGCAGAAGCAGGGTCGCAAACAAACACCAGCCAGTGCTGGTCAACAGAACAACCAGTCTAATTCAATATAACTTGTCATCAATATTAACAGCCTACATTGTAGTTTTCATAGAAAAACATTAACATGACTCAAGGAGAGACATTCTGCAAAATGCAAACTAAAGATGTCAAGAACACAGATCCTGTCCTGGAGTGACAATTGAAGGACATGAGGGTGACTGATGTTAGTTGCAAAAATAGTTTTTTTTAAATGACACACACACATTCAGATTTCTCCCAAGGAGAAAAGTAGAGGACGACAGAGAAGAGGAGTAGTGAGGGCAGAGAGCGCATCCCATCTCTGCAGAGAGACAGAGAAGAAACAGAGCGAAAGAGAAAGAGCGAGAGAAAGCGAAAGAGCGAGAGAAAGAGAAGAGAAAGCACACATGAGTAGAGGAATCCAGCAGCGATCTACAACACAGACAGGTCTAGTGTGTGTGTGTGTGGTTGGTCACACTTACCCTGTGCCCATCATTCTGTGTAGTTGGCTGAAGGAGAGCAGGAAAGGGAGAGAGAGGCTGTACTCTCTACTGTAGAAGTCTCGTTGAGAGGCAAGAGGAGGGGGGGCTGGCTAACACAGAAAATCTCTGTAGCACTTCACTTCCTCAGGCGCCGGTCCCAGGAACAGACAAAACACAGTCCGCCCATCCTCCGCCTTTAAAAACCTTACAGCCTGCCCAACAGACAGAGAAGAGCGTTCACCACCCCCACTTTCTTCTACCCCTCCCCCCTCAACTCATTCTCCTCCAGCCCCCCTCCCACCACCCTTTCCTAAACACACCCCTCTCTCCTGTTTCTCCTCTGACCACCCCCCCCCTCCCGAGCATCTCCCTCCCGCTCTCTCACCCTCTCCTTATCACTTGTTCCATCTCTTTCTCCAGCCAGCGACCCACACGTTTGTCTTTCAGTTGACCCCTGCCTCAGCACAGTGAAGGACAAAAAGGAAAAAAAGATAGCCGAAAGAGATCAAAGTGGCAGCGGTACAGCAGCACTCCCGACTCCCAGACAAATCTCCTCCTTGCCTCCTTTCCTTTTAACATTCAAAAGTAATCAATCTAGCCTGCTACATGATACTCAGACCCTGGCCAGGCTTCTTCCCCGCTCTCAGCCTTTCCCGAATGAAAGTAGAGAGCCCTTCTGCACTATTGGCCGAGCCACCCGCTCGTCGGCTCTGACACTTCCCCCGCCCTACCCCCTCCTTCCTACACCCAACCCCCTTTCACCGACAGCCAACTTCCTGTTTTAAGTTACCTTGAGCTACAGGATAGGGGTCAGGGAAAGAAAAGAGGAAGAGAGAGAAAGAAGAACCAGACAAAAGACAACGAAAGTTCTAACAAAGCGAGTCAGGGACTGATTGAGGAAGTGGTGGAGGTAGCTTGCCTCTGCATTCCGTGTCCTCCGGCTGATCTTGCGTTTCTCATGGCTGTACGGAGAAGAAAGGAACCACTGGCTGCTCTCTGACAACTGTTCCCTGCTTATTTACAATGTCAAACTAAATGTCTCCCCGAATCCCGCCTCCCTGCGGCCATGACTGGTTGAATGGCCAGTGATGCAAGCAACCCTGATGCCCCTGATTGGCTGAGGGGAGTGTCAGAATGGATGCCGCATGTTGCAGCCACATGATTTAAAGAGCAAAGGCATATTGAGCAGACGCGCTGTGATCTACGTGTTCACAGGCATGCGTGCAAGTCCACAAGCACACGCTTGTCCTTCCTCTGTCACACATCCTTCCTCTGTCACAGTAGGTAGAAAGATAACATCCAGACAATCTACTAAATATTGTAGTCTGTGTTAGTGCTAATAAAACACCTTCATTGAAGTACATATTTAATTCACTAAAAATGTACTAGAATAATAACACAACTAAATACATGAGAATTAATTAGTTTATCTGATAGTAAGATCCAGATTTAGAAATAGAAAAATGAAATACCTAACCTACTAATGAACAAAAGGTATTAAGTAAAACTTTTTTTTCCAAGACCAAAAAAAAAGGGTCTTCAAAAATCATTTTAAGTACATTTCCAATTCTACAAAGGTAGCTGATCAAATCAGGCCAAAAAAGGCACCTCAACAAATTGAGTTCATGTTTGTGGGTGGACAAGACATAGGACAATGTCAATAAACAACTATTGTTGTCTTGGCCCTAAAACTATGCCCCCAGACAGTTCTCGTTCTACAATTAAAATGTCATCATAAAACCATTTCAGCAATGTCATATAAATGCCCTGCTGTTATCTCGCCATGGGTTAAACGGACATTCAGCCATGCTGTTCTACGCACTAACGTTTACATTAGGATGAGCACACGCATGCATGGGTTGCTCTTGTCAAAAGTAAGGCACTACAGGAATAGGGTGCCATTTGGGATCCATAACGGTGTTTGGAGAACTGCATGTCTAAAGATCTGTCTAGCAACAGATTAAGGAAACGTAATGTCCTGGCAATGAAGTGTACTGAAGTGAGAGATTTAGGTGAGAGGAGGGGACAAAGCAATTTACTGAGAGTTGCTTTTAGCTGGCAGTCTGCATAGATGATGGTGGAATGACCTGAGGCTTATCCTGCATATTACTGCTGCAAATCCCCCACTGTACCGAGAAACAACAAGCCAGAGAGAGATAGAACACAAACCTGCTCCGTCACTGAACAAACCGGGGGGAGGGAGAGCCAAAAGGATGGAGAAGGACAGAAAGGAGAGAGCTGTTACAGGATGAGAGAGGGACAGAGAGCGAGGAGGGACAGAGAGTGAGGAGGGATAGAGAGTGAGAAAGAGGAGGGACAGAGAGAGGATGACAGAGAGCGAGTGAGGGGGGACAAAGAGGATGGACAGAGAGCAAAAGAGAATATGGACAGAGAGTGAGAGGAGGGACAGACAATAAAACAACACTAGACACTATGGAAAACAAAGTCTTTCTTATCTAATCCTGGAATATACAAGGTCTGAGGCCATCTGCCTTTTGCCAAAAGAGCAGGAATCCAAACTTCATCAAAGCAATTGGAAATACAGACATTGTCATCCTACAAGAAACATGGTATAAAGGAGACAGACCCACTGGTTGCCCTCTAGGTTACAGAGAGCTGGTAGTCCCATCCATTAAACTACCAGGTGTGAAACGGGGAAGGGACTCAGGGGGTATGCTAATTTGGTATAGAACACACCTAACCCATTCTATTAAAATTTGTCAAAACAGGAACATTTTACATTTGGCTCGAACTAAATAAGGAAATAATTTCAACAGACAAAAATGTCTGTGTGCTACCTACATACCACCAGTAGAATCCCCATAGGGGGAGATCAACAATTTCCAGGCCCAGGGACATGTACTAGTCTGTGGTGACCTTCATGCCAGAACTGGACAAGAACCCGACACCATCAGCACACAGGGGGACAAACACCTACCTGGAGGTAACAGCATTCCCTCCCCCATATGCACCCCTATACAAAACTACGACAACATAACCAACATAAACAGGTCACAACTCCTGCAGTTCTGTCGGAATCTGGGTATGTACATTGTCAATGGTAGGCTTCGGAGGGGACTCCTATGGTAGGTACACCTATAGCTGATCTCTTGGCAGTAGTACTGTAGACTACTTTATCACTGACCTCAACCCAGAGTCTCTTAGAGCATTGAGTCAGTCCACTGACAACCCTATAAGATCACTTTAAAATCACACTCAACTATGCTCAATCACGAGGCATCAAAGCCAAAGGAACTGAA
Source organism: Oncorhynchus masou masou (assembly GCF_036934945.1). Taxonomy (NCBI): domain Eukaryota; kingdom Metazoa; phylum Chordata; class Actinopteri; order Salmoniformes; family Salmonidae; genus Oncorhynchus; species Oncorhynchus masou. The sequence continues at coordinate 17,948,841 of NC_088223.1, forward strand.
TAATATTAAGAAATGCTATAGATCAAATAAAATGTTATTGGTCACATACATATGGTTAGCAGATGTTAATGCGAGTGTAGCAAAATGCTTGTGCTTCTAGTTCTGACAGTGCAGTAATATCTAACAAGTAATCAAACAGTTCCACAAAAACTATCTTATACACACAAATGTAAAGGGATGGAATAGGACTATGTACATATAAATTAGAGGTCAACCGATTAATTAGGGCCAATTTCAAGTTTTAATAACAATCGGAAATCGGTATTTTTGGGTGCCGATTTGCCGTTTTTGTTTTTTTTACGCCTAGTTAAATAAAAATTAACTAAAGGCAAGTCAGTTAACTTCTTCGATATAGGGGGCGCTCTTTTAATTTTGGGATTAAAAAAAACATTCCCGTTTTAAACAAGATATTTTGTCACGAAAAGATGCTCGACTATGCATATAATTGACAGCTTTGGAAAGAAAACACTAGAGACGTTTCCAAAACTGCAAAGATATTATCTGTGAGTGCCACAGAACTGATGCTACAGGCGAAACCAAGATGAAATTTCAAACAGGAAATGGCCCAGATTTTGAGGGCGCTGTGTTCCAATGTCTCCTTATATGGCTGTGAATGCGCCAGGAATGAGCCTACACTTTCTGTCGTTTCCCCAAGGTGTCTGCAGCATTGTGATGTATTTGTAGGCATATCATTGGAAGATTGACCATAAGAGACTACATTTACCAGGTGCCCGCTTGGTGTCCTCCATCGAAATTATTGCGTAATCTCCAGCTGCGTGCATTTTACCATTTGCTTCAGAGGAGAAAGTCAACTGCCACGAATGATTTATCATCGAATAGATATGTGAAAAACACCTTGAGGATTGATTCTAAACAACATTTGCCATGTTTCTGTTGATATTATGGAGTTAATTTGGAAAAAAGTTCAGCGTTGTAATGATTGAATTTTCGGGGGGTTTTCTTAGCCAAACGTGATGAACAAAACGGAGCGATTTCTCCTACACAAATAATATTTTTGGAAAAACTGAACATTTGCTATCTAACTGAGAGTCTCCTCATTGAAAACATCCGAAGTTCTTCAAAGGTAAATTATTTTATTTGAATGCTTTTCTTGTTTTTGTGAAAATGTTGCCTGCGGAATGCTAGGCTTAATGCTATGCTAGCTATCAATACTCTTACACAAATGCTTGTGTAGCTATGGTTGAAAAGCATATTTTGAAAATCTGAGATGACAGTGTTGTTAACACGTCTAAATGTCTTATTCACATCGGCCACGGAGGAGGGGGGCCGCAATCCTTGGTAGCGGGCCTTGTCGGTGGCACTGTTTATCCTCAAAGCAGGTGAAGGTGTTTAGCTTGTCTGGAAGCAAGACATCGGTGTCCGTGACGTGGCTGGTGTTCTTTTTATAGTCCATACCATAATTGCCTGTAGAACCTACCATAATGTCCCTATACCGACATTTTGCTTATTTGATTGCCCTGCGGAGAGAGTAACTACACTTACTTTAGGCAATATTCCCAGACATCTTTCCATGGTTGAATGTGGTGGTTCGCGCTTTCAGTTTGGTGCTGATGCCGACATCTATCCACGGTTTCTAGTTAGAGTAGGTTTTAATAGTCACAGCGGGTAAAACATCTCCAACACACTTCCTTATAAACTCGCTCATCGAGTCAGCGTATAAAACAATGTTATTCTCTGAGGCTTCCCAGAACATTTCCCAGTCCACGTGATCAAAAAAACCTCAACGCGTGGATTCCTATTGGTCAGACCAGCGTTGAATGGATCTAGTCACGGGTACATCCTATTTGAGTTTCTGCTTGTAGGACGATAGGAGCAAAATGGAGTAGGTTGGATTTTCCAGGAAGGGGGGGGGGGGGGTAGTATACACGGCTGTGACTATAATCAAAGTAAATTCTGTTGGGAGATCTAGGTCAGGTGAACAGGACTTGAGTTCCTGTATGTTGTTGTGTTTACACCTTGAGTCATTAATCATGAAGCATACATCCCTGCCCTTCTTCTTGTGGTGGTTGTACCGACTCAGACAACATATCCCGAGAGAGCCATGTTTACGTGAAACAGAGAATGTTACAATCTCTGATGTCTCTCTGGAAGGCAACTCGTGCCCTAATTTCATCCACCTTGTTGTCTAGAGACTGGACACTGGCGAGTAATATACTCTGAAGCGGTGAGTGGTGTGCACAGCCACTGCGTCTACCTCTCCTGCGGCGAGGTTGTTTTGGGTCGGCCTCTGGGATTGGATCCAATGTCCTGGATGGTGGTCCGAACAATGGATCCGGTTCAGTAAAGTTGGTAAGTTGACGCCGCTCTTATATCCAATAGTTCTTCCCGGCTGTATGTAATAATACTTAAGCTTTTCTGGGCTAACAATGTAAGAAATAATACATAAAATAAATAAAAATACTGCATAGTTCCCTAAAGAGTCGAAGCGAGGCGAGCATCTCTGTTGGTGACATCTTGCGAAAAGATGGAAGGAAAGTAGTGTGGAAATCTACCAAAACACAATGAGGAAACAACAAATTTTAACCTTTCAAGACAACTTCCTGGACAAAACGTTTCACTGTAATAGTGATGGTGTAAACTTCACAGTAAAAAACCTAAACAGTATTTATTATTTGACCTCTCAGCTTCCCTGTCAAATCTAAAAATGTAAAGCAGACAACACAGTTGTGGCTGCTTTGTCTGATGTATTGTTGTCTCTACTTTCTTGACCTTTGTGCTGTTAACTTGTCCAATAATGTTGGTACCATGTTTTTGTGCTGCTACCATGTTTTGTTGTTATGTGTTGCTGCCTTGTTATATTGTTGTCTAAGGTCTCTCTTTATGTAGTGGTGTGTCTCTTGTTGTGATGTGTGTTTTGTCCTATATTTATATTGTATTTATTTTTTTAATCCCAGAACCCCGTCCCCGCAGGAGGCCGTCATTGTAAATGAGAATTTGTTTTTAACTGACTTGCCCAGTTAAATAAAGGTGAAATAAAGAAAATTAACAACAATGACAAATTGTTTGATGAAAAAAATGCAAAAATCTAAAAAAGAAATTGAAAAACCTATTGGCCGATATTAGCTAAAAATATGTGCAAAACCGATGTCAAAGCTGACAGATGTAGGTAGATGACGTAATGACGCCACGAAAAATACAGCAATGCACAGTACAAAAGCAGAAAAATACTAAGTGCACACTTCAACAACTAAACAAGTTCAAATCGAGCCGTCATTTGAAAGAGTAAGAATTTCAGCGAGGCAACTCAAAGGCTAATTCCATTAACGCCAAGATAATGGAATTCATTGCCCTTGACAATCAACCGCTCTCTGTCGTGGATGTTGGCTTTCGCTGACTGGTCGAGCACCGGCACACACTTCCAAGTCGGAGCTATTTTTCAGATGTTGCCCTACCGGAGTTGCACAGTATTGTTGAAACACGTACATGAGCTACTTACTATGGGCGTCGCTGCTATTAGCTTCACATCTGACATTTGGACCAGCGATGTCAGCCCCATGAGCATGCTGAGTCTGACAGCACAGTGTGTCAATGAGGATTTCATATGGAGGAAAGCTGTATTGCATGCCCAAGAATGTGGAATTCTCTCTGAGCCTCTCTACTGTGTCACCACCACGCTCGATGCTAGGTACAAGGACCACTACTTTGATGCAGAAAAGAAACAGGGTTTACGTGAAATGTTACATACACAGCTGGACAAGATGGAAACTCAGTTCTGCACCGGGGCCTCCCACTCCTCTTTCTATTCTGGTTTCTGGCCATTTTGAGCCTGTAATCAAACCCACATGCTGATAGCTCCAGATACTCAAATAGTCTAAAGTCGGACAGTTTTATTGCTTCTTAAATTAGCACAACAGTTTCAGCTGTGCTAACAGAATTGCATAAGGGTTTTCTAATGATCAATTAGCCTTTGAAAATGATAACCTTTGATTAGCTAACACAGTGTGCCATTTGAACACATACGCTTATGTCGATATTCCATTAAAAATCAGCCATTTCCAGCTACAATAGTCCTTTACAACATTAACTATGTCTACACTGTATTTATGATCAATTTGATGTTATTTTAAATGGACACATTTTTTGTTGGGCTTTCTTTGAAAAACAAGGACATTCTAAGTGACCCTAAACTTTTGAACGGTAGTGTCCATCAACGAATTGGTGAGGGTAATAGAACAGTCTGCAGAATCCGGCCTCACCCTGCTCGAATCTGAAGTCAAATGTCTACTATTTGCTGATGATCCGGTGCTTCTGTCCCCAGCAAAGGAGGGCCTACAGCAGTACCTAGATCTTCTGCAAATATTCTGTCAGACCTGGGCCCTGACAGTAAATCTCAGTAAGACAAAAAATAATGCTGTTCCAAAAAGGTCCAGTTGCCAGGACCACGAATACAAATTCCATCTTGACACCATTGCACTAGAGCACACAAAAAACTACACATACCTCGGCCTAAACATCAGCACCACAGCTAACATCCATAAAGCTGTGAACGATCTGAGACAATGCAAGTGCCTTCTGTGCCATCAAAAGGAACATAAAATTCAACATACTAATTAGGATCTGTCTAAAAAAATACTTGAAAGAGTTCTAGAACCCATTGCCCATTATGGTTGTGAGGTCTGGGGTCCATCCACCAATAAAGACTTCACAAAATGGGACAAACACCAAATTGAGACTCTGCATGCAGAATTCTGCAAAAATATCCTAAAACACCAAATAATGCATACAGAGCAGAATTAGGCCGATACTTGCTAATGATCAAAATCCAGAAAAGAGCCATTAAATTCTACAACCACCTAAAAGAAAGTGATTACCAAACCTCCCATAACAAAGCCAGTACCTAAAGAGAAATTAACCTGGAGAAGAGGTCCCTAAGCAAGCTGGTCCTGGGGCTCTGTTCACAAACAGAGCCACAGAGCCCCAGGACAGCAACACAATTAGACCCGAACAAATCACGAGAAAACAAAGATAATTACTTGACACATTGGAAAGCATTAAGAAAAAAAGAGCAAATTAGAATGCAATTTGGCCCTAAACAGAGTACACAGTGGCAAAACACCTGACCACTGCGACTGACCCAAAATTAAGGAAAGCTTAAACTATGTACTGACTCAGTGAGCATTGCCTTGCTATTGAGAAATGCTGCCAAAGGCAGACTATGAGCACACTGCCAACAAAATGAGGAAGAAACTGGAGCTGCACACCGATTTTTTTGTATATTTTTTTACACCTTTATTTAACTAGGCAAGTCAGTTAAGAACACATTCTAGAGATTTTAGATTTTCACCTTGTCAGCTCGTTGGATCCAATCTTGCAACCTTACAGTTAACTAATCCAACGCAATAACAACCTGCCTCCCTCTCTTTGCACTCCACAAGGAGACTGCATGTTACGCAAATGCAGTAAGCCAAGGTAAGTTGATAGCTAGCATTAAACTTATCTTATAAAAATCAATCAATCGTAATCACTAGTTAACTACACATGGTTGATGATATTACTAGATGTTATCTAACGTGTCCTGTGTTGCATATCTGACTGAGCATACAAGTATCTAAGTATCTGACTGAGCAGTGGAAGGCAGAAGCAGGCGCGTAAAAATTCATTCAAACAGCACTTTCGTGCGTTTTGCCAGCAGCTCTTCGTTGTGCGTCAAGCATTGCGCTGTTTATGACTTCAAACCTATGAACTCCCGAGATGAGGCTGGTGTGACCGAAGTGAAATGGCTGGCTAGTTAGCGCGCACTAATAGCGTTTCAAACTTCGCTCGCTCTGAACCTTGGGGTGGTTGTTTCCCTTGCTCTGCATGGGTAACGCTTCTTCGATGTGGTGGCTGTTGTCGTTGTGTTCCTGGTTCGAGCCCAGGGAGGTGCGAGGAGAGGGACGGAAGCTATACTGTTACACTGGCAATACTAAAGTGCTTATAAGAACGTCCAATAGTCAAAGTTTAATGAAATACAAATGGTATAGAGGGAAATAGTCCTATAATAACTTCAACCTAAAACGTCTTACCTGGGAATATTGAAGACTCATGTTAAAAGGAACCACCAGCTTTCATATGTTCTCATGTTCTGAGCAAGGAACTGAAACGTTAGCTTTCTTACATAGCACATATTGCACTTTCACGTTCTTCTCCAACACTTTGTTTTTGCATTATTTAAACTAAATTGAACATGTTTCATTATTTACTTGAAGCTAAATTGATTTTATTGATGTATTATATTAAGTTAAAATAAGTGTTAATTCAGTATTGTTGTAATTGTCATTATTACAAATACATAAAAAAAATATATGTAAATCGGCCAATTAATCGGTATCGGCTTTTTGGCCCTCCAATAATTGGTATCAGTATTGAAAAATCATAAATCGGTCGACCTCTAATTGAGACACACATTTTCCTCAGATTACATACAGACCCACAAAAAAATTGAAAACAAATCCAATTTTGATAAACTTTCAGACCACAATGTGCCATCTCAGCAGCAAGATGTGACAAACACCACTGTAAATACAACCTATATTTGTGTTTATTTTCCCTTTTGTAACTATTTGCACATCATTACAACACTGTATATAGACATACTTATTCTTTTGGGACTTGTGAGTAATGTTTACTGTTAAAAGTGAAATAAAGTTATTACCTATTTCACTTGCTTTGGCAATGTAAACATGTTTCCCATGCCTATAAAGCCCCTTAAATTGAAATGGAATTGAGAGAGACTCAATGTTCCCTTTTCTATTTTGGTACAGTGAGAGCAGGGGAACAGAGTAGAGCTGGGAACAGAGTAGAGCTGGTAGCAGGCTGGTTAATGATTATAAAGCAGCTAGACTGCACATAGATTATTCCATTCCAGCGATAGCCATCTATGGCGGTGCAGGCAGGCTCTTCTACACCCAAACCTCCTACACGAGGACACCTGACAAGGTCACTCTGCAGCAGAGACCTTCCGATTACTTGTGCTGCTGGTGCCTGGGACATGCTTGCTTACGGACGCTGTTTAGAGCCAAACACGCACAAGCCGGGGTATCACTTTCACAAACAAACAGCAGAAAAGAGCCCTCAGGGCTGCCGGGCTAAGTCATGCATGCACACACCTGCATAAACTAGGCTTACCTACACAAAAACATGCACACACACGGGCTACACAAAGTTTGTCCATCCCAAATTTGGATGATAAACAGTCTCACTGGCTTCAATCCTGTCTGCGCTCAAAAGGAAAAACTGATTCTAGATGTTGCTAATTTAGTAAATGGGGCATAAATTAACAATATGCATGTTCATTTTCTGATTACATTGTAATGGTGCATTTAGACTGCATATCAAGGTCAAGTTGAAAGTTATGAAGCTAACAGCTGCTGTGATAGTTGGGGGCCTACCTGCAGCAACGCAGGAAAAAGCAGGGCAGAACTTAGCTCTCGAAAACCCTTCTACTCCGTAGGGTTTTTAGCGGTTAGCTGCGTGTGAAGTACAATTACAACCCTGTGTTTCAACGTTTAGAAATGTCAATAATCCTTGCTTGCAAAACAGTTATTGAAAAAAAATGTGCTGATATCTCCCTTATTGTTCATAACAAAGAGAAATAATCTTTGATATAAAAAAGATACACCTACGCTAGCAGTTTTGAACAGATCCATAATCTGTGTGCCTCCAGTTGAAGAACTACACTTAATCCCCAGTTAGCTTACACACAGGTGTTCAAAGCACACATAGATAACTAATTAGCACAGGTGGAGGCCTGTCTTCCTGAAACAAGCACTGTAACATGGAGATATGGCCGTGTGCGAACACTAACCCTATAAAAAAGATGTGTAGTAATTAAAGTTTGATTTTTGCTAATTATTTATAGCTGATATAAAAGATACGTACGTTCCTTATGTTTCCAAAACCGCACCGCAAGTGATGCATTTTAAAGTTCAGAACAAGAGTACAGGGCCTTAACAAAACTCCCCGGCCAGAAGATACTATCGTCAATAGGCACTAAAGGTAGTTAGCATCCATGAATGGGTTCGGCAGAACTGTACCGTCAGTAAAACACTGCATGCTTTTCTTAGACCCGTTTCAGGCACCACCTTAATGTATGCTCCTGTTTGCATTTAGAGAACAGATCCTTCCTGTATAGAGCTGTGCTTGCTGTGATGTCCAAGTCATTTCATGGCTACCCCCTGCTCTAGATTGAAAATGTAGGCTAGTTGGTGGATGGTGAGAACATGAACTATTCATGTAAAATAGCCCAACAAATATTGTACCCTTAATAGTCAACCAGGGAATTTCCTTAGACACTGAACAAAAATGTAAAAAGCAACAAGTAGGATAGGATAAAGTAATCCTTCTCACCCCCCCCCCCCTTAAATGATTTAGATGCACTATTGTAAAGTGGCTGTTCCACTGGATGTCATAAGGTGAATTCACCAATTTGTAAGTCGCTCTGGATAAGAGCGTCTGCCAAATGACTTAAATGTAAATGTAAGTAAAGTGTTGGTCCCATGTTTCACAAGCTGAAATAAAAGATCCCCAGAAATATTACATAAGCACACAGCTTATCCCGCTCAAATTTGTTTACATGCCTGTTAGTGAGCATTTCTCATTTGCCAAGATAATCCAGCCACCTGACAAGTGTGGCATATAAAGAAGCTGATCATTACACAGGCACACCTTGTGCTGGGACAATAAAAGGCCACTCTAAAATGTGCAGTTTTGTCACAACACAATGCCACAGATGTCTCAAGTTGAGGGAGCGAGCAATTGGCATGCTGACTGCAGGAATGTCCACCAGAGCTATTGCATAATAATTTAATGTTTATTTCTCTACCATAAGCCATCTCCAACCTCGTTTTAGAGAATTAGGCAGTACGTCCAACCGACCTCATAACCGCAAACTATGTGTAGCCACGCCAGCCCAGGACCTCCACATCTGGGATTGTCTGAGACCAGCCACCCAGACAGCTGATGAAACTGAGGAGAATCGGTTTGTGGAGAAAAACTCATTCTGACTGGCTGGGCCTGGCTCGTCCATGGCTACGCCCCTGCCTACTTATGTGAAATCTGTAGAATAGGGCCTAATGAATTTATTTCAATTGACTGATTTCCTTATATGAACTGTAACTCAGTAAAATCGTCTTAAAAGTTACATGTTGCATTTATATTTGTGCTCAGTATAGTTAGTTTTGGATTGTACAATACATAAGGCTGCTACAGTACTCTCCAAATTGCATATTGAAACAGGTATTGCATGGAATTATTTTCTTTCCATTACATATTTTGAAGCAATTATACATTGGCAAGATAGCAGAAAATGCTGTTTATCATGCTGCTCAAGGGACAAGGCACAGACTTCAAGTCCTCAAGTATTTGAAGAGTCAGTGCGCACATAATGTGATTCACAATAACTGTCAGTCAACACACTGGAATGGAAACAATGAACATGATACATATATCTCGGTTTAATGGGCATTAGCAAAATGTGAGAAAGATGTATGTTGTAATTTGAGATTTTAGTGAGTTCTTTGATGCCTTCAGCCTCCTGCCTGTATTCAGACAAACTACGTTAGCTAAGTAACGGTAGATGGCCCAAATGTGTCTTCTTGTACATAGTTAGCTAATAGTTTGGTTTGTTCAAGCCAACAACATGCAACACTGACGATAAATATTTAACGTTAGCTACCTATTATTAACCAACTAAATCATTTTTGGAATGAGCAAAAACTATCCTAACCAGTGATAGACAGCAGACCCGACCGCTTGCTTACAGTTGAAACAAGCGGGTCGGATCTGCTGGCTAAGCCAGCAGCTGTTTAGCTTAGCTAGTTAACTTAAGACAGTAACACGGTATGATCATTTAATGTTAGTCAAACCTGGGAGACCGGTAGCTAACAGTTAGCTAGCATATAACAAGCGCAACCTGGACAAGGGAAGAGCGACATGGAAGACGATGATACGCTCTACAGTGGCCAGTGATACTGTTTATTCGCCACTGAACAAAAGGAAGCGATAAATCAAATGAAAGTTTACAAAGCTTTGCAAAGTTGGGGAAAGGCTCTCTAACCAATAAAGACTACGTTTGGATCTGTCCTTCAGACCAATCAAACCTCGGACTAGATTCCACCAATCAAGGTTTCTAAGGGTTCAGTTCGTTGTGAAACTGACGCCATTCGGGATCTATCAAAAATCGCCAGTCGTAGGAGACAGAGTTTAGACAAGAGCCAAAATGGCGGACTCAGTGCGGTAGTTTCTTAAACGCCTCTGTTACTTTCAGCTGGCCACCAATAAGCTGCTCAGAGAGCGGGGAGGGAAATGGCGCCTATGTTCATCTTCCAAAACAATCGTCTATTGGACAAGACGAGCAACTGGAAATTAACAAAGTTATAGCCCCAATTCCATAGCGACACAGTATGCTTTCACATATAGACATTAACCATGTATATCAATTGATTTTTACTCACTTTGTTTTACGGGTTCGCAGTGAAGTTCAGCTCAGCGTATTATTTATTTTATTTCAGTAGCAACGGGAAACAAGATGGCTGCCACGTACTTCTGCTCGAACCGGAAACTGTGCTACGTTGGCAACATTGCGCACTGACGTCAATGAACATCAAATCCTGTACAGTGGGGAGAGCAAGTATTTGATAACCTGCAAAATCGTCAGTGTTTCCTACTTACAAAGCATTTAGAGGTCGGTAATTTTTATCATAGGTACACTTCAACTGTGAGAGACGGAATCTCAAACAAAAATCAAGAAAATCACATTGTATGATTTTTAAGTAATTAATTTGCATTTTATTGCATGACATAAGTATTTGATCACCTAACAACCAGTAAGAATTCCGGCTCTCACAGACCTGTTAGTTTTTCTTTAAGAAGCCCTCCTGTTCTCCACTCATTACCTGTATTAACTGCACCTATTTAAACTCGTTACCTGTATAAAATACACCTGTCCACACACTCATTCAAACAGACTCCAAACTCTCCACAATGCAAGACCAGAGAGCTGTGTAAGGACATCAGGGGAAAAAAAACCTGCACAAGGCTGGGATGGGCTACAGGACAATAGGTAAGCAGCTTGGTGAGAAGGCAACAACTGTTGGCGCAATTATTAGAAAATGGAAGAAGTTCAAGATGACGGTCAATCCTCCTCGGTCTGGGGCTCCATGCAAGATCTCACCTCGTGGGGCATCAATGATCATGAGGAAGGTGAGGGATCAGCCCAGAACTACATGGCAGGACCTGGTCAATGACCTGAAGAGAGCTGGGACCACAGTCTCAAAGAACCATTAGTAACACACTACGCCGTCATGGATTAAAATCCTGCAGCGCACGCAAGCTCAAGCCAGCGCATGTCCAGGCCCGTCTGAAGTTTGCCAATGACCATCTGGATGATCCAGAGGAGGAATGGGAGAAGCTTGTGTGGTCTGATGAGACGAAAATAGAGCTTTTTGGTCTAAACTCCACTCGCTGTGTTTGGAGGAAGAAGAAGGATGAGTACAACCCCAAGAACATCATCCCAAACGTGAAGCATGGAGGTGGAAACATCATTCTTTGGGGATGCTTTTCTGCAAAGGGGACAGGATGACTGCACCGTATTGAGAGGAGGATGGATGGGGCCATGTATCGCAAGATCTTGGCCAACAACCTCCTTCCCTCAGTAAGAGCATTGAAGATGGGTCGTGGTTGGGTCTTCCAGCATGACAACGACCCGAAACACACAGCCAGGGCAACTAAGGAGTGGCTCCGTAAGAAGCATCTCAAGGTCCTAGAGTGGCCTTGCCAGTCTCCAGACCTGAACCCAATAGAAAATCTTTAGAGGGAGCTGAAAGTCCATGTTGCCCAGCGACAGCCCCGAAATCTGGAGAAGGTCTGTATGGAGGAGTGGGCCAAAATCCCTGCTGCAGTGTGTGCAAAACTGGTCAAGAACTACAGGAAACGTATGATCTCTGTAATTGCAAACAAAGGTTTCTGTACCAAATATTAAGTTCTGCTTTTGTGATGTATCAAATACTTTTGTCATGCAATAAAATGCTAATTAATTACTTAAAAATCCTATGTGATTTTCTGGATTTTTGTTTTAGATTCCGTCTCTCACAGTTGAAGTGTACCTATGATAAAAAATTACAGACCTACATGCTTTGTAAGTAGGAAAACCTGCAAAATCGGCAGTATATCAAATACTTGTTCTCCCCACTGTATGTCAAAGAATCAAAGTTCAACCAAACAAACAATCACTTTAGTCTCTTACAAACCCAATACCTAAAAAAAAGGGTGTGCAATGGTGTGAATAATTTCGGAACCTTCTTGGTGCTGTCCATAAGTCTATGGTATTATGAATCCCCATTAGCTGCTGCCAAGACAACATTAAGTCAGTTATACAATTTCAAAAATAGTACAATACATTCACAACATATTTCACATTAAGTTACATTTTCTTGTTACGTTTTTAGTTTTTTTCACTTTAGTAATTTTGTAAATAATTTCTTAACTCTTTCTTGAACTGCATTGTTGGTTAAAGGGCTTGTGAGAATTTCACGGTAAGGTCTACACCCGTTCTATTCGGCATATGTGACAAATTGGAATTAATGTGTGTGCCTTCAGACCCCTACTCTACTACCACATATCTACAACACAAAACCAATGTATACATCTGTGTATATTGCGTATATAATCTTGTGTTTATATGCATGTGTCCGTGCTGTTCCATAATGTATATTTCTGTTCCACGTAGTCATGCTCTATGTAGTAAGGTACTAGGGGGTAACTGCCCCCCCCCCCCTCATGAAATAACACAAAAAAGTGTAAACTGAAGCCATTTATTTCAGTTTATAGTTTATTTGCCAAAGCATGACCTTTCTCCACATATCATTTTTTTCCTCAACATTGCTTTTTTGTGTCAGCTATTAGACATTGTTCTTAGGGGAGGCTAGTTACCCCCTAGTAACCTACTGTGCACCTCCTATAGTCTGTTCCGGACTTGGGGACTGTGAAGAGACCTCTGGTGGCATGTCTTGTGGGGTATGCATGGGTGTCTGAGCTGTGCATCAGTAGTTCAAACAGACATCTCGGTGCATTCAAGTAGTGATGAAGTCAATCTCTCCTCCACTTTGATCCAGGAGATCTTGACATGCATATTATTAATATTGGCTCTCTGTGTACATCTAAGAGCCAGCCATGCTGCCCTGTTCTGACCCAATTGCAATTTTCCTAAGTCCCTCTTTGTGGCACCTGACCACACTACTGAACATAAAAAATGCAGAGGAATGTGTGTCTGCCACAGGTTCAGTTAATCATGGAAATAACAGGTAGAATATGATTCAACCACATATCAGCAGAGGTGGGACGAATGCCACATTCATGGACTAGTCAGTACTCTGACATTTCCGACTTGCTAACTGGTTGAACACAGCACGTGTGTAGAGTACCACAGTATGAGTCCTAATACCCATAAACCTAGCGGTCAAACAAGGAAATGGTTCCAATCGTTTTCCACCATTCATTTTCCCCATAGGGGATTTTAGAAACACTTAAAATAAGGGCTGTATTTCGTTTAGTTTAGTGACGTTTTGATACCAGTGTAAATCTCTCTAGGACAAGGTTATTTTGATCAATATAGTCACCTGTATTTACCCGCCAAAAATGAAATGCTAATTTATTGCATTAAAGAACAACAAATGCCATGATGATCTGAAGGAGACTGCCGAATCAAGGAAAACTTAAGAATCTCTGGATTCTTATCTAATGTTAGCTAAATGTAGTAATGAATAAGTTGCCTACATTTCATCAAATTGACAATTCTGTGAACTTTATTGTGCAAGTTTTAAATTGGCCCTTATTTGAAGTGTTTCTAAAATCCCCTATGGGAAAGACCTGTGCTAGTAATTGTTGCGTGATGATCCATTGCTGGTGAGCTTGCAAAGCGAACAGTTAATATTCTTGATCACACATGTTTTTTGGAGCTGCATATTTATTTATTATGGCAATCCTATCTCCCTACAATGTGATGTTTACGCTGCCCCGATCTAAAAGCTGTACAGAAAATCAACAATCTGTTTGCTAACTCACCCGACCTGTGTTGATTGACAGTTTGCTGGTCCAATCAGAGGGAGATGTTGTGGCTACTGTCTCTGACTGGGTGGAGAATAATTCATGGACTCTGTGCCACAAAATGAGTTACAAAATGTTACAAAACATGGGCAGATAATTTCAAGTCATCAGTCTAAAGTCAATATCGAGTCCCGAGCCTTGAGGCTCCAAGTCGAAGTCAAGTCTAAAGATATTTTATTTTCTATCAACTTGAGTCTGAAGTCATCAAATTTGTCACCGTGTTCGAGAGCATCAAAACCGTGATGTGCCATGGGTAAATTGTGACTGACTGACTGACTGACTGATAAACAGATAATAATGAGTCGTTATTTATGATGCAAGGTGATTTGTAGATCAATCAAAATCAAATATAACTTGATTTGATCAGTCATTTGGCAGTCGCCTGCACTGTCGGCTGCAATGTCGAACATGCTCTGTGACACTCGAGTCCACACCTCTGCATATCAGTGTTAATTTCGTCAACAAAAATAATCACTCAAATATTCATCAAACACCTATTTTTCAGTGGCAATTGACAAGACTATAACTGACTAAATAGACACAGAAACATCTATAACTAAGTAAAGGGTCTAAATACTTATGTAAATGTGCTATTTAAGTATATATATATTTTGCTTTGTCATTATGGGATGTTGTGTATAGATTGATTAGGGGGGAAACAATTTAATCAATTTTAGAATAAGGATGTAACGTAACAAAATGTGGAAAAAGTCAAGTGGTCTGAATACCTTCCGAATGCTCTCAGTGTTTGTAATATTTCTGCTGTTGAGAGGACAATAGGATTTTATGCAGAAAAATATGCTGGTAAGAGCCTGCTACCTGATAGTCTAAAAAAAATCAGCAGGGGAGCAACTTCGGTTTTAGGGGAGCAACTTCATTGCCCGGGAGCAACTTCATTCTGTGCAACTTCCAGTGCGTTTACTGTGGACACTGATGCTCTACCCACTTTAAGTTATAGTTTTAACAGTGGCTATGTAGGTTACTGTGGTTATTTGATCATTATGTAGACTTACCAGAGTGGCCTACCATCAAAAACAATGGTGAAAATGCATTGAATAACATTTAAACATGGAAATGGCTGTTATATCATTCAGCCTACAGTAGCAGCCAATGTGTGATGTTCAATGTAGGCCTACAATCCAGTCTTTTGAAAAAAACATGAATGGCTTGACATTAGCCTGTTCATCCACTTGTCCTTCAGACAAGGAGGTGACTGAAAATGTTGTTTGATGCAAGAAACCACTTTACAAATAAAATGCATTATTATTCCCATACCATTATTACAGAGAATAAGGCAAATTAAGCTACCCTCTGCCTATAGAGTATTAAAGTATGAGTCATAATACCCATATAACCTAGCCATCAAACAAGGAAATGGTTCCAATTGTTTTCCACCATACATTCTTCCCCTATGGGATTTTAGAAACACGTAAAATAAGGTCTGTGTTTAGTGTAGGCTTACCCTGGCACTACGTTTTGATAACCATGTAAATCCCTCTAGAGAGCAATATTGGGCCAATTTCCAGAACAACTAGAGTTGAAGTCAGAAGTTTACAGGTTGGAGTCATTAAAACTCGTTTTCAACCACTCCACAAATTCTTGTTACAAAACTATAGTTTTGGCAAGTCGGTTAGGACATCTACTTTGTGCATGAGGGAATTTCCTGACACCACCATTATAATAATAATAATTATAAGAATATCAAGAAAAAGAGGTATAGGAGCAAGAGCTGTGTGCAGCCTATTATGTGTGACTAACAGGTGCTGATATATTACAATATTTCAATATTACAATATTTCTGACCATTTGGAACAGTGTAAACAACACTGAATAAATTCTAAGTAATACCAGAGTATGTTGTAACGAAAAAAATATTAAAGATAAAAAACAGCCGAAATAGTTTTATCCGACATGTTGCAGTTGAGTGAGGCTTGAAGCTTACATAATCAGTAGGCTATTAAACAAACCCTCAGACCTAATTAAGTTGGGGTTTCCTCTCTCCTCTATTTTCTTAGATAATTAGGGTAAGGGATTTTCTCTTCTTTCTCCTCTGCTGCCTGCACTGCATTGTTCTCAACACCAATATGCTGGGTAGCTTTGCTATTATGCACATAGCAACATGGTCCAGGAAAAGACGCCAGTTCAACGGCGCTCTGAAGATTATGTTTCAGAACCGCAGATACGACCACTATCCAACGTAGGAGAAAGCGCATTTGATATAAAATAATATTTTTTATTATTAGTGTTGCGCAACCATATACAATTTCAGTAGCACGTCGTAGAGTAATGGGGATGCGTGGCCTCAGCAATGGATTAGTCCACTGAGACATGCGTGAATCGGACAAGTGTCTTGTGTCCATTTGCTACTGCTCAACAAACGAAATTTCAGTCGACCCAGAACTTATCGACCCAAAAAATCAAGCCGTCGATTAAATCGGGTAACGCTAAGCTACTCCTGGGCAAGGATAAAAATACTTCCTGTTTTTACTGATTGACCAACTTCCTCCCCATGTTTCTGTTCCAAATGCTATACCACCACCTGTTGAACTGGTGGTCATATTGCTTTGACATTGAAATCAAATTGTATTTGTTACATGCTTTGTAAAACAACTGGTCTAGACAAACTGTAAAATGCTTACAGATCCTTTTCCAACAATATAGAGTTAAAGATAAAACAGAAATAGTGATAAAACAGAAATAGTGACAAGAGGAATAAATGCATGGTGAATAACAATGAGAAAGATACCATGGCTATATACAGGGAGTACTAGTACCGAGTCAAAAGATACCATGGCTATATACAGGGAGTACTAGTACCGAGTCAAAAGATACCATGGCTATATACAGGGAGTACCAGTACCAAGTCAAAAGATACCATGGCTATATACAGGGAGTACCAGTACATAGTCAAAAGATACCATGGCTATATACAGGGAGTACCAGTACCAAGTCAAAAGATACCATGGCTATATACAGGGAGTACCAGTACAGAGTCAAAAGCTACCATGGCTATATACAGGGAGTACCAGTACAGAGTCAAAAGATACCATGGCTATATACAGGGAGTACCAGTACCAAGTCAAAAGATACCATGGCTATATACAGGGAGTACCAGTACAGAGTCAAAAGCTACCATGGCTATATACAGGGAGTACCAGTACATAGTCAAAAGATACATACCATGGCTATATACAGGGAGTACCAGTAAAGAGTCAAAGGATACCATGGCTATATACAGGGAGTACCAGTACATAGTCAAAAGATACCATGGCTATATACAGGGAGTACCAGTACATAGTCAAAAGATACCATGGCTATATACAGGGAGTAACAGTACTGAGTCAAAAGATACCATGGCTATATACAGGGAGTACCAGTACAGAGTCAAAACATACCCTGGCTATATACAGGGAGTACCAGTACAGAGTCAAAAGATACCATGGCTATATACAGTGAGTACCAGTACCGAGTCAAAATATACCATGGCTATATACAGGGAGTACCAGTACAGAGTCAAAAGATACCATGGCTATATACAGGGAGTACCAGCACAGAGTCAAAAGATACCATGGCTATATACAGGGAGTACCAGTACCAAGTCAAAAGATACCCTGGCTATATACAGGGAGTACCAGTACAGAGTCAAAAGATACCATGGCTATATACAGGGAGTAACAGTACCAAGTCAAAAGATACCATGGCTATATACAGGGAGTACCAGTAAAGAGTCAAAGGATACCATGGCTATATACAGGGAGTACCAGTACATAGTCAAAAGATACCATGGCTATACACAGGGAGTACCAGTACAGAGTCAAAAGATACCATGGCTATATACAGGGAGTACCAGTACCGAGTGAAAAGATACCATGGCTATATACAGGGAGTACCAGTACATAGTCAAAAGATACCATGGCTATATACAGGGAGTAACAGTACTGAGTCAAAAGATACCATGGCTATATACAGGGAGTACCAGTACAGAGTCAAAATATACCCTGGCTATATACAGGGAGTACCAGTACAGAGTCAAAAGATACCATGGCTATATACAGTGAGTACCAGTACCGAGTCAAAATATACCATGGCTATATACAGGGAGTACCAGTACAGAGTCAAAAGATACCATGGCTATATACAGGGAGTACCAGCACAGAGTCAAAAGATACCATGGCTATATACAGGGAGTACCAGTACCAAGTCAAAAGATACCCTGGCTATATACAGGGAGTACCAGTACAGAGTCAAAAGATACCATGGCTATATACAGGGAGTACCAGTACAGAGTCAAAAGATACCATGGCTATATACAGGGAGTACCAGTACCAAGTCAAAAGATACCATGGCAATATACAGGGAGTACCAGTACAGAGTCAAAAGATACCATGGCTATATACAGGGAGTACGAGTACCGAGTCAAAAGATACCATGGCTATATACAGGGAGTACTTGTACCGAGTCAAAAGATACCATGGCTATAAACAGGAAGTACCAGTACCGAGTCAAAAGATACCATGGCTATATACAGGGAGTACCAGTACAGAGTCAAAAGCTACCATGGCTATATACAGGGAGTACCAGTACATAGTCAAAAGATACATACCATGGCTATATACAGGGAGTACCAGTAAAGAGTCAAAGGATACCATGGCTATATACAGGGAGTACCAGTACATAGTCAAAAGATACCATGGCTATACACAGGGAGTACCAGTACAGAGTCAAAAGATACCATGGCTATATACAGGGAGTACCAGTACCGAGTCAAAAGATACCATGGATATATACAGGGAGTACCAGTACCAAGTCAAAAGATACCCTGGCTATATACAGGGAGTACCAGTACAGAGTCAAAAGATACCATGGCTATATACAGGGAGTACCAGTACCAAGTCAAAAGATACCATGGCTATATACAGGGAGTACCAGTAAAGAGTCAAAGGATACCATGGCTATATACAGGGAGTACCAGTACATAGTCAAAAGATACCATGGCTATACACAGGGAGTACCTGTACAGAGTCAAAAGATACCATGGCTATATACAGGGAGTACCAGTACATAGTCAAAAGATACCATGGCTATATACAGGGAGTAACAGTACTGAGTCAAAAGATACCATGGCTATATACAGGGAGTACCAGTACAGAGTCAAAATATACCCTGGCTATATACAGGGAGTACCAGTACAGAGTCAAAAGATACCATGGCTATATACAGTGAGTACCAGTACCGAGTCAAAATATACCATGGCTATATACAGGGAGTACCAGTACAGAGTCAAAAGATACCATGGCTATATACAGGGAGTACCAGCACAGAGTCAAAAGATACCATGGCTATATACAGGGAGTACCAGTACCAAGTCAAAAGATACCCTGGCTATATACAGGGAGTACCAGTACAGAGTCAAAAGATACCATGGCTATATACAGGGAGTACCAGTACAGAGTCAAAAGATACCATGGCTATATACAGGGAGTACCAGTACCAAGTCAAAAGATACCATGGCAATATACAGGGAGTACCAGTACAGAGTCAAAAGATACCATGGCTATATACAGGGAGTACCAGTACAGAGTCAAAAGCTACCATGGCTATATACAGGGAGTACCAGTACATAGTCAAAAGATACATACCATGGCTATATACAGGGAGTACCAGTAAAGAGTCAAAGGATACCATGGCTATATACAGGGAGTACCAGTACATAGTCAAAAGATACCATGGCTATACACAGGGAGTACCAGTACAGAGTCAAAAGATACCATGGCTATATACAGGGAGTACCAGTACCGAGTCAAAAGATACCATGGATATATACAGTGAGTACCAGTACCGAGTCAAAAGATACCATGGCTATATACAGGAAGTACCAGTACCGAGTCAAAAGATACCATGGCTATATACAGGGAGTACCAGTACAGAGTCAAAAGATACCATGGCTATATACAGGGAGTACCAGTACAGAGTCAAAAGATACCATGGCTATATACAGGGAGTACCAGTACAGAGTCAAAATATACCATGGCTATATATAGGGAGTACCAGTACAGAGTCAAAAGATACCATGGCTATATACAGGGAGTACCAGTACAGAGTCAAAAGATACCATGGCTATATACAGGGAGTACCAGTACAGAGTCAAAAGATACCATGGCTATATACAGGGAGTACCAGTACCGAGTCAAAAGATACCATGGCTATATACAGGGAGTACCAGTACAGAGTGAAAAGATACCATGGCTATATACAGTGAGTACCAGTACCGAGTCAAAAGATACCATGGCTATATACAGGGAGTACCAGTACCGAGTCAAAAGATACCCTGGCTATATACAGGGAGTACCAGTACATAGTGAAAAGATACCATGGCTATATACAGTGAGTACCAGTACCGAGTCAAAAGATACCATGGCTATATACAGGGAGTACCAGTACAGAGTCAAAAGCTACCCTGGCTATATACAGGGAGTACCAGTACATAGTGAAAAGATACCATGGCTATATACAGTGAGTACCAGTACCGAGTCAAAAGATACCATGGCTATATACAGGGAGTACCAGTACAGAGTCAAAAGCTACCATGGCTATATACATGGAGTACCAGTACATAGTCAAAAGATACATACCATGGCTATATACAGGGAGTACCAGTAAAGAGTCAAAGGATACCATGGCTATATACAGGGAGTACCAGTACATAGTCAAAAGATACCATGGCTATACACAGGGAGTACCAGTACTGAGTCAAAAGATACCATGGCTATATACAGGGAGTACCAGTACAGAGTCAAAATATACCCTGGCTATATACAGGGAGTACCAGTACAGAGTCAAAAGATACCATGGCTATATACAGTGAGTACCAGTACCGAGTCAAAATATACCATGGCTATATACAGGGAGTACCAGTACCGAGTCAAAAGATACCATGGCTATATACAGTGAGTACCAGTACCGAGTCAAAAGATACCATGGCTATATACAGGGAGTACCAGTACCAAGTCAAAAGATACCATGGCTATATACAGGGAGTACCAGTAAAGAGTCAAAAGATACCATGGCTATATACAGGGAGTACCAGTAAAGAGTCAAAAGATACCATGGCTATATACAGGGAGTACCAGTACAGAGTAAAAGATACCATGGCTATATACAGGGAGTACCAGTACTGAGTCAAAAGATACCATGGCTATATACAGTGAGTACCAGTACAGAGTCAAAAGATACCATGGCTATATACAGGGAGTACCAGTACAGAGTCAAAATATACCATGGCTATATACAGGGAGTACCAGTACATAGTCAAAAGATACCATGGCTATACACAGGGAGTACCAGTACTGAGTCAAAAGATACCATGGCTATATACAGGGAGTACCAGTACAGAGTCAAAATATACCCTGGCTATATACAGGGAGTACCAGTACAGAGTCAAAAGATACCATGGCTATATACAGTGAGTACCAGTACCGAGTCAAAATATACCATGGCTATATACAGGGAGTACCAGTACCGAGTCAAAAGATACCATGGCTATATACAGTGAGTACCAGTACCGAGTCAAAAGATACCATGGCTATATACAGGGAGTACCAGTACCAAGTCAAAAGATACCATGGCTATATACAGGGAGTACCAGTAAAGAGTCAAAAGATACCATGGCTATATACAGGGAGTACCAGTAAAGAGTCAAAAGATACCATGGCTATATACAGGGAGTACCAGTACAGAGTAAAAGATACCATGGCTATATACAGGGAGTACCAGTACTGAGTCAAAAGATACCATGGCTATATACAGTGAGTACCAGTACAGAGTCAAAAGATACCATGGCTATATACAGGGAGTACCAGTACAGAGTCAAAATATACCATGGCTATATATAGGGAGTACCAGTACAGAGTCAAAAGATACCATGGCTATATACAGGGAGTACCAGTACCGAGTCAAAATATACCCTGGCTATATACAGGGAGTACCAGTACAGAGTCAAAAGATACCATGGCTATATACAGGGAGTACCAGTACCGAGTCAAAAGATACCATGGCTATATACAGGGAGTACCAGTACAGAGTCAAAAGATACCATGGCTATATACAGGGAGTACCAGCACAGTCAAAAGATACCATGGCTATATACAGGGAGTACCAGTACCGAGTCAAAAGATACCATGGCTATATACAGGGAGTACCAGTACAGAGTGAAAAGATACCATGGCTATATACAGTGAGTACCAGTACCGAGTCAAAAGATACCATGGCTATATACAGGGAGTACCAGTACCGAGTCAAAAGATACCATGGCTATATACAGGGAGTACCAGTACATAGTGAAAAGATACCATGGCTATATACAGTGAGTACCAGTACCGAGTCAAAAGATACCATGGCTATATACAGGGAGTACCAGTACAGAGTCAAAAGCTACCATGGCTATATACACGGAGTACCAGTACATAGTCAAAAGATACATACCATGGCTATACACAGGGAGTACCAGTAAAGAGTCAAAGGATACCATGTCTATATACAGGGAGTACCAGTACATAGTCAAAAGATACCATGGCTATACACAGGGAGTACCAGTACAGAGTCAAAAGATACCATGGCTATATACAGGGAGTACCAGTACCGAGTCAAAAGATACCATGGATATATACAGGGAGTACCAGTACATAGTCAAAAGATACCATGGCTATATACAGGGAGTACCAGTACTGAGTCAAAAGATACCATGGCTATATACAGGGAGTACCAGTACAGAGTCAAAATATACCCTGGCTATATACAGGGAGTACCAGTACAGAGTCAAAAGATACCATGGCTATATACAGTGAGTACCAGTACCGAGTCAAAATATACCATGGCTATATACAGGGAGTACCAGTACCGAGTCAAAAGATACCATGGCTATATACAGTGAGTACCAGTACCGAGTCAAAAGATACCATGGCTATATACAGGGAGTACCAGTACCAAGTCAAAAGATACCATGGCTATATACAGGGAGTACCAGTAAAGAGTCAAAAGATACCATGGCTATATACAGGGAGTACCAGTAAAGAGTCAAAAGATACCATGGCTATATACAGGGAGTACCAGTACAGAGTCAAAAGATACCATGGCTATATACAGGGAGTACCAGTACAGAGTCAAAATATACCATGGCTATATATAGGGAGTACCAGTACAGAGTCAAAAGATACCATGGCTATATACAGGGAGTACCAGTACCGAGTCAAAATATACCCTGGCTATATACAGGGAGTACCAGTACAGAGTCAAAAGATACCATGGCTATATACAGGGAGTACCAGTACCGAGTCAAAAGATACCATGGCTATATACAGGGAGTACCAGTACAGAGTCAAAAGATACCATGGCTATATACAGGGAGTACCAGTACAGAGTCAAAAGATACCATGGCTATATACAGGGAGTACCAGTACCGAGTCAAAAGATACCATGGCTATATACAGGGAGTACCAGTACAGAGTCAAAAGATACCATGGCTATATACAGGGAGTACCAGCACAGAGTCAAAAGATACCATGGCTATATACAGGGAGTACCAGTACCGAGTCAAAAGATACCATGGCTATATACAGGGAGTACCAGTACAGAGTGAAAAGATACCATGGCTATATACAGTGAGTACCAGTACCGAGTCAAAAGATACCATGGCTATATACAGGGAGTTCCAGTACATAGTGAAAAGATACCCTGGCTATATACAGGGAGTACCAGTACATAGTCAAAAGATACCATGGCTATACACAGGGAGTACCAGTACAGAGTCAAAAGATACCATGGCTATATACAGGGAGTACCAGTACCGAGTCAAAAGATACCATGGATATATACAGGGAGTACCAGTACATAGTCAAAAGATACCATGGCTATATACAGGGAGTACCAGTACTGAGTCAAAAGATACCATGGCTATATACAGGGAGTACCAGTACAGAGTCAAAATATACCCTGGCTATATACAGGGAGTACCAGTACAGAGTCAAAAGATACCATGGCTATATACAGGGAGTACCAGCACAGAGTCAAAAGATACCATGGCTATATACAGGGAGTACCAGTACCGAGTCAAAAGATACCATGGCTATATACAGGGAGTACCAGTACCGAGTCAAAAGATACCATGGCTATATACAGGGATTACCAGTACATAGTCAAAAGATACATACCATGGTTATATACAGGGAGTACCAGTACCGAGTCAAAAGATACCATGGCTATATACAGGGAGTACCAGCACAGAGTCAAAAGATACCATGGCTATATACAGGGAGTACCAGTACAGAGTCAAAAGATACCATGGCTATATACAGGGAGTACCAGTACCGAGTCAAAAGATACCATGGCTATATACAGGGAGTACCAGTACCGAGTCAAAAGATACATACCATGGCTATATACAGGGAGTACCAGTACAGAGTCAAAAGATACCATGGCTATATACAGGGAGTACCAGCACAGAGTCAAAAGATAACATGGCTATATACAGGGAGTACCAGTACAGAGTCAAAAGATACCATGGCTATATACAGGGAGTACCAGTACCGAGTCAAAAGATACCATGGCTATATACAGGGAGTACCAGTACCGAGTCAAAAGATACCCTGGCTATATACAGGGCGTACCAGTACATAGTCAAAAGATACATACCATGGTTATATACAGGGAGTACCAGTACCGAGTCAAAAGATACCATGGCTATATACAGGGAGTACCAGTACAGAATCAAAAGATACATACCATGGCTATATACAGGGATTATCAGTACAGAGTCAAAAGATACCATGGCTATATACAGGGAGTACCAGTACAGAGTCAAAAGATACATACCATGGCTATATACAGGGAGTACCAGTACAGAGTCAAAAGATACATACCATGGCTATATACAGGGATTATCAGTACAGAGTCAAAAGATACCATGGCTATATACAGGGAGTACCAGTACAGAGTCAAAAGATACCATGGCTATATACAGGGAGTACCAGTACCGAGTCAAAAGATACCATGGCTATATACAGTGAGTACCAGTACTGAGTCAAAAGATACCATGGCTATATACAGGGAGTACCAGTACACAGTCAAAAGATACATACCATGGCTATATACAGGGAGTACCAGTACAGAGTCAAAAGATACCATGGCTATATACAGGGAGTACCAGTACCGAGTCAAAAGATACCATGGCTATATACAGTGAGTACCAGTACATAGTCAAAAGATACATACCATGGCTATATACAGTGAGTACCAGTACCGAGTCAAAAGATACCATGGCTATATACAGGGAGTACCAGTACAGAGTCAAAAGATACCATGGCTATATACAGGGAGTACCAGTACCGAGTCAAAAGATACCATGGCTATATACAGGGAGTACCAGTACAGAGTCAAAAGATACCATGGCTATATACAGGGAGTACCAGCACAGAGTCAAAAGATACCATGGCTATATACAGGGAGTACCAGTACAGAGTGAAAAGATACCATGGCTATATACAGTGAGTACCAGTACCGAGTCAAAAGATACCATGGCTATATACAGGGAGTTCCAGTACATAGTGAAAACATACCCTGGCTATATACAGGGAGTACCAGTACATAGTGAAAAGATACCATGGCTATATACAGTGAGTACCAGTACCGAGTCAAAAGATACCATGGCTATATACAGGGAGTACCAGTACATAGTGAAAAGATACCATGGCTATATACAGTGAGTACCAGTACCGAGTCAAAAGATACCATGGCTATATACAGGGAGTACCAGTACCGAGTCAAAAGATACCCTGGCTATATACAGGGAGTACCAGTACATAGTGAAAAGATACCATGGCTATATACAGTGAGTACCAGTACCGAGTCAAAAGATACCATGGCTATATACAGGGAGTACCAGTACATAGTGAAAAGATACCATGGCTATATACAGTGAGTACCAGTACCGAGTCAAAAGATACCATGGCTATATACAGGGAGTACCAGTACAGAGTGAAAAGATACCATGGCTATATACAGTGAGTACCAGTACCGAGTCAAAAGATACCATAGCTATATACAGGGAGTACCAGTACAGAGTCAAAAGATACATACCATGGTTATATACAGGGAGTACCAGTACAGAGTCAAAAGATACATACCATGGTTATATACAGGGAGTACCAGTACCGAGTCAAAAGATACCATGGCTATATACAGGGAGTACCAGTACAGAGTCAAAAGATACATACCATGGCTATATACAGGGAGTACCAGTACATAGTCAAAAGATACATACCATGGCTATATACAGGGAGTACCAGTACATAGTCAAAAGATACCATGGCTATATACAGGGAGTACCAGTACAGAGTCAAAAGATACCATGGCTATATACAGGGAGAACCAGTACAGAGTCAAAAGATACCATGGCTATATACAGGGAGTACCAGTACCGAGTCAAAAGATACCATGGCTATATACAGGGAGTACCAGTACAGAGTGAAAAGATACCATGGCTATCTACAAGGAGTACCAGTACAGAGTCAAAAGATACCATGGCTATATACAGGGAGTACCAGCACAGAGTCAAAAGATACCATGGCTATATACAGGGAGTACCAGTACCAAGTCAAAAGATACCATGGCTATATACAGGGAGTACCAGTACCGAGTCAAAAGATACCATGGCTATATACAGGGAGTACCAGTACATAGTCAAAAGATACCATGGCTATATACAGGGAGTACCAGTACAGTCAAAAGATACCATGGCTATATACAGGGAGTACCAGTACCAAGTCAAAAGATACCATGGCTATATACAGGGAGTACCAGTACCGAGTCAAAAGATACCATGGCTATATACAGGGAGTACCAGTACATAGTCAAAAGATACCATGGCTATATACAGGGAGTACCAGTACATAGTCAAAAGATACCATGGCTATATACAAGGAGTACCAGTACAGAGTCAAAAGATACCATGGCTATATACAGGGAGTACCAGTACAGAGTCAAACGATACCATGGCTATATACAGGGAGTACCAGCACAGAGTCAAAAGATACCATGGCTATATACAGGGAGTACCAGTACAGAGTCAAAAGATACCATGGCTATTTACAGGGAGTACCAGTACAGAGTCAAAAGCACAGTATTTCTAGAGGGCATTATTTGTCACTATAAGTATATTGTGTTAATGTGCACCACATACACATTTTAAAACTACAAATAATAATCACCCCAAAAATAAATAATGCTGGATTGATGCAGACAAAATAACAATAAATCTTGATAAATTCTCATATGTTTGGCTGTTTATTGGGTTCTGAGAACAACACATTACAACAATTTGTGTTTCAATGAACACTTACAAATCATTGACATAAGTTATACGGAGTAGTTTAGCAAAGTGTGCCCCTTCAAGTTCTTCAAAGAGCATAGCTGTCACAGGCGGCTGAAGAACCTTCAGTAGAGGTTATAACCAGGGGGCAGTAGGGAATACGGTAAAAGAGCATACAACACTGATGTCTCCACTTGCTTGTTCCAATATGGGAAAGGCTTCAACTATTACGGAGACATCTTACTTCTATAGAGATGCATCTGCAATGAGACCCAGGCTTTTTTTTGGAAGGACTACCATGCACTCTTAGAAAAAAAGGTTCTGGATAGAACCGAAAAGGGTTCTATTTCTTGCTTCATACTGTATATGGCACCCCATATATATGGGGTTCTTCACTGAACCAAAATGGGTTCCATATAGGGAACCAATTTCAGTTCTATATAGAACATTAAGGGGTGCCATATTGGAAGCAGGCATAGTATCCTTTTTGGTTGTATCCCGAACCATTTTTTTAAAGAGTGTGGCTTGGCCAGTCCATAATGACGATACAAGACTGACAGATAAAAAACAATTAGTTCCTAGGATTTACATGCAACTTTGTCTATGTGCTAAAACAAATAAAGAAATTGGTTACTGCTTTAAGAACAATGTTTACAATGAACGTTTTTGTTTCCCTAAGAGCTTTCTCAAAAAAAGTCAAACATATTCAAACGTGTTACTTTTACATTTCCTTTTCAACCTGATTTCACAATTAAATCTGGACAAAATAACTTTTCTGAACAGGCTTAATTATTTTAAGGCCATTTATATAGATCTTGAACAGTAACAGTCCCTGCTATTAGTGAAGCCCCGAGAACAAGATCTAAAACCTAGTGAGCTGTGTCCACATAATGGGAATACGACTTAGAGCAGTTATAAAAGAACGCATAAAGATGATAATTGTTCGTTATCAAAATACTGCAGCTGATTATAATGATACCAAACTGAGGGGATGTATGCATTGGGACTACGCAATATACCATTTCCGGTGCTATCTAAATTCACTATAAATACAAAAATAATATCACAACAATATCTTTCCGGCCATTTTGAGGAGTTTGGGGTTAGACGGATAGGGGAAACAGAAGAGGAATATCATGGGAACAGAGGAGGCTGGTGGGAAGAGCTAAAGGAAGATGGGCTCATTTTAATGGCTGGAATGGAATAAATGGAACAGCATCAAACATATGAAAACCACGTTTGACTCGGTTCCAATTATTACATTCCAGCCATTACAATGAGCCTGTCTTCCTATAGCTCCTACCACCACCATCCTCTGCATGGGAACACTGTCAGTGAAAGCCAAGGGGGATCACCAAACCAGTATATGTATTCAGAGGAAGAGCAGGTGGGAAGAAAGAGAGTGCATTAGGTATGGAATACATTGGTCATACCCTTCATTTAATAGCATTAGATGTGGACGCAAATGATACAGTACATTCGGAAAGTATTCAGACCCATTGATTTTTTCCCCACATTTTGTTACGTTACAGCCTTATTTTAAAATGGATTAAATCATTTTTTCCCTCAGCAATCTACACATAATACCCCACAATGACAAAGCGAAAACAGGTTTCTCTACATTTTTGCAAATGTATCTATATATAAATATATATAAAACGTATTTGCATAAGTAATCAGACCCTTTGCTATGAGACTCCAAATTGAGCTCAGGTGTATCCTGTTTCCATTGATCATCTTTGAGATGATTCTACAACTTGGAGTCCACCTGTGGTAAATTCAATTGATTGGACATAATTTGGAAAGGCACATAACTGTCTATATTAGGTCCCACAGTGCATGTCAGAGCAAAAACCAAGCCATGAGATCGAAGGAATTGTCCATAGAGCTCCAAGACATGATTGTGTCGAGGCATAGATCTGGGGAAGGGAACCGAACATTTATGAAGCATTCAAGGTCCCCAAGAACACAGTGGCCTCCATCATTCTTGAATAGGAGTTTGGAATCACCAAGACTCTTCATAGAGCTGGCCACCCGGCCAAACTGAGCAATCAGGGGAGAAGGGCCTTGGTCAGGGAGGTGACCATGAATCTTGTGGTCACTCTGACAGAGCTGCAAAGTTCCTCTGTGGAAATGGGAGAACCTTCCAGAAGGACAACCATCTTTGCAGCGCTCCACCAATCAGGCCTTTATGGAGAGTGGCCAGATGGAAGCCACCCCTCAGTAAAAGGCACGTTACAGCCTGCTTGGAGTTTGTCAAAAGGCACCTAAAGGACTCTCAGACCATGAGAAACCAGATTCTCTGGTCTGATGAAAGCAAGATTGAACTCTTTGGCCTGAATGCCAACCGTCACGTCTGGAGGAAACCTGGCACCATCCCAACAGTGAAGCATGGTGGTGGCAGCATCATGCTGTGGGGATGTCAGGATCAAGGTGAAAGATGAACGAGAGAGATCCTTGATGAAAACTTGCTCCAGTGTACTCAGGACTTCAGACTGGGGGCAAAGGTTCACCTTCCAACAGAACAACGACCCTAAGCACACAGCCAAGACAACGCAAGAGTGGCTTTGGGACAAGTCTCTGAATGTCCTTGAGTGGCCCAGACAGAGCCCGGACTTGAACCCAATGTAAAATCTCTGGAGAGACCTGAAAATAGCTGTGCAGCAATGCTCCCCATCCAACCTGACAGAGCTTGAGAGGATCTGCAGAGAATGGGAGAAACTCCCCAAATACAGGTGTGCCAAGCTCGTAGCATCATACCAAAAAGTCTCAAGGCTGTAATCGCCAAAGGTTCTTCAACAAAGTACTGAGTAAAGGGTCTGAATACTTATGTAAATGTCATATTTCAATTTATTTGTCAATTTATTTATTTATAATAAATTTGCAAACATTTCTAAAAACCTGTATTTGCTTTGTCATTATGGGCTATTGTGTGTAGATTGATGAGGGTAAAAAAATCAATTTTATCAATTTTAGAATGTCAAGTGGTCTGAATACTTTCCGAATACTGTACCAATAAGAGTGATCTATTGTGAAGAGAATACGAGGGATCCTTGGCGAATAGGAGGGAGATATACTGTTACAAAGGGAGGGTTACATGATGATGGGTAAGAGAGAAATTTGATAAATAGGCCTACATGTGGAAAGATTGGATGAGAGAGCAGGCAAACAGTAGCACAATGGCAAGATGCATATGGCCAATGATAGGTTGGGAGATACGTCAGTCAAAGGTTACTAAGTGACTCTGATGTCCACGAAGTGAAGTGATGTCCACAAGTTAAATGATAGGGCGGGAGATGTGTCAATCAGAGGGTGGATGGTCGGTCAGAGATGGGAAACACAGGTGAGCTGTCAGGCTGTGGGGTCATAAAGCTCGACGCCAGACGAGGGCAGGTGCAAATGTCCACCGGTCACACTGGGGAGCACAGAGAGGTCTGGTAGGTTGCTGAGATGAGAACGCAGATCCTTCCGTACCTGGGTCACCCGCGCCAGCTTGCGCTTGTACTCCTGAAACAACAAGAATAGGTGTGAGGAATAATGTGACATTTTTTTGTACAACATTAGAATTGGAGTTGGATATGCTGTTCAATTGTTAGACATCATTTTGGAGTTCACTGTACACCTTGTAGCTCATTGTGAACCTTGTAGCACAATAGTTCGGAAAGGGAGGATTTACAAAGAAACTTGGACACATCAGAGTAAACTGACATTCAATCATTTCCGTTTCATTGTGAACCCCTATTTACTTTTATAAGTGGCTAAAATATAACATTTTGAATGAAAAAGTGAGTGGTAGGTGGTCTTATATTATTAGTGTGTGTGTTAGTATTTTGTTTATTTTTTACTAAAAATCATCATCATCCTACATCAACCTCTCACATCAGGATCACAGAGGGATGGCAAGGTAAATATTTCTGATGGACCTTTACTATAATCATTCCATCTTTAAAGTTGTGAGCTTTGAAATCCTTTCATTACATTTCAAGTCACAGAAATAGTAGTGTTCGATTCATTCATTTATTTACTACAGAGAAAAACAGAGGCTATTCCTTATCTCCTATTTTTAAGGCAGTGTGACTACTCTAAATATTAAAATAAGCATTAAAGCCAAATCAATAGTATAGTATGGGAGAAATGCAACCTTATAGGCAAGTCAAGGATATGCTAAGGCCTGTAACCAAGACCCAGTTTGACAAACAACCCCTTAGCAATTGTCAGACTCCCCTTCGCTAGCATTGACCCAGTCATGTCGTTAACCCATAGCCTCAATGTGGGGGAGTAAAACCACCCTGAACCCAGAGTACAAGGTGAGCCAGAAAATAGTCAAAGCCAAAAGACCCATCACTAGAAGGCATGTGTTTAGAACTGGTGGTGGACAACTCTAGTCCTGGGGAGCTGCAGAGTTCCGCTTTTTACTCCAGCCAGGCTAACACACCTGATTAAACTCATTGTGGTCCAAATTAATATGGATTACTTTTATTATTACAAGGGATGATTTGGTGTGTTAGTGCTGAGTGGGATCAAAATACTTCCCATACTGCAGCCCTCCAGGACCAGAGTTGCCCACCCCTGGTTCAGGGGCTTGACTATTCAAATTGAGAAGAAACCAAAATCATATTTGCACACCAGTAAAAAAAAGATCAAACTATGAATATAATTTACACTTGCTGAAAATACCTTCAATGGCATTTTAAGTACCCCAGTATGAGTAAGAATATTATTTTGAACTTTAGATTCAGTTTATAAGACTCTAGCCATCTGTGAATGCACTTAATTTCAAATAAATGGACAAATGTCGCATGGGCCTGTCTGTGTGCGTTGTGTGCGTTGAGTTTCCAAATGTTTAAGAGGCATAAGACATTTGACTCATATTGTACATTTGAGGCTACTGTTTAATAGCATTCAAGTACATTTTTCTGCTGTAGTTTTTGTGTTATTTTGTTGAAGTCATGACCTCACTGACTATTTGCAATGTAAAGTATCTGTTCATGAATGACTACCAAAGCTGGGTTTTAAAAATGTGTTTTAGTTATCGAAAAAAACGTATGTCTTATGTAATAACATAGCAGGTGAAGTTTGATTGTTTTTATGCTAAATATGTATTTAATATAATGACACTCAAAAGTAAAGTCAATCAAATTGGACTGGAGTAATGCAATGCAACCCCCACCAGTACAAACACAAGTAGCATCAAATAACAGCACTCACAGATTCAGTTTTAATTTCTCATTTATTTTTCTTTATTACAAGAGAGATTTGTTGAATTGCAGATACACTGCAGATACAGAGACCAGGAGATGTGATCTTGCTCAGTTCCTGTGGGTAAAGGCTGGACAGTTAAGCATTCAGCAATTACAAAACAGTAAATTGTTCCCCACAGTGTATTAGAAACCAACAGAAATAGTGTGTTGTCGTTTTGCAAGCAATTGGGTGAGATGTCATCTTTGCTAAAGCCTTCAGGGCCTGAACTAACCATGGGGGAGGAAGACACCACTGATAAGTGGAGAGATGCATAATGACTTGAATCCTATCTTGAGGTAAACATGTAACTCAAACCATGGTGCAAATCTCCCATTGACAATGTGGGATTTGCATGAAAGGTCCAGTTAAGCATGTCTATGTCAAGTTTAGGAAAGGCCAAATGAGTTTAAACTGAACAACTATTTTGCCCCATGGATGTTTTCTTTGGCAGGACACAGAATATTAATATTGTACAGAAGAGTTGCTTTTTGCCAAGCACTATTTTGAGCATTCTTTGTTCAATTCCATTGGTGAGATGCAAAACATACCATTGGAAAGGGTGAAATGATACAGGGCTACAAGAGGAAAATACATGCTACAAAAACAGAAACACAAAGAGTGAATGAAACAACATGCGAGACAGACAGACACAATGAAGATGGAGAATGATAGAAAAGGGTGTGTAGTGAAAAAAGAAAGGTGATTATTTACTTCTAGTTTCTGCTCGTTCTGCGCCAGGCCGTCCCTCTGGCTGTGTAGAAACAGGGTGAGCGTCCGCGTAAGCTGCCGCCGGTCGTCGATCTCCGCCGCCAAACGGCCGCTGAAGTCCGCCAGCAGCATGCACGCCTCCTCCACCAGCCTGGACAGGCGCTCACCCTGCTCTCTATCTGAAACACACAGAGGAGGGGGACAGAATGGTTGAATGGTTCATTGGGGCACATCTCATCCAACATTTGAGTGTCTTCAATGATGACAAATGATATCAAGCACTGGTGTGTGTGTGTGTGTGTGTGTGTGTGTGTGTGTGTGTGTGTGTGTGTGTGTGTGTGTGTGTGTGTGTGTGTGTGTGTGTATACACACACGTTTTACTATACTTGTGAGTACCAGAAGTCCTCACAAAAATAACAAACCAACTAAAATTCAGAAGTGGGCACATTTTGCCGGTCCTCACTTGTAAAAGGGCTATTTTAGGCTTAGGAGTTAGGGTTAAGGTTGGAATTAGGGTTATGGGTCCAATCAAGTATAGTAAGACATACTTGTGTGCATGTGTGGGTCCAATGAGCATTGTTGGTTAAATTACATCCCCAACCTAACAGCCCTTCATCAGTTGTGGTTGACTGAGGTGGGACTTATCATGTGATTGAGAGATTTGTTAATTGTATGGCCAACTAATGTACAATGGGCTCTATTTTCGGCTGGCGTTAAGGTGGAGCTAGTGTTAAAACGCAAGTTAGTTTGCATTTTCGTCATTTAAAAACTGCCGCACTGGCATTTTCCATCCCTAACGCCAGGTACGGCAATTTACCTGTTTTATATCAGCTCACTTAACACTCAAATGGGAGGGGTGGAAATATTTGAGGTGTGTCCTTAAAAACATGATCCAAGTTTCTATTTTCAAGCAGTGCTGATAGGATACTCAAATATAATGTTTGAGAGGCGTAGAACAGTGATCTGACATTCCCTTTCTATATATGCATTGTAGGCAGGCCCACATTATTTTAGTCATGCAGGTCCCGTTTTGGAAGTGCCCCCCGCCCACCCTACGTGTCCATACCATCATGAAAAGAGAACCTTGGTGAACACCGGTGAACCTCGTATTAAGAAGTTATCTGTAACCTGCAACAATTGCTTGTTTTCTGTTTAATATGTTCAAAACCCAAGCCTGCCCATAGGCCTACTATAACTAAGGCTGGTTCAACAGTAATGCGTGTCTTTTTTATCATTAGAGTTTACATTCATTCATTGTTGTTGTAAAGAAAAAGAAAAAGATTGAACTTTTATTACAATCAAAAACAAAACAAGCAGTCTTATTACAATGATTCTCCTGGTTTTATGGTAACAACGTCCGTGGTCCACATGCAACTTCTGGGGATGTGAAAATGTGATCTGACCTGTAAGATGTTTCCGATTATGTTCATAAAACACAGGCCTATTTGGGAGCAGTATAATGTGAGTGGACATCCTCCCTTTCTCTTTATAGTGGATCTTTGTCCAGCCACTGTGAAAAGGTTTGGATGTGTGTTAAACTCTCCATAGTCTGCGTTGTTTTAATATTATATACCCACGGGGAGAAATTATAGTGCCTGTTGTTTTGTTTAGAACTTGATTATAATTACTTGTTCTCTTTGTAGGCCTAATCAATAATGCATTTAACCTTGTTTTTTTTTACTATGTTTAGTATGTCCATGCTCAGCCATAATGCAATTTACAGTAGGCCTAGCCCCTATATCAGTCTCTCAGCTATTGTAGCCACTTAGAACAATGTGGACTGCAAATGGCTTCATGTTAACTATTTAGCCAAGATTGGTCTACATTTTGTTATTTCGTTTCTGTAAGCCATTTAACAAACTATAAAACGGACTAACATTGGAATTGGAGTTGATTCCAAGGTAATACATAAAAGACCATAAATACACAACTTGAAGCAAACCACATATTTCGCCATGGCGCACATTCTGATTGGCCAGTGAGGCCTCGACACACTCACACCGTGTGTTTATTCATCAAAACCCAGCCCTTTCACTCCAACGCCAATTGTACGTGAAAATAACATAAATATTTCTGACACAACCCTGAACATATAGCGCTACCGGCAGCACTTAGATTTACAATTGCGTTAGGTTTGTTAAAATAAAGCCCAGTATGTTTAACAACATATATTTAACCTTTATTTAACTAGGCAAGTTAGTAAAGAATAAATTCTTATTTTACATTGACGGCCTACCACGGCCAAACCATACCCTAACCCGGACGACGCTGGGCCAATTGTGCGCCGCACTATGGGACTCCCGATCACGGCCATTTGTGATACAGCCCGGGATCAAACCGGGGTCTGTAGTGACACCTCTAGCACTGAGATGCAGTGCCTTAGACCGCTGCGCCACTCAGGAGCCCTTACATGTAAAACAACACATGTCACTGCACCTATATAGTGTATGTGACAAAACATTTGGGGTTTGTTTAACTGACTGTAAGTAGTATTTATATGTAGCATGGTGTCTGTCTTTGATTTTCCCCAGAGGACAGCATTAACACGGTCCATTCACTTCCAAAAACTAGGCTATACACACAGCTGGGTCAACTGCACCCTATATGCCACCCCTTCCAACAACAGCATTCTCTGGAGCATGGCTGACTGTAGCGAATGGGAGTGTGGGATAGAGGTGTGTGCCAGGGCCTACCTGTGATCCTGTGCAGCAGTGACGTGTCCTGCACCTCAGCAGGCAAGGAGGAGATTCGCTGTCGCAGTGCTGAGTCCCCAGAGGCTGCATTCTCAAGCTCCTGCAGGGCCCGGATTAACTCTGCCGTCTGACGGGGAAGGGAGGGGCAGGTAGAGGAGAGGTATAAAAAGAGAGAAGAAGGGGAGAGTGAGGAGAGAGGGGGAGCAAAGTGTGAAGGAATGGGAGGTCAGGAAAATGGAGAGGAAAGGAGAAGGAAGAAAAGACAGCGATGGTGGATGAAGGAGAATAGTCCCACATTGCAGTTAGAAAGTAGGTCAAACATCTAAAACAAAGAACTAACAAGGCAACTTGTCTTAACAAAGCCATGTGACTATCAAAACTATTAAGTTACGTGGGATACTAAGAGGTAAATGCAATGAAAAATAACCTCTGTTTGGTTAAATTAATCTAGCCATTACACCCCCCTGTGAGGGGTTGGGTTGGCCTGTACCTGTGGGGGCTCCGCGGGGGAGCTTTGGGAGGCCAAGTCCTGGTCGTCCAGTTGAATCTCCTCATACGGCCTCTTCTTGGCCTTCTTCTCTCCCACTGTGGAACATGTATACAGGGTAAGAGATCATGGGAACAGAGAGATGGAAAGAAGATGGCATGATACTATTTCACATCCTTTATTGACGCTCACGTATGTGAAGTAATGACTATGGAATGCCAATACCTCCTGTCAAGCATACAATGTTTTCAGATCAGAGTAGATGGAGGACGGGACAGGGGAGAAAACACCCCGTTTTCAGACGAGGAAGCCACTGAGCGTGGTGAGACAAACCAGAGGTGTCTTGGTTAGGAGGCTACTTACACAGGACGTGTGAGAGCTGGTCCAGCAGGTTGTTCTCATACACAGCCCTCTCCTGCCAGATGGACAGAACCCGGCCCAGCTGTTTCTTACAGGGGTCCTCTCCTTCCCTGCACGCACACATACACACGTCTAATTTCCATCAACAGGCTCATGCCCCAACTACTACTGTAGGGAAAACAGTGGGAGACAGATTTAATTGTGCATCTCACCCCTCACCTGGACACATGTTTGAAGGCATCAACAATGACAGGAGCAAAGTCCTGGGTGAACTCAGGTCCTTTCTTCTTGCTGTTCTGGATGACGTCGTTGGCGAGGTAGAGGAAGGTGAGCTTCCTGGATACCTTGGCTGCAGACACAGATCAGTCAACTGTGGGAAACTGATTTAGAGCAGAGTTAAACTATACAAAGCCTAGCAACACAGGCAAGTGTCAACAAATGCATCTGCTAGGCTTCACCTCAGTATACCTTTCTTAACACTCAGGCATACTACACTACACAACATTAACTTAGTGCCCACTTAGGCCTTAACACGTAAACACAGGCTGACTATAAGAGCAGAAAAGTATGACGCTGCATAATATAGCCTAATTTACATAGCCCACACATAATGCAGTTGACAAACAGGTGTTGTTATATAGCTCTATTGTATGAGGAAGATCTGTCTCTAGGCGGATAGGGGGTTTTCTTTCTCCAAGGCTAAGCAAAGAAACACATGCTTCTCCCTGGTTAATGTATTAAGAGAGCAAATCAACCCCAAGTGACACGACTCCCCCCCTGTACACACACACACCATGGTGACAAGGAGCCCTTATGAAAAAGAGGACCTTTTAGGAACTGCACACCACTTCTAATTTATATCCAAGCTCCATGAATGCGCAAGAATCTATAAAGAGGGCCAAGATGTATCCTTTGCAATGGCTCACAGCTTTGATGTACCGACACTGGACTGTGAATTGGAGGTTTAGACAATCACTGACTGTACACAGCACAAAATCAGACTTCGTAGCTGTTCGTAAGGACTTGAAGCCAGAGATAGCCCTTTTTGTGATTTGTGGTTAGTGAGCATCAAACACCAAGCACAACGATGACAACAGGAAATAAGAAACCTAGAAAATGTGACCACAACTCTGTCCACGAGTCGGCTACAGAGAACCCTCCGAGGCAGAGAAATGAGATGACATCCGATGCTATTCCCAGTCCAGAGAAGAGTCAGCAGCTCCCAAAATACAGAGGGCCAACTGGGATATCATTAGGCCAAAGGAAAATATAATTTACCCAAAGGAAAACCGAGAGCATGCATCAAAATACCACTTTCTACCAACTAGCTAGCACACAAGCTCAGACCTCATATATTTATATCTATGCAGTCGGCTAGATAAGATAGACAGGTACCGGTAAATTAATGTCATACACAACGGATGGGTTTTTTAAAGCTTTATTTGACCAGGTATATTGATTTTACTAGGTAAGATATATGCCAATGCAGATTGTCCTATTCCCTGGTACATTTTATGCACATTCAACATCTGTGATCTGATCACCAATTTCACATGGCAAAACACTAAAAATGACCTGAGCTCAATCAACAACAAAAACATTAAAGCCACCCTGCATCTTTCTACACGTCAATTTGGAAGATATAACAGTTTCCCAAAGGTATTCACACATTGAGACATTGTGGCAGTGTAGTGTGAGAAATCCTTAGATACAAAGGTCATATATGTGTTTCTAGGTCTTCATTTTATTGTGAACTTTTATTGGCAAAGCAAGGAATGTAGGCCTAGATGAGTAAAATAGGTAGACTAATGTCACTGTCACCCTATTTCACAGATATAGCCCATGGTTCATGTGCAGTGATGCAGAGAAGTTCGTGGATTGGCACTTTATGAGCATTAAGAGCAGGTGCATGCAGCACACACAAGCTAACTACATGTGTAAACGATGATGGGCAGCAATGCTGACCCTTGGTCACATGTGGATTAGCTATCTTACCCTGCTTTTAAAATTAACATACTAGGAAATGTCTGACAGTGAAGTAGGGTCCCAATGCGAAGGGCTCTTTAGCTGTAACAAGACTGCCTGGTTTTAGGACTCAAATGACTAACTAGTAGCTACTGCCTTCTCGTTCACTATCTGAGCAATCACTCCAATGACGTAACTTTGATATACAAATTAGCTAGGCAGCCCAACTAAACTTCAACTTTACAAAATATTAGACTTGTGAGCTAACGTAGCTAGGTGGCAGCTGAGTGGCCTGAATGGGGCCTCGCATCAGTCTAGTTATCCATACAAGCAAAGACCTTGCTTAGCAGGGTGATCGTTAACCTCTACACTTGAATGTAGACATGCCTCCACCGTGTGACGACGACTACCCCACCCTGGCACTGTAGGAGAGGAGCGAGCTAGCTAGCTAAACAACTAAAGTTAAGCTAACTAGCTAGTTAGTAAGCATTAATAACTACACTTTAATAACTACACTATTAGCAAAAAAGTATCTAGCTACAGTAGCTAGACGTCATTTAAATTAGAGAAAAGGTAATGGCATATCGTTAGCTAACTAGTAGCTGACGTTAGTTGAGATGTGGTGTGAAAGAGCTGGCTAGCTACACTACAGTAACCTTTGCAAGTAAACAAACATAAAATGTTATCTAACGTTAGCTACACTTAATAGACGGTTTACGTTCATTTCTAGCTAACTGAACAAAACTTGGAGATAAATGTTATTATTGATTAATATAGTTTAGCTAGCTAACATTACCTTTTTTCAATTCGTTGAACCAAACGTTGACGATGGTCTTCGAGTGTTTTCTATGATGGATAAGCCACAGTGACAGAGTCTGGACACTTTGTTGGGAATTGCTAAGCTCCGATAGTTTCTTTTCCAAAGCTGCCTCTGAAAAGGCCGACATGTCAACGATAATGTCAAATAATGAGAAAATAGTTTTCTACCAGATGTTGGATGCTAGCTAGGTCATACAGCTAAGGTTAGCAATCTACCTAGCTAGCTAGCTAGCACTCAATGTGTTGTGCAAAAGCTACCGCCCTGTGACTACCGACGGACGCAGGGTCATTTGTGTCTGTTTAGAGTAAAATGTATCTAAAGTATACACCACGGTTGCCAGGTCTAGCTAAAACGTATATATACCAATGACCTCTGAATACCCTCCCACAAAATTGTTATTACGCAGCAAGAGAGGAGTTGCCACATTTATCCATTTAACAATTTTTCTATAAACAAATTAAAAAGGAATATCGAAGTCATTTTTATCAACCTAGGCTAAGAAGCAAACTTCGGTTTACAATTAAAATAATCATTGCAAGTTTAAGAATATGTCGCAAGGGAAAAGATAAATCACACTTACTAAACTCTCCAGATCATTTTCCATCAATGGATGTTGATTTAATTTGTTTTGACAGTTATGATTAAGCAATAAGGCCTGAGGAGGTGTGGTATATGGCCAATATACCACAGCGAAGGGTTGTTCTTAAGACATAGCCCTTAGCTGTGGTATATTGGCCATATACAGTGCATTCGGAAAGTATTCAGACCCCTTGACTTTTTCCACATTTTGTTAAGTTACAGCCTTATTAAAAAATGTATGAACGTTTTTTCCTTCATCAATTTAAAAAACCACACCCCATAATGACAAAGAAAAAACAAGTTTTTAGACATTTTATAAAATAAAAAAAACTGAAATATCACATTTACATAACAATTCAGACCCTTTACTCAGCACTTTGTTGAAGCACCTTTGGCAGCGATTACAGCCTCAAGTCTTCTTGGGTATGAAGCTAAAAGCTTGGCACACCTGTATTTGGTGAGTTTCTCCCATTCTTCTCTGCAGGTCCTCTCAAGTTCTGTCAAGTTGGATGGAGAGCCTCTCTCCACAGCTATTTTCAGGTCTCTCCAGGAATTTTCGATCGGGTTCAAGTCCAGGCTCTGGCTGGGCCACTC
Source organism: Oncorhynchus masou masou (assembly GCF_036934945.1). Classification (NCBI taxonomy): domain Eukaryota; kingdom Metazoa; phylum Chordata; class Actinopteri; order Salmoniformes; family Salmonidae; genus Oncorhynchus; species Oncorhynchus masou. The sequence continues at coordinate 17,989,751 of NC_088223.1, forward strand.
AAGGACATTCAGAGACTTGTCCCGAAGTCACTCTTGCGTTGTCTTTGCTGGGCCCCTGAGTGGCGCAGCAGTCTAAGGCACTGCATCTCAGTGCAAGAGGTGACACTGGTTCGAATCCAGGCTTAATCACATCCGGCCATGATTGGGAGTCTTTTTATTTCAATAGGCATAGGCTATTGACTAATATCTGGGTTTATAATTTCAATTCAACTTTGCAATGGTTTGCTGAGCTAGATGCAGGTAGCCTATAGCCCCTGTTAGACAGACATCTCATTTCAGGGAAAAGTCCACAATGAAACGGGCATTAAATGTGGAGAATGATACATTTGCGATAGAGCTGTGACCATGATCACAATTGATGACTTCCAATTTAATTAACCAAATATGGACATTAACAATGGCATAATAACACAAGGCTACAACAATAAATGAGTTATAGGCAATTTATTAAAATCGTTTACCAGCTCCAGGTGGGCTGCACAAGTGGCACAAATTGATTTGCAATGACTCCATTGATTTCGTAAATTCATCATATTTATTGTAGCAAATGGTAGGCTATACAATGCCATGCCATATCAATTAATAGCCTACTTGATGGCCAACAAATGCAAATGTCCCTTATCATTCTCCACATTTAATGTCATTTTCATTGTGGACTTTTTCCCCATAACAGAAGCACGTGAGGGAGTTCCATAACTTCAATTTTAAACCCTAGAACCGAGCACGAGTAAAACCCTTAGCTTGACACGGTTATCCGTGAGAAAAGTCGGCATTAGAATGCAATTTAGAATGTATCTCAATCAATCAAATGTATTTATAAAGCCCTTTTTTTACATCAGCAGATGTCACAAAGTGCTATACAGGAACCCAGCCTAAAACCCCATACAATGCAGATGAAGTCGTTTTCCAATGCTTTGTTGCTGTTATGTAAGTTCTAAAGCGTTAATATGTTTTATGGAAAAATAATGTCTCCATAATGACATATCTAAATAGCCTACCTACAACTGGTAAAATGTTGACATGACGTGTTGCTCTGTCGCGGTGACTCAGCTGCCTCGGCAGCAGCACTATCTCAACCTGGATTCGAACCAGGGTGTCTGTAGTGACGCCCCAAGCACTGAGATGCAGTGCCTTAGACCGCCGCGCTGCGATAAACATACTGGCCCTGTTAATTTATGTGAATGTCTATTTCTGTATTTTCATTGGGTCATTCTAGAAGGAAGGCGGGATCTGGCTAGTAAAACATTGTTAGTGTTTCATTCTTACATTCTCAAGAACTGTGTTGGTGTTACAGGATGAAGACCAAATCAATGATTTCAAGAGATATTTCAGAAAACTATCATGAAAAAGACACAGAGACATTTGATTACAGTTAGAAACACAATATTTAAATTTGGTCTGTTTATGGAATAAGGATAGGGTAAAGGCTACATGGCAGGGACACTGACAGCACCACATGATTGATCACAGAGGAACTTCCTCATCCTCAGACAGGTGGATTGTTGCGATCATTGTTAGCAGACAGGATGATTTTGGGCCTGTGGATGACAAGGTGGCGTTTAGAAGTTTCCTGGTAGTCAAAGTAATTGAGGTTGAGTTTCGTCGCTATCCTCCTGCCCTGGCACTCCAACAGCTGTGAAATAAATATACAAATATTCTGTAATATAAGTGGATGAGCAAGGGAAGGAATGGGCAGTGATATAGACAACATACTACATTATGGTCAGATGTTTACTAAAATATATGATTGGTTGATGAGAAGTAGGCCAGGGCCCATATCTAGGATCAGTTTTTCTTGGACAGATCCTAGATCAGCAATCCTATTCTGAGACGCTTCGTCACATAGTGGCAATAGTAATTCTATTCAGCAATGATACCTCATATTTCTCTGAGAAGCCACTGAGTTCCCTCTCTTCAATCTTGTATCCATTCAGCATCAGCTTGTACATCAGTAGTACCTGTCCTGAAATGATGTCATGAACATTTGCCTACAATGCCTTGAAACTTAAATCAGTCCTTTTACTGGACATCCATTCAATCTATCTCTTCACTTTTGTTTTGATTATCTGAGCACCAATAGCCCATGACTGATATGAATGATCACAATTCCCCACTGACAGAAAAGGAGTAACAGTACTTGGACCTCACCACTCTTCTGCGCTATCATGCGTATGTAGATCTGGTGCAAGGGGCCCCTGTGGCGTAGGTGTGTGTGGATGTAGTAGCGGTACTCCTTCTTCTTGTGATCGATCACCAGGCGCCGGCGGAAGGCCCCGGAACAGACCAGCCACAGAGAGAGACACATGCTGAACACCAGGAACCCAGTATACTTGTGATGGTCCTGAACCAGGAAGAGGTAAGCTTAAAGGTTATGGTAAAGGTCAGTCGAAAGGAGAACGACTGAAGAAAGGACTAGGACAACAGTTAATGGTATGAGATTTATAACTGCTCACTAAAGGAAAACTAAACATGTGAGATGTGTTTACAATTCTCCCTTTTCAACCCGTATTAAAAAAAGAGAAATAGCATGTCGGGCAATTTCAGGTTGTGTGCCTATTCCTCATGGGAGCACTCACACACCCCAAACTCCATGTTCATGTAACAGGCAGTTCCAATGGTGGAAGCGATCAGTAGCAGTGAACCTTTCCAGATGTTTTCATGCAGGTATTCAAGAACAAACACTGCAACAAATCATATCACCATCAGCCAGAAAACCAACCAAAGGACCATTTGAAAACAAATCAACTGAAACAAAATAATTTGAGATAGCAATAAAAGAACAGTTAAATAGAAATGAGAGATGTCAACGATAGATCTCTTACCGTCCTTCACTGTAGTGAATGGATAGCAAGGGTTGTTCTTGATTTTATCTGTGAGTGCTTGCTCAGTGGCATTGAACTGATGGTCCCACGTGCCAAAAATCCCGATAGTCATGGTGCTAACAGGCTAAATGGAGAGGGTTACATGTGAGAAAACACAATGTCAATAATTGAAAGTTGCACTACAGTGTCATTTTAGTGTAAAAAGTGTATCATGCAAAATACTCACACTCGTTGTTATGCATGTTTTAGTCAAAAATGCATGATGTTCTGTAACCAAATCCCTAAACCTTCTGCCTCCTACAGTGGAAGATGGACAGTAAATTGACAACAATAGGTTGTCATGGTAACTAAGTAATTATTGTTGTCTGATAACATTCTAGAGCCCTATGATTTCTATTCTACTGAGCTCCCCTAAAACAGAAAGGGTTCATAGCCCAGAGCTGTGAGCTGAAATGTCTAACAGCGTTCACAATGATTCTCTGGGGTTGCAGTTTTGCTAAATCTGTCCTCAGGGAGTTAAATGTGGTGTGATCACCAATTTTAGCATCACGTGAATGTGCTCAATAGCAAGGTCCATATAGCATGCACAATCGAATTTGTATTTTCACTTGTTCAATTTGCAAAGAAAGGAATCTGTTAAAATCTCACAATAAACGTTGTTTCAACGAGTCAAATTACGTTCGTATTTATTCCTCAGAGATCCTAGAAGGTAACAAGACTTCACTATGTCATTAAGGGTGTAGTATATCCTATAGGACACCAAATTTGGTCAAAGAGAAATGCCTTCATGGCACGGCGATGACGCGGGCGGTCAACACTTGAATGACTGTATCTTTGTCAAAACAGCACTGTCACGACTTCTGCCAAAGTCGGTCCCTCTCCTTGTTCGGGCGGCGTTCAGAGGTCAACGTCACCGGTCTTCTAGCCATCGCAGATCCACCATTCATTTTCCATTTGTTTTGTCTTCCCACACACCTGGTTTCAATCCATCATTACATGTTGTGTATTTAACCCTCTGTTCCCCCCATGTCCTTGTCCGGAATTGTTTATTGTAGTGCTTGTGCATGTTATGCTGGTGTAACGGGTTTTGTTTACCCATTTATTTATTGTTCTGTTTACGGTGGTTTTGTTTTTTAAATTGCGCCGTTGTAAATCAGCTTTTGCTCTCCTGTGCCTGACTTCTTTGCCGCCAGTATGCACCCCCTACAAGCACCAATTGGGGTAAAACAGAGCTAGCTAGATAGCCAATGAGCTGGGCTTTACGGGAGTATCCGGAAACCATGTATATGTTGTAAAATGTAGCTACTAACCTTGTGCGACAGCATGCCTTTTCATTTTGTACAAAAATTATAAATATACTCCGTTATAAAGTTCTGAAAACTGGTTGTTTTGCAAATGTTGAACTTATAATATGGCTACTAATACTTGGAAAGCTAAATCAAAGTCCAATACAGTATACAGATTTGACGACATTCTTGCAGAAAAATGTTATATGAATGCGAATGTCCCTCTCCATCATGATTTGCCCATCTTGTGGACACTATCGGAATTACAACCAGAGTGATGGCAAGAACTGTGACCTTTCTCTTGCATTTCAAAGATGGTGATAGAAAACAACCGGTTGTTTTTTTGTGTGTATTTTATTCAATTATTTTATATTCTCCTACATTTAATTCACATTTACACAAACTTCAAAGTGTTTCCTTTGAAATGGTACCAAGAATATGCATATCCTTGCTTCAGGGCCTGAGCTACAGGCAGTAAGATGTCATTTCGGCGAAAATTGAAAAAAGGGGGGCTATCCCTAAGAAGATTTATTAAATGGACACAACATTGGCATTGAGGAATACACCACATCAGTCATCGGCTTCATCAATAAGTGTATCGATGATGTTGTCCCCACAGTGACTGTACGTATATATTCCAACCAGAAGCCATGGATTACAGGCAACACCCGCATTGAGCTAAAGGCTAGAGCTGCCACTTTCAAGGAGCTGGAGACTAATCTGGACTCTTATAAGAAATCCCGCTATGCCCTCAGATAAACCATCAAACACCGGCTGGTTTACACCAGCTACACCGGCTCTCTGCTACACCGGCTCTGACGCTTATCAGATGTGACAGGGCTTGAAAACTATTATGGACTCCAAAAGGAAACCCAGACGCAAGCTGCCCAGTGATGCGAGCCTAACAGACGAGCTAAATGCCTTTTATGCTCACTTCGAGGCAAGCAACACTTGCACGAGAGCACCAGCTGTTCTGGATGCACCACTTGGATTTGATTAGACAACAGACCAAAACCTGAAGGGAGATAACAATGTATGCATGCTGCATCATTAGCCATAAAACATATATCTGGAAGAACAGATAACTGCGGATGACTCCATTTGATCTCCTTAGAGAACAACATTTTACCTTGTGGTGTCTCGGTTCAAATGTGGCAAGCAGTGACTCAGCAACATCCAATGGCTCATTTAGCATTTCATGTAAATTATCCAAAACAAGGAGCGGTTTCCATTAGATAGCACAGCCATAAAGTGAAAATTGCTGTATTGAAAAAATTAACATACACCAAAATGTGCTTTTTGGTTTTCATTTAAGGTTAGGCAGTGTGGTTAAGTTAAAATTGTAGAAATAAGTGGGGTTAATGACTTTGGGGCTGTGGTAACTAGTGTCATGACATTGGCCTGTGGGTAAGGTTTATGACCCCCCCATAAATACCTTTCTCCCTTCCCTCTCTCTTGACTCTACAGAGGGACTCTTGAAAAGCCTTTGTTAAACAGAGAGTCTGGGAACATCAAACAAGTGGAGGGAAAGGAACCATATTTCGGTAATAGAACCAGTTAAAAATATGCGTTGGTACTTAATGAATATGATGTCAGTTCGGTTGTCATCTGAGACATTATGACTGATAACAGGACGACCTAAACTGTATCTGGGAAAGTCTACACATTATAGTTATCAGTTTCACATGGAATTGTTGTGCAATTCAAATGTTTAAATATAAAAATTTTGGTGAAAAGATTCAATGTAATTTTAGCTTCTAAATGAGAGATTTGGGTTTGCATAAGCTTAGGGCTCAATCAGTGTTCCGCCCCTGTGAAGAGACATGGGCTATAAACTATGAAATACACCCTTCTCCCTCCACTATATAAAAGCTCTTGACGAAAAGATAACCTCCTGTTCCGGGTACATTAGGATGACGGTCCGATGTCAGAAGGGTTCAGATAATAACTACAGAACAAAGCCAACCTCAGCGTGAGCTTTGGTTGCGAATGGTATGAATTTTGAACTCTTATTCGGCTACAGAAGTGATACCTCCTAGACGTTGAGTTTGCAGCAGCCGCTGTAAACGTTGGCTAGGAGGGGACAGACAGAGCATCCCGTCCACCACACAACGATGACACTAGAACATTTCACGTTCACCACCAGAGACACTCTTCAAATGACAAATGACTCTGCTGGGCAACACGGCCTTCCATCTACCACCAACCTATTGAAGTGCAGCTCAGAGTAAATATTTATTGCATTTTCCTTTTCCACAACCGCAGACCACATGTAACCATGCCAGCTCAGGACCTCCACATCCGGCTTCTTCACCTGTCTGTGACCAGCCACCCGGACAGCTGATGAAACTGAGCATTTGTCTGTAATAAATCCTTTTTGTGGGGAAAAGCTCATTCTGATTGGCTGGGCCTGGCTCCCCTTCGTGTACCCTCCCAGGCCCACCCATGCCTATATCCTACCAGGCCCACCCATGCCTGCGTCCCTGCCCAGTCACGTGAAATCCATAGATTAGGGCCTAATTTATTTATTTAATTAAATTGACTGATTTACTTATATGAACTGTAACTAAGTAAAATCTTTGAAATTATTGCATGTTGCATATATATTTTTGTTCACTGTATATACAGTACCAGTCAAAAGTTTGGACACCTACTCATTCAAGAGTTTTTCTTTATTTGTACTTTCTACATTAGTAGAATAATAGTGAAGACATCAAAACTATTAAGACATATGGAATCATGTGGTAACCAAAAAAGTGTTAAACAAATCCAAATATGTTTTAGATTCTTCAAAGTAGCCACCCTTTGCCTTGATGACAGCTTTGCACACTCTTGGCATTCTCTCAACCAGCTTCACCTGGAATGGTTTTCCAACAGTCTTGAAGGAGTTTCCACATATGCTGAGCACTTGTTGGCTGCTTTTCCTCCACTCTGCAGTCCAACTCATCCCAAACCATCTCAAATGGGTTGAAGTCGGGTGATTGTGGAGGCCAGGTCATCTGATGCAGCACTCCATCACTCTGCTTATTGGTCAAATAGGCCCACACGGGCCTCCCGGGTGGCGCAGTGGGTCAGGGGGCTGTACTGCAGCGCCAGCTGTGCCACCAGAGACTCTGGGTTCGCACCCAGGCTCTGTCGTAACCGGCAGTGACCGGGAGGTCCGTGGGGTGACGCACAATTGGCCTAGCGTCGTCCGGGTTAGGGAGGGTTTGGCCAGTAGGGATATCCTTGTCTCATCGCGCACCAGCGACTCCTGTGGCTGGCCGGGCGCAGTGCACGCTAACCAAGGTTGCCAGGTGCACTATGTTTCCTCCAACACATTGGTGCGGCTGGCTTTCGGGTTGGATGCGCGTTGTGTTAAGAAACAGTGCGGCTTGGGTTGTGTATTGGATGACGTGTGGCTTTTGACCTTAGTCTCTCCCGAGCCCATATGGGAGTTGTAGCGATGAGACAAGATAGTAACTCCTAACAAACTTCTAACAATTGGATACCACAAAATTGGGGAGAAAAAAGGGGGTAAAAAATAAATATCCCTTACAGCTTGCCTGGAGGTGTGTTGGGTCATTGTCCTGTTGAAAAACAAATTATAGTCCCACTAAGCGCAAACCAGATGGGATGGCATATCGCTGAAGAATTCTGTGGTAGCCATGCTGTTTAAGTGTGCCTTGAATTCTAAATAAATCACAGACCGCACCCCCACATCATCACACCTCCGTCTCCAAGCTTCATGGTGACAACCACACATGCAGAGATCATCCGTTCACCTACTCTGCGTCTCACAAAGACACGGCAGTTGGACCCAAAAATCTCAAATTTGGACTCATCAGACCAAAGGAAATATTTCCACCGGTCTAATGTCCATTGCTTGTGTTTGTTGCCCCAAGCAAGTCTCTCAAGTCTCTCTCTCTCAAGTCTTCTTATTATTGGTGTCTTTTAGTAGTGGTTTCTTTGCAGCAATTCGACCATGAAGGCCTGATTCACGCAGTCTCCTCTGAACAGTTGATGTTGAGATGGGTCTTTTACTTGCACTCTGTGAAGCATTTATTTGGGCTGCAATCTGAGATGCAGTAAATCCTCAAAATGTCAAGAACTTTTACATTTTCATCCAGTGCAGTCGCAAAAACCATCAAGCGCTATGATGAAACTGGCTCTCTCTAACTTATCCTCTGCAGGAGAGGTAACTCTGGTTTTTCTTTTCCTCATGAGAGCCAGTTTCATCATAGCGCTTGATAGTTTTTGCGACTGCACTGGATGAAAATGTAAAAGTTATTGACATTTTGAGGATTTACTGACCTTCATGTCTTGAAAGTAATGATGGACTGTTGTTTCTCTTTTCTTATTTGAGCTGTTCTTGACACAATATGTACTTTTACCAAATAGGGCTACTTTCTGTATACCACACCTACCTTGTCACAACACAGCTGATTGGCTCAAAAGCATTGAGGAAATAATTTCCACAAATGAACTTTTAACAAGGTGGCACAACTGTTAATTGAAATGCATTCCAGGTGACTACCTCATGAAGCTGGTTGAGAGAATGCCAAGTGTTCAAAGCTGTCATCAAGGCAAAGAGTGGCTACTTTAATATCCATATTTCAATCAATCAGCTTATTATCCAAATGTCTATCAATCAGCTTAACACATCCTATCCACACAACTTTAACATCCACTTAGTACTATTCCCTAACACATGGTAATCTCCCGTATTACCCCATTTGCATTTTCAACGATTCTCTTATTGTTACTTGCTATGCACCATATGTATCACCATATATTCTCTTGCCGCTACTTCCTATACATATATAACACCACGTGCTTTTAGTAATGGCTGCAGACCACGTAGACACTGCTCTTATAAATGCCAACAGACAGTTGCCATATTGTTTTTTTTATAACAAAATATTTTTAATACAAATTAATTTAAATTGACTTACTGAAATTCATTAGACATGTCCCTCAGAGGTTTGGGGATCATGTATTTTCCCCAGGGCAGCTCTCAATAAAAGTCTGGACGGGTCCACATCCTCTTTGGTCAGAAGAGAAATCCCTTACGCTTTCCCACTAGGGAATGCGGCACCGATACCCCCCTCACAGACCTTCACTGGGATGCTACACAAGTGGAATTACTGATCCTGTTTGTTGACACCAAATTGTTGTTGAAAGCCTATCTTTACCAAGCACAGGCAGGAACCCATGATTGTTTATGACACCAAAAGGCAAGACGACCATTTGAAGGCTGTCTCGTCACAAAGTAATATTTCCACCACATGCCCCCTCCACACTAAACAGCTTTTAATACAAGAAGTGCTTTATGGCTTTAGCATCAATCAGAGTGGTTCAAACCACACACACAACAGAAAAAAAGTGTATAGCTTTTCTAATGAAAAACAAAGAGTAGTGTAAAGGAATCCAATTCCAGTTCATTTTAATGCAAATGTACAGTGCAAACATAACTACAAAGCTCCAATTTACTCGATACACATCAAACCACTAAAGGAGTTGTATTATACAGTGTACAAAACATTAGGAACACCTGCTCTTTTCATGAGCGAGTGCCCGGATGAAAGCTATGATCCCTTATTGGAGGCCACCGGTTAAATCCACTTCAATCAGTGTAGATAAAGGGGAGGAGACAGGTTTAAGAATGATTTTTAAACCTTGAGACAATTGAGACATGGCTTGTTTGTGTGTGCTATTCAGAGGGTGTATGGGCAAGACAAACGATTTAAGTTCTTTTGAACGGGTTATGGTAGTAGCTGCCAGGCACACCGGTTTGAGTGTGTCGAGAACTACAACGCTGCTGGGTTTTTCACTCTCAACAGTTTCCCATGTGATTCAAGAATGGTCCACCACCCAGTGCACATCCAGCCAACTTGACAACGGTGGGAAACATTGGAGAGAACATGGGCCAGCATCCCTGTGGAACACTTTCGATACCTTGTAGAATTGAGGCTGTTCTGAGGGCAAAAGTGTGTGTGGGGGGGGGGGGGGTGCAACACAATAACAGGAAGGTGTTCCTAATGTTTTGTACACTCAGTGTATATACACATTTACTTATATAAACAGAAACATTAAATCAAAACAGGGCCGTAAGTAGCACAACAATAACACTTCTATTGTTATGATTATTCTTCATCAACATGACTCAAATAAACAGCTAGTGCCTGCCCAGTGTGAAATCACAGCACATGCAACAATAGGAAAGGATCGTGCAACAGGAGTCAAATTATAACTCAATCTTAGATATTGAAGACTGATGTGGTTTTCAAAAAATGGTATTAATTTTAGTGGATGTAACTTAGTGTATAGTTTCAATGGAGAACATATCAACAGATTGGTCAGCATTAACAGTAGTGGAGTGTTAAAACTAAGAAGGTGTTCTCTAGTGACGAGTAGTCAAAGTGATTGTGTTTCCAGACTCTCCTTATTCTACCTTCAAGTCTTCCAGTGTATACACAAATCCATGTTCAAGCTGGAAACCTCACAGAATATGCCCCTCTGCGTCCCATGCATCATTCAGAACAACAGAAAAGTGTGGTATCCTGCTCATTTACTTTCAACTTCACAGCAGCCCTGCCTTCTATAGCAACTTCAATAAATATAATCATTAATAACTTATCCTTCAATCTCCATGTCAGTAAAAAAAAAAAAGTGATATTTTTCTAACAGCGCTGTATAAAAGTGTTCCGAAATTCCAATACCTAAACAATTCACATTAGAAAGAATGGAGAGAAGGGGAAAAAAAAAACAATACTATTTACTATACATGAAGACAGAGACAAATGAGGAATTAGTAAGGACAAGCGAAGAGGGAAAACATTTATCCAAAGGAAGCCAATGGGACATTCCACATTTAGCTTATACAAAAGCATCTCAATTACCAACCTTCCTAACATTCAGAACATAAGGGGGGGAAAAAACATTATCATTCCATTAATAATATTTTCACATACAGTACCAGTCAAAAATGTTTGGACACTCCTACTCATTCGAGGATTTCTATTTATTTATACTATTTTCTACATTGTAAAATAATAGCGAAGACATGAAATAACACATAGGGAATCATGTAGTAACCAAAACAAGTGTTTAACATATCAAAATATATTTTATATTTGAGATTCTTCAAAGTACCCACCCTTTACCTTGACGACAGCTTTGCACACTCTTGGTATTCTCTCAACCAGCTTCATGGAGGTACTCACCTGGAATGCATTTCAATTAACAGGTCTGCCTTGTTAAAAGTGCATTTGTGGAATGTCTTTCCTTCTTAGTGCATTTGAGCCAATCAGTTGTGTTGTGACAAGGTAGGGGTGGCATACAGAAGAAAGCCCTATTTGGTAAAATATCAAGTCCATATTATGGCAAGAACAGCAGCTCAAATAAGCAAAGAGAAACAACAGACCATCTTTAATACATGAAGGTCATTCAATGTGGAAAATTCCAAGAACTTTGAACGCTTCTTCAAGTGCTGTCGCAAAAACCAAGTGCTATGATGAAACTGGCTCTCATGAGGACCGACACAGGATAGGAAGACCCAGAGTTACCTCTGCTGCAGAGGATATGTTCATTAGAGTTACCAGCCTCAGAAATTACAGCCTAAATAATTGCTTCACAGAGTTCATGTAACAGACACATCTCAACATCAACTGTTCAAAGGAGACTGCGTGAATCAGGCCTTCATGGTAAAATTGCTGCAAAGAAACCACTACTAAAGGACACCAATAAGAAGAAGAGACTTGGTTGGGCCAAGAAACACAAGCAACGGACATTGGACATGGGAAATCAGTCCTTTGGTCTGATGAATCCAAATGTGAGATTTTTGGTTCCAACTGCGTCTTTGTAAGATGCAGAGTAGGTGAACGGATGATCTCTGCATGTGTGGTTCTCACCATAAAGCCTGGAGGTGGTGGTGTGATGGTGCTTTGCTGGTGACACCGTCTGTGATTTATTTGGAATTGAAGGCACACGTAACTAGCATGGCTAGCACAGCATTCTGCAGTGATACACCATCCCATCTGGTTTGCACTTAGTGGAATTATCATTTGTTTTTCAACAGAACAATGACCCAACATACCTCCAGGCTGTGTAAGGGCTATTTGACCAAAGTGATGAGTGCTGCATCAGATGACCTGGCGTCCAAAATCACCCAACCTCAATCCAAAGGAGATGTTTTGGGATGAGTTGGACTGCAGAGTGAAGAAAAAGTAGCCAACAAGTGCTCAGAATATGTGGGAACTCCTTCAAGACTGTTGGAAAAGCATTCCAGGTGAAGCTGGTTGAGAGAATGCCAAGAGCGTGCAAAGCTGTCATCAAGCTAAAGGGTGGCTACTTTGAAGAACCTAAAATATATTTCATTTGTTTAACACTTATTTCATAGTTTTGATATCTTCACTATTATTCATCAATGTAGAAAATAGTAAAAATAAAGAAAAACCCTTGAATGAGTAGGTGTCCAAACTTTTTAAATTTTATTTTTTTATTACCCCATTTTCGTGTTATCCAATTGGTAGTTAGTCTCGTCTCATCGCTGCAACTCCCGTACGGACACAGGAGAGACAAAGGTCGAGAGCAGTGCGTCCTCCGAAACACAACCCAACCTAGACGCACTGCTACTTGACACAAAACCCACTTAACCTGGAAGCCAGCCGCACCAATGTGTCGGAGGAAACGTGTACACCTGGCGACCATGTCAGCATGCATTGCACCCGGCCCGCCACAGGAGTCGCTAGTGCGCGATGACGCTGGGCCAATTGTGCGCCACCCCATGGGTCTCCCGGTCGTGGCCGGCTGCGGCAGAGCCTGGACTCGAACCCAGAATCTCTAGTGGCACAGCTAGCACTGTGATGCAGTGCCTTAGACCACTGCGCCACTCGGGAGGCGTGTCCAAACTTTTGACTGGTACTGTACATACATTATTATTCATGTCTATTAGTGTTGTACATCCATGTTAACAACACAAACGACATTCACATATTGTGGAGTGGGTTAGAGGTGCGCACTCGCTTTAATAGCTTGGAGTTTTGGTCTATGTACTGGTTAGCAATGCTTAGTGATGGCATCAGTTAATATATATAATCACTACCACGCTGCCCTCCCTCCATCCTCACTAACAAGCTTCCCTCTCCCCATCCCTCCCTTATATATATATATATATATATATATAAGGGAGGGATGGGGAGAGGGAAGCTTGTTAGTGAGGATGGAGGGATGGAGGGCAGCGTGGTAGTGAGGATGGAGGGAGGGATGGGGAGAAAGTATGTGATAGATAGATAGATATATATATATATATATCTATCTATCTATGAGCATCACAGCCATACACTCCCCGGGCATGCCTAGAGAGAGCTGGTTAGGGAACTAATCGTCATATACATTTCACACAGAACTATGTACAGCTACGTAACAAGCAAGCGAGGAGAGGTATCCCTCTGGAGGGTTTTTATTAATCTATTCAGCTTATCTCAGCTGTTTCAGGTGCCATGCAGAGTTTACATTGGCAGGAAAACAAGGGAACACCAGAGGGGGAGAATATAGCAGGAAAGGTGTTGTTTCTAGGTTTCTTCCTTAAAAAGCGCTGGCCTGCATCACAGTGTGGCTTTCTCTATCAGATAGCATATCACTCGCTCTCTCTACAGTGCTTAATTTACAAGGCAAGGAAGAGCGCCAAAATCGCAGAGGACAGGAGAGTTCTATAGAATTTGTTCAGCTAATATTGTTCAGAAGTGATTTACTAGTTAGCTACCATATCTCTGTAAGTAGAAGCAGATTGCCAAGGAGGACCGAACAAGCAGAATGCATAAAAACAAAACAAAGAATGTTAAAAAAAAAGGAATAACTTACAACATACTTTAATAGAACTTCAAATAAATAACTTCAAAAATGTACCCTTCTTTGCTGCACTCTATGGCAGGCCTGCTGCAATAGGTGACAGAACCCTTTTTTCTGTCACCCAATTCGTCTCCTGAAGGGGGTGGGATGATGGCGGGGAGGTGAAACAGACAAATTGGAGGGAACCTCAAAAAGTGGAACAGATCATGCAAAAAGATAGCGAGGGGAAAAGAGCATCATTCAATCCTTCTGGCTGCCTTCCTCTCCCTTTCCTCTAGAGGGCGTCGCTCCATCACTCACGGGAACGGCCCACAATAGCCAAGATGTAGAGGAAGATGTTGATGATGTCTGTGTAGAGGTTGAGAGCAGCAAAGATGTACTCCTCTGGACTCAGAGCCAGCTTCTTGTTGCCCAGGAGGAGCTGGGTGTCCACAGCCAAGAACTACAACCACACAGAACATGAAGAAAGGAATTATTATGGCAATAGAGACATTCAATCAGCCAATCATGTACGGCAGAATTGTAACGCTGTGCATACAGATCTGAGTAGGTACATCACAAGGACTTTCAGGTTAGGATTCAGCCCATTATGCTGATGTTTTTTAATGCTTCATATTCTTACAACCACAAAAGTTACTAGTGATGTTATGCCATACTGCATTAGCCTGAAATCAGACTATTCTGAATAAAATATAAATAATGTTCTCATCTTAAATGGTCTTTCTTCATCCCCACTCACGTTAATGTCTCTACCATATCCCACAACCAACCATTGGAATTCATCCCTCGCATCTGTCCATCTCTACGAGGTGTTATGTCACCGCTCTATTGTTTCCTTCAGGCCACAGGACCAACTTTTCCCCCAATCATCACTAACACGCTGCCCTCCCCCCATCCTCACTAACACGCTGCCCTCCCCCCATCCTCACTAACACGCTGCCCTCCCCCCATCCTCACTAACACGCTGCCCTCCCCCCATCCTCACTAACACGCTGCCCTCCCCCATCCTCACTAACACGCTGCCCTCCCCCATCCTCACTAACACGCTGCCCTCCCCCATCCTCACTAACACGCTGCCCTCCCCCCATCCTCACTAACACGCTGCCCTCCCCCATCCTCACTAACACGCTGCCCTCCCCCCATCCTCACTAACACGCTGCCCTCCCCCCATCCTCACTAACACGTTGCCCTCCCCCCATCCTCACTAACACGCTGCCCTCCCCCATCCTCACTAACACGCTGCCCTCCCCCCATCCTCACTAACACGCTGCCCTCCCCCCATCCTCACTAACACGCTGCCCTCCCCCATCCTCACTAACACGCTGCCCTCCCCCATCCTCACTAACACGCTGCCCTCCCCCCATCCTCACTAACACGCTGCCCTCCCCCATCCTCACTAACACGCTGCCCTCCCCCATCCTCACTAACACGCTGCCCTCCCCCCATCCTCACTAACACGCTGCCCTCCCCCATCCTCACTAACACGCTGCCCTCCCCCCATCCTCACTAACACGCTGCCCTCCCCCCATCCTCACTAACACGCTGCCATCCCCCCATCCTCACTAACACGCTGCCCTCCCCCATCCTCACTAAAACGCTGCCCTCCCCCCATCCTCACTAACACGCTGCCCTCCCCCATCCTCACTAACACGCTGCCCTCCCCCCATCCTCACTAACACGCTGCCCTCCCCCATCCTCACTAACACGCTGCCCTCCCCCCATCCTCACTAACACGCTGCCCTCCCCCCATCCTCACTAACACGCTGCCCTCCCCCATCCTCACTAACACGCTGCCCTCCCCCATCCTCACTAACACGCTGCCCTCCCCCATCCTCACTAACACGCTGCCCTCCCCCATCCTCACTAACACGCTGCCCTCCCCCATCCTCACTAACACGCTGCCCTCCCCCATCCTCACTAACACGCTGCCCTCCCCCATCCTCACTAACACGCTGCCCTCCCCCCATCCTCACTAACACGCTGCCCTCCCCCCATCCTCACTAACACGCTGCCCTCCCCCATCCTCACTAACACGCTGCCCTCCCCCCATCCTCACTAACACGCTGCCCTCCCCCCATCCTCACTAACACGCTGCCCTCCCCCATCCTCACTAACACGCTGCCCTCCCCCATCCTCACTAACACGCTGCCCTCCCCCATCCTCACTAACACGCTGCCCTCCCCCATCCTCACTAACACGCTGCCCTCCCCCATCCTCACTAACACGCTGCCCTCCCCCATCCTCACTAACACGCTGCCCTCCCCCCATCCTCACTAACACGCTGCCCTCCCCCCATCCTCACTAACACGCTGCCCTCCCCCATCCTCACTAACACGCTGCCCTCCCCCATCCTCACTAACACGCTGCCCTCCCCCCATCCTCACTAACACGCTGCCCTCCCCCATCCTCACTAACACGCTGCCCTCCCCCATCCTCACTAACACGCTGCCCTCCCCCATCCTCACTAACACGCTGCCCTCCCCATCCTCACTAACACGCTGCCCTCCCCCATCCTCACTAACACGCTGCCCTCCCCCATCCTCACTAACACGCTGCCCTCCCCCATCCTCACTAACACGCTGCCCTCCCCCCATCCTCACTAACACGCTGCCCTCCCCCATCCTCACTAACACGCTGCCCTCCCCCATCCTCACTAACACGCTGCCCTCCCCCATCCTCACTAACACGCTGCCCTCCCCCATCCTCACTAACACGCCGCCCTCCCCCATCCTCACTAACACGCCGCCCTCCCCCCATCCTCACTAACACGCCGCCCTCCCCCATCCTCACTAACACGCCGCCCTCCCCCATCCTCACTAACACGCCGCCCTCCCCCCATCCTCACTAACACGCCGCCCTCCCCCATCCTCACTAACACGCCGCCCTCCCCCATCCTCACTAACACGCCGCCCTCCCCCCATCCTCACTAACACGCCGCCCTCCCCCATCCTCACTAACACGCCGCCCTCCCCCATCCTCACTAACACGCCGCCCTCCCCCATCCTCACTAACACGCCGCCCTCCCCCCATCCTCACTAACACGCCGCCCTCCCCCATCCTCACTAACACGCCGCCCTCCCCCCATCCTCACTAACACGCCGCCCTCCCCCATCCTCACTAACACACTGCCCTCCCCCCATCCTCACTAACACGCTGCCCTGCCCCTCCACCCATCCTCACTAACACGCTGCCCTGCCCTGCCCCGCCACCCATCCTCACGAACACGCTGCCCTGCCCCTCCACCCATCCTCACTAACACCCTGCCCTGACCCCACTCACAAACATGCCACCCTGCCCCGCCACCCATCCTCACTAACACGCCGCCTTGCCCCTCCACCCATCCTCACAAACACGTCGCCCTCCCCCTCCACCCATCCTCACTAACGCCGCCCTCCCCCTCCCCCCATCCTCACTAACACGCTGCCCTGCCCCTCCACCCATACTCACCATCACGCTGCCCTGCCCTGCCACCCATCCTCACGAACACGCTGCCCTGCCCCTCCACCCATCCTCACTAACACGCCGCCCTCCCCCTCCACCATCCTCACTAACACGCTGCCCTGCCCCTCCCCCATCCTCACTAACACGCTGCCCTGCCCCGCCACCCATCCTCACGAACACGCTGCCCTGTCCTGCCCCTCCACCCATCCTCACTAACATGCTGCCCTGCCCTGCCCCGCCACCCATCCTCACTAACACGCTGCCCTGCCCCTCCACCCATCCTCCCTAACATGCTGCCATGCCCCTCCTCACTAACACGCTGCCCTGCCCTGCCCCGCCACCCATCCTCACTAACACGCTGCCCTGCCCCTCCACCCATCCTCACTAACACGCTGCCCTCCCCCATCCTCACTAACACGCTTCCCTCCCCCATCCTCACTAACACGCTGCACTCCCCCATCCTCACTAACCCGCTGCCCACCCCCATCCTCACTAACCCGCTGCCCTCCCCCATCCTCACTAACCCGCTGCCCTCCCCCCATCCTCACTAACACGCTTCCCTCCCACATCCTCACTAACACGCTTCCCTCCCCCATCCTCACTAACCCGCTGCCCTCCCCCATCCTCACTAACCTGCCGCCCTCACCCCATCCTCACTAACACGCCGCCCTCCCCCCATCCTCACTAACACGCCGCCCTCCCCCATCCTCACTAACACGCCGCCCTCCCCCATCCTCATTAACACGCCGCCCTCCCCCCCATCCTCACTAACACGCCGCCCTCCCCCATCCTCACTAACACACCGCCCTCCCCCATCCTCACTAACACGCCGCCCTCCCCCATCCTCACTAACACGCCGCCCTCCCCCATCCTCACTAACACGCCGCCCTCCCCCATCCTCACTAACACACTGCCCTCCCCCATCCTCACTAACACGCTGCCCTGCCCCTCCACCCATCCTCACTAACACGCCGCCCTCCCCCATCCTCACTAACACACTGCCCTCCCCCATCCTCACTAACACGCTGCCCTGCCCCTCCCCCATCCTCACTAACACGCCGCCCTCCCCCCATCCTCACTAACACGCCGCCCTCCCCCATCCTCACTAACACGCCGCCCCTCCCCCATCCTCACTAACACACTGCCCTCCCCCATCCTCACTAACACGCTGCCCTGCCCCTCCACCCATCCTCACTAACACGCCGCCCTCCCCCCATCCTCACTAACACGCCGCCCTACCCCCATCCTCACTAACACGCCGCCCTCCCCCCATCCTCACTAACACGCCGCCCTCCCCCATCCTCACTAACACACTGCCCTCCCCCCATCCTCACTAACACGCTGCCCTGCCCCTCCACCCATCCTCACTAACACGCCGCCCTCCCCCATCCTCACTAACACACTGCCCTCCCCCCATCCTCACTAACACGCTGCCCTGCCCCTCCCCATCCTCACTAACACGCCGCCCTCCCCATCCTCACTAACACGCCGCCCTCCCCCATCCTCACTAACCCGCCGCCCTCCCCCCATCCTCACTAACACGCCGCCCTCCCCCATCCTCACTAACACACTGCCCTCCCCCCATCCTCACTAACACGCTGCCCTGCCCCTCCCCCATCCTCACTAACACGCCGCCCTCCCCCATCCTCACTAACACGCCGCCCTCCCCCCATCCTCACTAACACGCCGCCCTCCCCCATCCTCACTAACACGCCGCCCTCCCCCCATCCTCACTAACACGCCGCCCTCCCCCATCCTCACTAACACACTGCCCTCCCCCATCCTCACTAACACGCTGCCCTGCCCCTCCACCCATCCTCACTAACACGCTGCCCTGCCCTGCCCCGCCACCCATCCTCACGAACACGCTGCCCTGCCCCTCCACCCATCCTCACTAACACCCTGCCCTGACCCCACTCACAAACATGCCACCCTGCCCCGCCACCCATCCTCACTAACACGCCGCCTTGCCCCTCCACCCATCCTCACAAACACGTCGCCCTCCCCCTCCACCCATCCTCACTAACACGCCGCCCTCCCCCTCCCCCCATCCTCACTAACACGCTGCCCTGCCCCTCCACCCATACTCACCATCACGCTGCCCTGCCCTGCCACCCATCCTCACGAACACGCTGCCCTGCCCCTCCACCCATCCTCACTAACACGCCGCCCTCCCCCTCCACCATCCTCACTAACACGCTGCCCTGTTTCTCCCCCATCCTCACTAACACGCTGCCCTGCCCGCCACCCATCCTCACGAACACGCTGCCCTGTCCTGCCCCTCCACCCATCCTCACTAACATGCTGCCCTGCCCTGCCCCGCCACCCATCCTCACTAACACGCTGCCCTGCCCCTCCACCCATCCTCCCTAACATGCTGCCATGCCCCTCCTCACTAACACGCTGCCCTGCCCTGCCCCGCCACCCATCCTCACTAACACGCTGCCCTGCCCCTCCACCCATCCTCACTAACACGCTGCCCTCCCCCCATCCTCACTAACACGCTTCCCTCCCCCATCCTCACTAACACGCTGCACTCCCCCCATCCTCACTAACCCGCTGCCCACCCCCCATCCTCACTAACCCGCTGCCCTCCCCCCATCCTCACTAACCCGCTGCCCTCCCCCCATCCTCACTAACACGCTTCCCTCCCACATCCTCACTAACACGCTTCCCTCCCCCATCCTCACTAACCCGCTGCCCTCCCCCATCCTCACTAACCTGCCGCCCTCACCCCATCCTCACTAACACGCCGCCCTCCCCCCATCCTCACTAACCTGCCGCCCTCCCCCCATCCTCACTAACCTGCCGCCCTCACCCCATCCTCACTAACCTGCCGCCCTCACCCCATCCTCACTAACACGCCGCCCTCCCCCATCCTCACTAACACGCCGCCCTCCCCCATCCTCACTAACACGCCGCCCCTCCCCCCATCCTCATTAACACGCCCCCTCCCCCCATCCTCACTAACACGCCGCCCCCCCCATCCTCACTAACACGCCGCCCTCCCCCCCATCCTCACTAACACGCCGCCCTCCCCCATCCTCACTAACACGCCGCCCTCCCCCTCATCCTCACTAACACGCTGCCCTCCCCCATCCTCACTAACACGCTGCCCTGCCCCTCCACCCATCCTCACTAACACGCCGCCCTCCCCCATCCTCACTAACACACTGCCCTCCCCCATCCTCACTAACACACTGCCCTGCCCCTCCCCCATCCTCACTAACACGCCGCCCTCCCCCCATCCTCACTAACACGCCGCCCTCCCCCATCCTCACTAACACGCCGCCCTCCCCCATCCTCACTAACACGCCGCCCTCCCCCATCCTCACTAACACGCCGCCCTCCCCCCATCCTCACTAACACACTGCCCTCCCCCATCCTCACTAACACGCTGCCCTGCCCCTCCACCCATCCTCACTAACACGCCGCCCTCCCCCATCCTCACTAACACGCCGCCCTCCCCCATCCTCACTAACACGCCGCCCTCCCCCATCCTCACTAACACGCCGCCCTCCCCCATCCTCACTAACACACTGCCCTCCCCCATCCTCACTAACACGCTGCCCTGCCCCTCCACCCATCCTCACCATCACGCTGCCCTGCCCTGCCCCGCCACCCATCCTCACGAACACGCTGCCCGGCCCCTCCACCCATCCTCACTAACACCCTGCCCTGACCCCACTCACAAACATGCCACCCTGCCCCGCCACCCATCCTCACTAACACGCCGCCTTGCCCCTCCACCCATCCTCACTAACACGTCGCACTCCCCCTCCACCCATCCTCACTAACACACCGCCCTCCCCCTCCCCCCATCCTCACTAACACGCTGCCCTGCCCCTCCACCCATACTCACCATCACGCTGCCCTGCCCTGCACCGCCACCCATCCTCACGAACACGCTGCCCTGCCCCTCCACCCATCCTCACTAACACGCCGCCCTCCCCTCCCCCATCCTCACTAACACGCTGCCCTGCCCTGCCCCTCCCCCATCCTCACTAACACGCTGCCCTGCCCCGCCACCCATCCTCACGAACACGCTGCCCTGTCCTGCCCCTCCACCCATCCTCACTAACATGCTGCCCTGCCCTGCCCCGCCACCCATCCTCACTAACACGCTGCCCTGCCCCTCCACCCATCCTCCCTAACATGCTGCCCTGCCCCTCCTCACTAACACGCTGCCCTGCCCTGCCCCGCCACCCATCCTCACTAACACGCTGCCCTGCCCCTCCACCCATCCTCACTAACACACTGCCCTCCCCCATCCTCACTAACACGCTTCCCTCCCCCATCCTCACTAACACGCTGCCCTCCCCCATCCTCACTAACACGCTTCCCTCCCCCATCCTCACTAACACGCTTCCCTCCCCCATCCTCACTAACACGCTGCCCTCCCCCCATCCTCACTAACACGCTGCCCTCCCCCCATCCTCACTAACACGCTGCCCTCCCCCATCCTCACTAACACGCTGCCCTCCCCCTCCACCCATCCTCACTAACACCCTGCCCTGCCCCCACTCACAAACATGCCACCCTGCCCCTCCACCCATCCTTACGAACACGCCGCCCTGCCCCTCCACCCATCCTCACTAACACCCTGCCCTGCCCCCACACACAAACATGCCACCCAGCCCCTCCACCCATCCTTACGAACACGCCGCCCTGCCCCTCCACCCATCCTCACTAACACGCTGCCCTCCCCCATCCTCACTAACACGCTGCCCTCCCCCATCCTCACTAAAACGCTGCCCTCCCCCATCCTCACTAAAACGCTGCCCTCCCCATCCTCACTAAAACGCTGCCCTCCCCCATCCTCACTAACACGCTGCCCTCCCCCATCCTCACTAAAACGCTGCCCTCCCCCATCCTCACTAACACGCCGCCCTCCCCCCATCCTCACTAACACGCCTCCCTCCCCCCATCCTCACTAACACGCCGCCCTCCCCCCAAACACGCCGCCCTCCCCCCATCCTCACTAACACGCCGCCCTCCCCCCATCCTCACTAACACGCCGCCCTCCCCCCATCCTCACTAACACGCTGCCCTCCCCCATCCACACTAAAACGCTGCCCTCCCCCATCCTCACTAAAACGCTGCCCTCCCCCATCCTCACTAAAACGCTGCCCTCCCCCATCCTCACTAACACGCTGCCCTCCCCCATCCTCACTAAAACGCTGCCCTCCCCCATCCTCACTAACACGCCGCCCTCCCCCATCCTCACTAACACGCCTCCCTCCCCCATCCTCACTAACACGCCGCCCTCCCCCAAACACGCCGCCCTCCCCCCATCCTCACTAACACGCCGCCCTCCCCCATCCTCACTAACACGCCGCCCTCCCCCATCCTCACTAACACGCCTCCCTCCCCCATCCTCACTAACACGCCTCCCTCCCCCATCCTCACTAACACGCCCGCCTCCCCCATCGTCACTAACACGCCGCCCTCCCCCATCCTCACTAACACGCCGCCCTCCCCCTCCCCCCATCCTCACTAACACGCCGCCCTCCCCCATCCTCATTAACACGCCTCCCTCCCCCCATCCTCACTAACACGCCTCCCTCCCCCCATCGTCACTAACACGCCTCCCTCCCCCCATCCTCACTAACACGCCTCCCTCCCCCATCCTCACTAACACGCCTCCCTCCCCCCATCCTCACTAATAAGCCTCCCTCCCCCATCCTCACTAACACGCCGCCCTCCCCCATCCTCACTAACACGCCCGCCTCCCCCATCCTCACTAACACGCCGCCCTCCCCCATCCTCACTAACACGCCGCCCTCCCCCCATCCTCACTAACACGCCGCCCTCCCCCTCCCCCCATCCTCACTAACACGCCGCCCTCCCCCCATCCTCATTAACACGCCTCCCTCCCCCCATCCTCACTAACACGCCTCCCTCCCCCCATCGTCACTAACACGCCTCCCTCCCCCCATCCTCACTAACACGCCTCCCTCCCCCATCCTCACTAACACGCCTCCCTCCCCCCATCCTCACTAACACGCCTCCCTCCCCCCATCCTCACTAATAAGCCTCCCTCCCCCCATCCTCACTAACACGCCGCCCTCCCCCATCCTCACTAACACGCCTCCCTCCCCCATCCTCACTAACACGCCTCCCACCCCCATCCTCACTAACACGCCTCCCACCTCCATCCTCACTAACACGCCTCCCACCCCCATCCTCACTAACACGCCTCCCACCTCCATCCTCACTAACACGCCTCCCACCCCCCATCCTCACTAACACGCCGCCCTCCCCCCATCCTCACTAACACGCTGCCCTCCCCCATCCTCACTAACACGCTGCCCTGCCCCTCCCCCATCCTCACTAACACGCTGCCCTGCCCTGCCCCGCCCATCCTCACTAACACGCTGCCCTGCCCCTCCCCCATCCTCACTAACACGCTGCCCTGTCCTGCCCCTCCACCCATCCTCACTAACCCGCTGCCCTCCCCCATCCTCACTAACCCGCTGCCCTCCCCCATCCTCACTAACCCGCTGCCCTCCCCCATCCTCACTAACCCGCTGCCCTCCCCCATCCTCACTAACACGCTGCCCTGCCCCTCCCCCATCCTCACTAACCCGCTGCCCTCCCCCATCCTCACTAACCCGCTGCCCTCCCCCATCCTCACTAACCCGCTGCCCTCCCCCATCCTCACTAACCCGCTGCCCTCCCCCATCCTCACTAACCCGCTGCCCTCCCCCCATCCTCACTAACCCGCTGCCCTCCCCCATCCTCACTAACCCGCTGCCCTCCCCCCATCCTCACTAACCCGCTGCCCTCCCCCATCCTCACTAACCCGCTGCCCTCCCCCCATCCTCACTAACCCGCCGCCCTCCCCCCATCCTCACTAACCCGCCGCCCTCACCCCATCCTCACTAACACGCCGCCCTCCCCCATCCTCACTAACACGCCGCCCTCCCCCATCCTCACTAACACGCCGCCCTCCCCCATCCTCACTAACACGCCGCCCTCCCCCCATCCTCACTAACACGCCGCCCTCCCCCATCCTCACTAACACGCCGCCCTCCCCCATCCTCACTAATACACTGCCCTCCCCCCATCCTCACTAACACGCTGCCCTGCCCCTCCACCCATCCTCACTAACACGCTGCCCTAGCCTGCCCCGCCACCCATCCTCACGAACACGCTGCCCTGACCCCACTCACAAACATGCCACCCTGCCCCGCCACCCATCCTCACTAACACGCCGCCTTGCCCCTCCACCCATCCTCACTAACACCCTGCCCTGACCCCACTCACAAACATGCCACCCTGCCCCGCCACCCATCCTCACGAACACGCCGCCTTGCCCCTCCACCCATCCTCACTAACACGTCGCCCTCCCCCTCCACCCATCCTCACTAACACGCCGCCCTCCCCCCCCCCATCCTCACTAACACGCTGCCCTGCCCCTCCACCCATACTCACCATCACGCTGCCCTGCCCTGCACCGCCACCCATCCTCACGAACACGCTGCCCTGCCCCTCCACCCATCCTCACTAACACGCCGCCCTCCCCCTCCCCCATCCTCACTAACACGCTGCCCTGCCCCTCCCCCATCCTCACTAACACGCTGCCCTGCCCCGCCACCCATCCTCACGAACACGCTGCCCTGTCCTGCCCCTCCACCCATCCTCACTAACATGCTGCCCTGCCCTGCCCCGCCACCCATCCTCACTAACACGCTGCCCTGCCCTTCCACCCATACTCCCTAACATGCTGCCCTGCCCCTCCTCACTAACACGCTGCCCTGCCCTGCCCCGCCACCCATCCTCACTAACACGCTGCCCTGCCCCTCCACCCATCCTCACTAACACGCTGCCCTCCCCCCATCCTCACTAACACGCTTCCCTCCCCCCATCCTCACTAACCCGCCGCCCTCACCCCATCCTCACTAACACGCCGCCCTCCCCCCATCCTCACTAACACGCCGCCCTCCCCCCATCCTCACTAACACGCCGCCCTCCCCCCATCCTCACTAACACGCCGCCCTCCCCCATCCTCACTAACACGCCGCCCTCCCCCATCCTCACTAACACGCCGCCCTCCCCCCATCCTCACTAACACACTGCCCTCCCCCCATCCTCACTAACACGCTGCCCTGCCCCTCCACCCATCCTCACTAACACGCTGCCCTAGCCTGCCCCGCCACCCATCCTCACGAACACGCTGCCCTGACCCCACTCACAAACATGCCACCCTGCCCCGCCACCCATCCTCACTAACACGCCGCCTTGCCCCTCCACCCATCCTCACTAACACCCTGCCCTGACCCCACTCACAAACATGCCACCCTGCCCCGCCACCCATCCTCACGAACACGCCGCCTTGCCCCTCCACCCATCCTCACGAACACGTCGCCCTCCCCCTCCACCCATCCTCACTAACACGCCGCCCTCCCCCTCCCCCCATCCTCACTAACACGCTGCCCTGCCCCTCCACCCATACTCACCATCACGCTGCCCTGCCCTGCACCGCCACCCATCCTCACGAACACGCTGCCCTGCCCCTCCACCCATCCTCACTAACACGCCGCCCTCCCCCTCCCCCATCCTCACTAACACGCTGCCCTGCCCCTCCCCCATCCTCACTAACACGCTGCCCTGCCCCGCCACCCATCCTCACGAACACGCTGCCCTGTCCTGCCCCTCCACCCATCCTCACTAACATGCTGCCCTGCCCTGCCCCGCCACCCATCCTCACTAACACGCTGCCCTGCCCCTCCACCCATACTCCCTAACATGCTGCCCTGCCCCTCCTCACTAACACGCTGCCCTGCCCTGCCCCGCCACCCATCCTCACTAACACGCTGCCCTGCCCCTCCACCCATCCTCACTAACACGCTGCCCTCCCCCCATCCTCACTAACACGCTTCCCTCCCCCATCCTCACTAACACGCTGCCCTCCCCCCATCCTCACTAACACGCTTCCCTCCCCCATCCTCACTAACACGCTGCCCTCCCCCATCCTCATTAACACGCTGCCCTCCCCCCATCCTCACTAACACGCTGCCCTCCCCCATCCTCACTAACACGCTGCCCTCCCCCATCCTGACTAACACGCTGCCCTCCCCCTCCACCCATCCTCACTAACACCCTGCCCTGCCCCCACTCACAAACATGCCACCCTGCCCCTCCACCCATCCTTACGAACACGCCGCCCTGCCCCTCCACCCATCCTCACTAACACCCTGCCCTGCCCCCACTCACAAACATGCCACCCTGCCCCTCCACCCATCCTTACGAACACGCCGCCCTGCCCCTCCACCCATCCTCACTAACACGCTGCCCTCCCCCATCCTCACTAACACGCTGCCCTCCCCATCCTCACTAACACGCTGCCCTCCCCCATCCTCACTAACACGCTGCCCTCCCCCATCCTCACTAAAACGCTGCCCTCCCCCATCCTCACTAAAACGCTGCCCACCCCCCATCCTCACTAACACGCCGCCCTCCCCCATCCTCACTAACACACTGCCCTCCCCCCCATCCTCACTAACACGCTGCCCTGCCCCTCCACCCATCCTCACCATCACGCTGCCCTGCCCTGCCCCGCCACCCATCCTCACGAACACGCTGCCCGGCCCCTCCACCCATCCTCACTAACACCCTGCCCTGACCCCACTCACAAACATGCCACCCTGCCCCGCCACCCATCCTCACTAACACGCCGCCTTGCCCCTCCACCCATCCTCACTAACACGTCGCACTCCCCCTCCACCCATCCTCACTAACACACCGCCCTCCCCCTCCCCCCATCCTCACTAACACGCTGCCCTGCCCCTCCACCCATACTCACCATCACGCTGCCCTGCCCTGCACCGCCACCCATCCTCACGAACACGCTGCCCTGCCCCTCCACCCATCCTCACTAACACGCCGCCCTCCCCCTCCCCCATCCTCACTAACACGCTGCCCTGCCCTGCCCCTCCCCCATCCTCACTAACACGCTGCCCTGCCCCGCCACCCATCCTCACGAACACGCTGCCCTGTCCTGCCCCTCCACCCATCCTCACTAACATGCTGCCCTGCCCTGCCCCGCCACCCATCCTCACTAACACGCTGCCCTGCCCCTCCACCCATACTCCCTAACATGCTGCCCTGCCCCTCCTCACTAACACGCTGCCCTGCCCTGCCCCGCCACCCATCCTCACTAACACGCTGCCCTGCCCCTCCACCCATCCTCACTAACACGCTGCCCTCCCCCCATCCTCACTAACACGCTTCCCTCCCCCCATCCTCACTAACCCGCCGCCCTCACCCCATCCTCACTAACACGCCGCCCTCCCCCATCCTCACTAACACGCCGCCCTCCCCCCATCCTCACTAACACGCCGCCCTCCCCCCCATCCTCACTAACACGCCGCCCTCCCCCATCCTCACTAACACGCCGCCCTCCCCCATCCTCACTAACACGCCGCCCTCCCCCCATCCTCACTAACACACTGCCCTCCCCCATCCTCACTAACACGCTGCCCTGCCCCTCCACCCATCCTCACTAACACGCTGCCCTAGCCTGCCCCGCCACCCATCCTCACGAACACGCTGCCCTGACCCCACTCACAAACATGCCACCCTGCCCCGCCACCCATCCTCACTAACACGCCGCCTTGCCCCTCCACCCATCCTCACTAACACCCTGCCCTGACCCCACTCACAAACATGCCACCCTGCCCCGCCACCCATCCTCACGAACACGCCGCCTTGCCCCTCCACCCATCCTCACGAACACGTC
The DNA here is from genome assembly GCF_036934945.1 of Oncorhynchus masou masou. Taxonomy (NCBI): domain Eukaryota; kingdom Metazoa; phylum Chordata; class Actinopteri; order Salmoniformes; family Salmonidae; genus Oncorhynchus; species Oncorhynchus masou. Next base: position 18,017,875 of record NC_088223.1, read on the forward strand.
GCCCTCCCCCTCCACCCATCCTCACTAACACGCCGCCCTCCCCCTCCCCCCATCCTCACTAACACGCTGCCCTGCCCCTCCACCCATACTCACCATCACGCTGCCCTGCCCTGCACCGCCACCCATCCTCACGAACACGCTGCCCTGCCCCTCCACCCATCCTCACTAACACGCCGCCCTCCCCCTCCCCCATCCTCACTAACACGCTGCCCTGCCCCTCCCCCATCCTCACTAACACGCTGCCCTGCCCCGCCACCCATCCTCACGAACACGCTGCCCTGTCCTGCCCCTCCACCCATCCTCACTAACATGCTGCCCTGCCCTGCCCCGCCACCCATCCTCACTAACACGCTGCCCTGCCCCTCCACCCATACTCCCTAACATGCTGCCCTGCCCCTCCTCACTAACACGCTGCCCTGCCCTGCCCCGCCACCCATCCTCACTAACACGCTGCCCTGCCCCTCCACCCATCCTCACTAACACGCTGCCCTCCCCCATCCTCACTAACACGCTTCCCTCCCCCATCCTCACTAACACGCTGCCCTCCCCCATCCTCACTAACACGCTTCCCTCCCCCATCCTCACTAACACGCTGCCCTCCCCCCATCCTCATTAACACGCTGCCCTCCCCCCATCCTCACTAACACGCTGCCCTCCCCCATCCTCACTAACACGCTGCCCTCCCCCATCCTGACTAACACGCTGCCCTCCCCCTCCACCCATCCTCACTAACACCCTGCCCTGCCCCCACTCACAAACATGCCACCCTGCCCCTCCACCCATCCTTACGAACACGCCGCCCTGCCCCTCCACCCATCCTCACTAACACCCTGCCCTGCCCCCACTCACAAACATGCCACCCTGCCCCTCCACCCATCCTTACGAACACGCCGCCCTGCCCCTCCACCCATCCTCACTAACACGCTGCCCTCCCCCATCCTCACTAACACGCTGCCCTCCCCCATCCTCACTAACACGCTGCCCTCCCCCATCCTCACTAACACGCTGCCCTCCCCCATCCTCACTAAAACGCTGCCCTCCCCCATCCTCACTAAAACGCTGCCCTCCCCCCATCCTCACTAACACGCCGCCCTCCCCCATCCTCACTAACACACTGCCCTCCCCCCATCCTCACTAACACGCTGCCCTGCCCCTCCACCCATCCTCACCATCACGCTGCCCTGCCCTGCCCCGCCACCCATCCTCACGAACACGCTGCCCGGCCCCTCCACCCATCCTCACTAACACCCTGCCCTGACCCCACTCACAAACATGCCACCCTGCCCCGCCACCCATCCTCACTAACACGCCGCCTTGCCCCTCCACCCATCCTCACTAACACGTCGCACTCCCCCTCCACCCATCCTCACTAACACACCGCCCTCCCCCTCCCCCATCCTCACTAACACGCTGCCCTGCCCCTCCACCCATACTCACCATCACGCTGCCCTGCCCTGCACCGCCACCCATCCTCACGAACACGCTGCCCTGCCCCTCCACCCATCCTCACTAACACGCCGCCCTCCCCCTCCCCCATCCTCACTAACACGCTGCCCTGCCCTGCCCCTCCCCCATCCTCACTAACACGCTGCCCTGCCCCGCCACCCATCCTCACGAACACGCTGCCCTGTCCTGCCCCTCCACCCATCCTCACTAACATGCTGCCCTGCCCTGCCCCGCCACCCATCCTCACTAACACGCTGCCCTGCCCCTCCACCCATCCTCCCTAACATGCTGCCCTGCCCCTCCTCACTAACACGCTGCCCTGCCCTGCCCCGCCACCCATCCTCACTAACACGCTGCCCTGCCCCTCCACCCATCCTCACTAACACACTGCCCTCCCCCCATCCTCACTAACACGCTTCCCTCCCCCATCCTCACTAACACGCTGCCCTCCCCCCATCCTCACTAACACGCTTCCCTCCCCCATCCTCACTAACACGCTTCCCTCCCCCCATCCTCACTAACACGCTGCCCTCCCCCCATCCTCACTAACACGCTGCCCTCCCCCCATCCTCACTAACACGCTGCCCTCCCCCATCCTCACTAACACGCTGCCCTCCCCCTCCACCCATCCTCACTAACACCCTGCCCTGCCCCCACTCACAAACATGCCACCCTGCCCCTCCACCCATCCTTACGAACACGCCGCCCTGCCCCTCCACCCATCCTCACTAACACCCTGCCCTGCCCCCACTCACAAACATGCCACCCTGCCCCTCCACCCATCCTTACGAACACGCCGCCCTGCCCCTCCACCCATCCTCACTAACACGCTGCCCTCCCCCATCCTCACTAAAACGCTGCCCTCCCCCATCCTCACTAAAACGCTGCCCTCCCCCCATCCTCACTAACACGCTGCCCTCCCCCATCCTCACTAAAACGCTGCCCTCCCCCATCCTCACTAACACGCCGCCCTCCCCCATCCTCACTAACACGCCTCCCTCCCCCCATCCTCACTAACACGCCGCCCTCCCCCAAACACGCCGCCCTCCCCCATCCTCACTAACACGCCGCCCTCCCCCATCCTCACTAACACGCCGCCCTCCCCCCATCCTCACTAACACGCTGCCCTCCCCATCCTCACTAAAACGCTGCCCTCCCCATCCTCACTAAAACGCTGCCCTCCCCCATCCTCACTAAAACGCTGCCCTCCCCCCATCCTCACTAACACGCTGCCCTCCCCATCCTCACTAAAACGCTGCCCTCCCCCATCCTCACTAACACGCCGCCCTCCCCCATCCTCACTAACACGCCTCCCTCCCCCCATCCTCACTAACACGCCGCCCTCCCCCCAAACACGCCGCCCTCCCCCATCCTCACTAACACGCCGCCCTCCCCCATCCTCACTAACACGCCGCCCTCCCCCATCCTCACTAACACGCCTCCCTCCCCCCATCCTCACTAACACGCCTCCCTCCCCCCATCCTCACTAACACGCCCGCCTCCCCCATCCTCACTAACACGCCGCCCTCCCCCCATCCTCACTAACACGCCGCCCTCCCCCTCCCCCATCCTCACTAACACGCCGCCCTCCCCCATCCTCATTAACACGCCTCCTTCCCCCATCCTCACTAACACGCCTCCCTCCCCCATCGTCACTAACACGCCTCCCTCCCCCCATCCTCACTAACACGCCTCCCTCCCCCCATCCTCACTAACACGCCTCCCTCCCCCATCCTCACTAACACGCCTCCCTCCCCCATCCTCACTAACACGCCTCCCTCCCCCCATCCTCACTAATAAGCCTCCCTCCCCCCATCCTCACTAACACGCCGCCCTCCCCCCATCCTCACTAACACGCCCGCCTCCCCCATCCTCACTAACACGCCGCCCTCCCCCATCCTCACTAACACGCCGCCCTCCCCCATCCTCACTAACACGCCGCCCTCCCCCCCCCCATCCTCACTAACACGCCGCCCTCCCCCATCCTCATTAACACGCCTCCCTCCCCCATCCTCACTAACACGCCTCCCTCCCCCATCGTCACTAACACGCCTCCCTCCCCCATCCTCACTAACACGCCTCCCTCCCCCATCCTCACTAACACGCCTCCCTCCCCCCATCCTCACTAACACGCCTCCCTCCCCCCATCCTCACTAATAAGCCTCCCTCCCCCATCCTCACTAACACGCCGCCCTCCCCCATCCTCACTAACACGCCTCCCTCCCCCCATCCTCACTAACACGCCTCCCACCCCCATCCTCACTAACACGCCTCCCACCTCCATCCTCACTAACACGCCTCCCACCCCCCATCCTCACTAACACGCCTCCCACCTCCATCCTCACTAACACGCCTCCCACCCCCCATCCTCACTAACACGCCGCCCTCCCCCCATCCTCACTAACACGCTGCCCTCCCCCCATCCTCACTAACACGCTGCCCTGCCCCTCCCCCATCCTCACTAACACGCTGCCCTGCCCTGCCCCGCCCATCCTCACTAACACGCTGCCCTGCCCCTCCCCCATCCTCACTAACACGCTGCCCTGTCCTGCCCCTCCACCCATCCTCACTAACCCGCTGCCCTCCCCCCATCCTCACTAACCCGCTGCCCTCCCCCCATCCTCACTAACCCGCTGCCCTCCCCCCATCCTCACTAACCCGCTGCCCTCCCCCCATCCTCACTAACACGCTGCCCTGCCCCTCCCCCATCCTCACTAACACGCTGCCCTGTCCTGCCCCTCCACCCATCCTCACTAACCCGCTGCCCTCCCCCCATCCTCACTAACCCGCTGCCCTCCCCCCATCCTCACTAACCCGCTGCCCTCCCCCCATCCTCACTAACCCGCTGCCCTCCCCCATCCTCACTAACCCGCTGCCCTCCCCCCATCCTCACTAACCCGCTGCCCTCCCCCCATCCTCACTAACCCGCTGCCCTCCCCCATCCTCACTAACCCGCTGCCCTCCCCCACTCCTCACTAACCCGCCGCCCTCACCCCATCCTCACTAACACGCCGCCCTCCCCCCATCCTCACTAACACGCCGCCCTCCCCCCATCCTCACTAACACGCCGCCCTCCCCCATCCTCACTAACACGCCGCCCTCCCCCCATCCTCACTAACACACCGCCCTCCCCCCATCCTCACTAACACACTGCCCTCCCCCCATCCTCACTAACACGCTGCCCTGCCCCTCCACCCATCCTCACTAACACGCTGCCCTGCCCTGCCCCGCCACCCATCCTCACGAACACGCTGCCCTGACCCCACTCACAAACATGCCACCCTGCCCCGCCACCCATCCTCACTAACACGCCGCCTTGCCCCTCCACCCATCCTCACTAACACCCTGCCCTGACCCCACTCACAAACATGCCACCCTGCCCCGCCACCCATCCTCACGAACACGCCGCCTTGCCCCTCCACCCATCCTCACTAACACGTCGCCCTCCCCCTCCACCCATCCTCACTAACACGCCGCCCTCCCCCTCCCCCCATCCTCACTAACACGCTGCCCTGCCCCTCCACCCATACTCACCATCACGCTGCCCTGCCCTGCACCGCCACCCATCCTCACGAACACGCTGCCCTGCCCCTCCACCCATCCTCACTAACACGCCGCCCTCCCCCTCCCCCATCCTCACTAACACGCTGCCCTGCCCCTCCCCCATCCTCACTAACACGCTGCCCTGCCCCGCCACCCATCCTCACGAACACGCTGCCCTGTCCTGCCCCTCCACCCATCCTCACTAACATGCTGCCCTGCCCTGCCCCGCCACCCATCCTCACTAACACGCTGCCCTGCCCCTCCACCCATACTCCCTAACATGCTGCCCTGCCCCTCCTCACTAACACGCTGCCCTGCCCTGCCCCGCCACCCATCCTCACTAACACGCTGCCCTGCCCCTCCACCCATCCTCACTAACACGCTGCCCTCCCCCATCCTCACTAACACGCTGCCCTCCCCCCATCCTCACTAACACGCTGCCCTCCCCCCATCCTCACTAACACGCTTCCCTCCCCATCCTCACTAACACGCTGCCCTCCCCCATCCTCATTAACACGCTGCCCTCCCCCCATCCTCACTAACACGCTGCCCTCCCCCATCCTCACTAACACGCTGCCCTCCCCCATCCTCACTAACACGCTGCCCTCCCCCTCCACCCATCCTCACTAACACCCTGCCCTGCCCCCACTCACAAACATGCCACCCTGCCCCTCCACCCATCCTTACGAACACGCCGCCCTGCCCCTCCACCCATCCTCACTAACACCCTGCCCTGCCCCCACTCACAAACATGCCACCCTGCCCCTCCACCCATCCTTACGAACACGCCGCCCTGCCCCTCCACCCATCCTCACTAACACGCTGCCCTCCCCCATCCTCACTAACACGCTGCCCTCCCCCATCCTCACTAACACGCTGCCCTCCCCCATCCTCACTAAAACGCTGCCCTCCCCCCATCCTCACTAACACGCTGCCCTGCCCTGCCCCGCCACCCATCCTCACTAACACGCTGCCCTGCCCCTCCCCCATCCTCACTAACACGCTGCCCTGCCCTGCCCCGCCACCCATACTCACGAACACGCCGCCCTGCCCCGCCACCCATACTCACGAACACGCCGCCCTCCCCCTCCACCCATCCTCACTAACACGCTGCCCTGCCCCTCCACCCATCCTCACTAACACGCTGCCCTGCCCCTCCCCCATCCTCACTAACACGCTGCCCTGCCCTGCCCCGCCACCCATACTCACGAACACGCTGCCCTGCCCCTCCACCCATCCTCACTAACACGCTGCCCTGCCCTGCCCCGCCACCCATCCTCACTAACACGCCGCCCTCCCCCCATCCTCACTAACACGCCGCCCTCCCCCATCCTCACTAACACGCCGCCCTCCCCCATCCTCACTAACACGCCGCCCTCCCCCATCCTCACTAACACGCCGCCCTCCCCCATCCTCACTAACACGCCGCCCTCCCCCATCCTCACTAACACGCCGCCCTCCCCCCATCCTCACTAACACGCCGCCCTCCCCCCATCCTCACTAACACGCCGCCCTCCCCCATCCTCACTAACACGCCGCCCTCCCCCCATCCTCACTAACACACTGCCCTCCCCCATCCTCACTAACACGCTGCCCTGCCCCTCCACCCATCCTCACTAACACGCTGCCCTGCCCTGCCCCGCCACCCATCCTCACGAACACGCTGCCCTGACCCCACTCACAAACATGCCACCCTGCCCCGCCACCCATCCTCACTAACACGCCGCCTTGCCCCTCCACCCATCCTCACTAACACGCTGCCCTGACCCCACTCACAAACATGCCACCCTGCCCCGCCACCCATCCTCACTAACACGCCGCCTTGCCCCTCCACCCATCCTCACTAACACCCTGCCCTGACCCCACTCACAAACATGCCACCCTGCCCCGCCACCCATCCTCACGAACACGCCGCCCTCCCCCCATCCTCACTAACACGCCGCCCTCCCCCATCCTCACTAACACGCCGCCCCCCCATCCTCACTAACACGCCGCCCTCCCCCCATCCTCACTAACACGCCGCCCTCCCCCATCCTCACTAACACGCCGCCCTCCCCCCATCCTCACTAACACGCCGCCCTCCCCCCATCCTCACTAACACGCCGCCCTCCCCCCATCCTCACTAACACGCCGCCCTCCCCCCATCCTCACTAACACGCCGCCCTCCCCCCATCCTCACTAACACGCCGCCCTCCCCCCATCCTCACTAACACGCCGCCCTCCCCCCATCCTCACTAACACGCCGCCCTCCCCCCATCCTCACTAACACGCCGCCCTCCCCCATCCTCACTAACACGCCGCCCCTCCCCCATCCTCACTAACACGCCGCCCTCCCCCATCCTCACTAACACGCCGCCCTCCCCCATCCTCACTAACACGCCGCCCCCCCCCATCCTCACTAACACGCCGCCCTCCCCCATCCTCACTAACACGCCGCCCTCCCCCCATCCTCACTAACACGCCCTCCCCCCATCCTCACTAACACGCCGCCCTCCCCCATCCTCACTAACACGCCGCCCTCCCCCATCCTCACTAACACGCCGCCCTCCCCCATCCTCACTAACACGCCGCCCTCCCCCATCCTCACTAACACGCCGCCCTCCCCCCATCCTCACTAACACGCCGCCCTCCCCCCATCCTCACTAACACGCCGCCCTCCCCCATCCTCACTAACACGCCGCCCTCCCCCATCCTCACTAACACGCCGCCCTCCCCCATCCTCACTAACACGCCGCCCTCCCCCCATCCTCACTAACACGCCGCCCTCCCCCCATCCTCACTAACACGCCGCCCTCCCCCATCCTCACTAACACGCCGCCCTCCCCCCATCCTCACTAACCCGCCGCCCTCCCCCATCCTCACTAACACGCCGCCCTCCCCCATCCTCACTAACACGCCCGCCCTCCCCCATCCTCACTAACACGCCGCCCTCCCCCATCCTCACTAACACGCTGTCCTCCCCCCATCCTCACTAACACGCTTCCCTCTCTTTTTACTGCCTTGTTTAAAGGTGAATGAGAGCTTTGGGCACAACACTTTTGGTGAGTCTGACTAGTGCCCATAACTGACTGATCGGAACAGCAAGGTCGTTTTCCACCTTTAGAGTTTCCAAAATGTAACAATGTTAAAAAAAAAAATTAAAAAAAAGTTTTGTTCTCACTTTTCCACACAAAAATATGAAATTATCCCAGTTTGCAGGGAGAGCAGACTGGGCTCAGACAGAGGTGGTAAACCTGAGGCCACCAGCAGCTGCGTGATAATCCGGTCACATAGCCAAACAGTTGGACTCAGTCAATCCCTGTCCCGCTGAGCTTGGATTCTGTTTGAGCTATACCCATTGAGCTCTATGACTTACATATACACACACAAGAAGGGCAGCGCTGTGTTGAAGACAGGGTTTATATACACATCCTTGGTATAGCCCTGTCACAACCCTGTCATTTAGCAATCATCCCATATGCACCATAACATTGATTATAATGACAGACATCCCTAGTAAACAACACACCCTTTACACCCTATAAAATTTGTCCTGATAGTCAACCATGCCACATTTACTTATTACACTTTCACAGGTCACACAGTGGTGTGGATGAGGCGAGAGCCCCCCTTAAAACATGAAGCCCTGAAAAGTGCCATATAAATGCAATACATCATTAAAATTCAGGTGAGTTCCTCTACTTACGCAGGTGAAGAGCAGGGCTCCCAGGGAGGCGTAGACGATGTGGAGGATCCTGTGGCGGATGAAGATGCAGAGGATGGAGAAGAGCAGCAGGACGATCAAACACACAAACAGAACGCCGCGGCAGGAAGTGAAGTCATACTTGCTCTGGATTAGGGGAGAAAACCGGGAAATTAGGGATTGTCAAGGATTGTTATTGTCCCAAGAGGGAGTTGAGGTTAAAGCCCCCGAACATTCCTCAATTCTCAAGGCTATGCCATAGTATGTGATAGTAATAGTGACAGTATGTAATAGTGATAGCAATTGTAAGTGATAGTGACAATAATAGTACGTGATAGAAATAGTGACAGTATGTAAGAGTGACAGTATGTGATTGTTTCATTTTCACTATTACTAAGGCCATGGAGGCAGAAAAAGACTCCATAATATCATGGTTTGCAAAACCGTAAGTGTGATACTGACAGCAAGGTGGAAGTCAGGATGGAGTGTGTGTGTGTGTGTATACACGTTCATGCCTGTGTGCATGTGTGTACTACTGACCTGTAGTGAGAAGAGGACCACGGTGAAGCAGACCACAGCGGTGATGCCCACAGCCATGATGACAGTCTCCGTGTCGTAGAAGCTGGCGATCATCCCCACCATGTAGGACAGACTCAGGGTCAGGATGGACTGAGGGCAGATAACAACGTCAGTATTACAACCACAACACATCCCTCTCATAATGTTATATAACTAATATATAGAGACAAATCAGGTCATCAATTGTATTTAAAGCCACAATATGTAACCTTTTGGGCGACCAGACAAAATTCACTTCCAGATGTGAGTTATAGATGTGTAATTATCATTGAAAGTAAGTCTATGAAGTGGTAGATCTGTTCTATGTACACTTTCTATGATTCCAGTTTTCAAGTTTAGTTTTCGGTTTTGTACACCAGCTTCAAACCGCTGAAAATACAATATTTTGGGTTATGAAAATGAATCTCTACACTATATTTGCTTGTTGTTTTCCATATAGAAACGGAAATTAGGCAAAATTTTAGAATTTTAGCAACCAGGAAATGGCAGAGTGCTTTTTGCATAGTGCACTTTTAATCAATCTAATCTGTGTTTCATCGCTTCGTTGATTTCACGGTTTTATAAAACACAACAATATCCATCTTGACAATATCTATCTTATATTTTTAACTCTAGTCTAATATCAATATCTACCCAATTCCAGCAACACGGTCCCAAACCAAGACCTGAAACATTAACAGATGCATTGTCTAATGTATCAACCCTATGTATCTATTAGAGGTTAAAAGACAAGAGTCTACATCCCAAATGACACGCTATTCCCTACGTAGTGCACTACTGGCACCCTATTCCCTACATAGTGCACTACTTTTAAAATAGAACACTACATAGGGAATAGGGTGCCATTTAGCATGCAGCCAGAGTCAGATTGGGGGTGTACCAATGCCATCAGGTTCCAGGGGTGTTTGCGACGGAACTCTCCACAGCAGCTGAGGGTGATGAGAGACACGAAGAAGATGGCGTAGGACACGTAGTACGTCCAGGGGTTACGCCGCACAAACAACTTGGCATCGTCCACAAAGGTAAAGACGGCCACGAAGGAGAAGGTGACCATCAGCTGAACGGTCAGCACCAGGAACACCTAGGAGGAGGTGGAGAAGGTTGGACAGACAGATGTTATAGGACTGTCTCAAGAAAGATATTCAATAACTATCACAAAGTGTCAGTCAACATTGGCTATTGAAATTAAAGTTGAAACATTCCTGGTTAGATTTGAGAGGGAATTTCTTAATTTTGAATAATAGTCAAAAACATGAAAATAATTGCAGATCATTGTTTTATTCATGAAGTTTATTTGGACATGTACAATGTACCTCAAAAACATACAGTACATCTCAAAAGTGAGAAGTGATGCGTTGCACCATTTATTTATTTACATTTTGCACCAGATTTAGCTAAAAGCTCATTTATATCTGAATAACTAGGAGCTGATAGAATGGTTTGGTTTCTATCTCCATTCACTCAACTGACAGCATGTTATTCTGTTCTCAATCATGCGGTCCCGTCCCCTCTCATGTCTCACCTTTCTGATGAACGCCTGTCGGATGCTCTTGTCCTCAAAGCCAGAGTTGGTAAACTCCTCGTTGTCGTAGTAAGACGGCGGCACGTCCCCATGGTAACCGTCACCCGCGGAAGCTGAAAACCCCAGACAATAACAACAATAAGGACCAAATAGCAACCATGGGTTTAATCACTACAGGGGTGAGGAGTCTATTTGCAATCAAATGCTTGTAGATTGTGAGACTATTGAATGTGTTGTTTTGACACGGGTCATTAACAGGGTTAGTTCTATATAGTTGTTGATCAGTCAGTCAGTGAGACAGTCAGTCAGTGAGACAGTCAGTCAGTGAGACAGTCAGTCAGTGAGACAGTCAGTCAGTGAGACAGTCAGTCAGTGAGACAGTCAGTCAGTGAGACAGTCAGTCAGTAAGACAGTTTAACCTCAGGAGGAGGATATGTGTGCTTCTTCAGCACACTCGGTTGATTGACAGTGAAAGATACAGGCAGCAAATTCTCAGGGTAATTATACATCCATCTAAGTGGAAAACCAAACAGTGATCTTAATAATTTCCAAAACTGCCTTTCAAATGGAAAACTGACATAAGCAGAAGTGAAGACTGGTAACAGAATTAATTTAACTGTACCAGAGCACATTGCGTTTGGCCCACTTGGATTAATGATGTATGACATGGGCATGAGTGTTACAAAACATTTAAGTGTAGAAATAATGTGCAATGTTAGCCCAGGTCTTGGGACAGTTTTGCAATCTTATAGCCATTTAAGCATAGAATGGAGGTAAACCCAGAAGAACCAGAAAGAGTGTCTAGAGATCAACCTTTTCCTAGATTCTCCATGACACCATATGACTGCTCTTCTAAACATAAATCATGTGAAATGTCTCAAGCACAGCTACATGTCCACTACTGTCTACTCACTGTTGGGGTCACCAGGGAACCCTGGCTGTGCAGGTTGCTGGTAGGGCACTGTGGGGTAGGGGCCCTGGGGATAGGGCATCTGAGGGTAGGGTCCCTGTCCAAACCCGGGGCCTCCCTGGGGAAACCCGGGCTGACCATAGGGTGCAGGTTGACCATAGGGTGCAGGTTGATCATATGGTGTAGGCTGGCCATAGGCTGCAGGCTGGCCATAGGCTGCAGGCTGGCCAGGGTATGGAGCTTGCACTGGAGCCGGGGTGTAGTTGGGAGGGGCTATCCCGAACCCGGGCTGGGGCGGTCCGTAGACGTTGTTGTGAAGGGGGTTGTTCTCCCCCATAACCCCGGGGTAGCTGTTCTTGTCCTGAGACATGGTCTGTTTCTCTCACTGGTGGCCTGAGGAACAAGGCAACATGAAAAGAAACCTGTATGGCATTCACAGGAACAGACCACTGTTGAGTGGGACTTTGCATTTGAGATAACATGACAAGCTGGAGTTTTCTGGAAAGTGAGGCAGGAGAAGGGAAATGGTGAAACATAGTAAACATAGACTAATTATGTTTGACAGCTTCAGCATTAAAGTTCAACAGACACATCTTGGGTCAATAATATGAAGTATTTTTCTTCACCTTGCTTGTTTTACCCCCTCCCTCTAAAAGGAGGCGCCGGAAAAGGTAATGATAGCACGGTCTTGGCCACACTGGCAAAGACTGTGCTAAGATTCAAACACTGAATCTGCCTGATTACAAAGCTGATGAGAACACTGAGGAAGCTGGCAGACAAAAGGCCCAGGCAGCAGCCCAGTGATTCTTCCTGAGAACACTCAGACAGTTCACACACAGAGTCACATACCCTCCATCAACACTGCTAAGCTGCTCAGTCAGTCTGCTCTATGCAATGTACAGGAGGCAGGGCGAGAGAGGAGGCATTGATGACATGAGTTGAATCAAGCCACATTAAACACTGTCCAATGACTGGCTGTTCTTGAATAGGCTAGGTGATTCTGGAACGTTAGCTTAGGATCCACTTGTCCTGACAATAGGGTTCTCGGTAAACTGAAATGGAAGGATGTAGAATGACAGACCACTGTCCACATCTAGGCCTAATCCAAATAATATACTCTCACTGGAGAGAACACTTTGTGACCTGTCACTGTCATGATGTTTTGTTGTGCTTTTCATCCACTGCATTGTTACACCACCACCAGGTCAAACTGGACTACAGTGGAGGCTGGTGGGCAGAACTAGAGGAGGACAGGATCATTGTAATGGCTGGAATGGAATTCATGGAGCGGAGTCAAACATGTGGTTTCCATATGTATGATCTGTTTGATACCATTCCATGTATTCCATTCCAATGAGCCCATCCTCCTACCAGCCTCCACCTCAGCACCAGCCAGTATGCTATTTAACCAAACAGTGTTTAGGCTATGGGGCAAAACAAAAAGAAAAGTTACACTGCATGTTAGCCTATAAAGCTTGTTTTGCAGACATCTTGAAGACCCAGTTACCAGTTGACTGAATAGGACCTGACGTGTTTCACAAAAATACCTAGATGAGGAAAGACGGACCATCCACACAGTCCTTCAGACTTTCCAGGAAACGGTAGTCCTTTCCCCTAAAAGCTTTCCTGCACCAGAGCACAGCGTCACCACGGACCCAGGCAGGAGGTGTGTTGGTAATTAAATGCATTATTAATCTGCTTCGCTTTAGTAGGAGACCTGGTCTGAGTGCCAAATTGCACCCTAATCACTATCTAGGAAAAAAGGGACTCACCCTTGAAACACTTGCCTTACTACAGGGGTGTGAAACTCAATCAGCACAAGGGCCATATTGAAAAAACAACAAGGAATTCACAGGCCAGACAGTTTTTACACACAAAAACCCATGCCTATAACTGGTTTTATTTGAAAAAAAGATGGCCCTTTATAATTCCACCTACGTACATGGGATGCTGAATACAGCATTAACATATTAAAACAAAAATAATAAATAATATCTGTTCAGCCTTTGCTGCTATGCTTTCAGATGTGAATAATATGCTGTCACCCTAATCAAAAAGCATTTAATAAACAACAAAATGAAGCTATAGGTTGTTAAACATTTAAACTTAAAAAATGTTTTTCATTTTTTTGCACTGCATGGATCACCAGTGCGGTTGAATGCAGTATTGCTGTATGGCGTTCTCAAAATGTATTGCAGTTTATTAGCCAACTTAGGATACTGCTCAAATGTTGCTGTAATAGGCCGACATGTTTGTCCTTTGCATGGTGTTTTATTGCAAGTTTAGTTTTTTGGTTATTCATTGTCAAGCTTTAAAAACTGAAGCTAGACTACAACATTTATTAGCCTAGCTATGACATGTGTCTGTACACTTTCCATCTGCTGTGGAAGGTAAACGAGACACATGATAACGGAGCAATTGAGATTGAATTCACGATGCCTACGAGTTTAAACTTTTGGTTCTGTAGAAGATTCAGTCAGTGCCATTAGTGATGATATGATACTGCACACTGGCTGGCTCGTGTGTGGGTGTGGCTGGGTCTGAGAAAGGGTGTGTGTGTGGCAATGCACTGCCGTTTGGTGTACAGCACGTTGGCAGTGCATTGCTGTGACTTGTAGTGCAGCACAGGCTATATGGAAGCGGAAAAAATGAATTGACAACACAAATAATTGCACGGGCCCTCGGTAGAAATGTGTCCAGGGGGCCTTGTGTTTGACCCCAATGCCCCCTTCCTTCACTCTACAGGGTCCCTCAGCCATCTCAAGCTCGCTCCATTCTATTGTCCTCCTTTAATACACATTTAAAATGCAGGTGGTCAGAGCCAACCACATTTTTAAAAAATGCATACAACTGTATGGCAGGTTTATCGAGTGATTTGTGGAGACACTTCTGGTTGTGTAACTTAGCCTTTTGTATCCCTAGACGGTAGCTTCTGCACAACAAGTTCCCCTTGGCTTGTACAGTCAAGTCCACACACACACACTAATCCTGTCTCTCTCACACTCAATCGGATAAGCAAGGGAAAGCAGAGGGGCAGATCACATCACTACAGCATCTGGGGCCACGCCACCCCACCACTCCATCTTTTCAGGCCACATTGAATAACCGTAGAATTATGTAACACCTGACTGTCCCATTTCCCCTTGGTGCCAAAGCCTGCATGTCTCCCAAATGGCACCCCATTTCCTAGAGAGTGTACTACTTTTGAACACAACCCTCTGGGCCCTGGTCAAAAGTAGTGCACTAAAAGGAGAATAGGGTGCCATTTGGGACGTAGTCCCCTGCATCCCGATACGGTTTCTGCACACTGGCTTGACCATTGGGGACTCGACCCAGATGGGTAACATTCATTGGCATCTGGCTTCACAACATTCCCCTACCTGTCCAGTACATAGCTATTTCAATTACCTCATACCACTAGAATCGACTCGGTACTGATATTCATATACATAACCATGTTATTTTCTACTCTGCATTGTTGGAAAAGGACCCGTAAGTAAGCATTTCACTTAGTCTACACCTGCTGTAAACGAAGCATGTGACAAATACAATTTGATCATAACAGATGACAATCCTTATCTGACACAAGCTATTTAGACTGTTCCGACAATAATAATTGCTTGCTGACAAGGTAGATACACAACCCAGCAGCAATTCCTGTAAGCTTGATCCATGGGCTGTCTGAACTCACCTCTCTGCATGTCTGAATCAACAAGAATGTAGTGTAGACAATCAATCCATCAGCTCAGTTAGGAACTGTCTGGGACTGAATAGTGGCTTTGCGGACAGCACAAGCATTCCATGACACCGCTCTTTTACATCTACATTTTAGTCATTTAGCAGACACTCTTATCCAGAGCGACTTACAGTAGTGAGTGCATACATTTTCATTCTTAGTCACGCACTCCCCTTCTCACACACACACACACACACACACACACACATACATACATACAGTGGTTTCAGAAAGTATTCACACCCCTTCTCCAATTTGTTTGTGTTGCAGTCTGAATTTAAAATGGAATAAATAAATATTTTTGTCATCACTGGAATAAACACAATACCCCAATATCAAAGTGGAATTATGTAAAAAAATAATAATAATTTCAAACAAAGACAAGGGAAGTTTTACAATTCATCACAAAGAAGGGAACCGATTGGTAGATAGGTAAAAAAAAAAAGCAGACATGGATATCCCTTTGAGAATGATGAAGTTATTAATTACACTTTGGATGGTGTACCAATACACTCAGGCACTATAAAGATACAGGCGTCCTTCCTAACTCCGTAGCCGGAGAGGAAGGAAACCACTCACGGATTTCACCATGAGGGCAATGGTGACTTTAAAACAGTTTAATGGCTGTGATAGGAGAAAACTGAGGATCGATCAACAACATTGTAGTTACTCCACAATACTAATCTAATTGACAAAGTGAAGAAGGAAGCCTGTACAGAATAGAGATATTCAAAAACATGCATTCTGTTTGCATCAAGGCACTAAAGTAATACTGCAAAAACATGTGGCAAAGCAATTCACTTTTTGTCCTGAAAACATGGTGTTATATATATATATATGCTTGCACAAATATATGCTTTATATATATATATATATATATATGCACTCACACGTATGTAGGTCTTGGCTGATTTAATTTGTATTTTTCCATGGTGTCAGGCAAAGAGGCACTGAGTTTGAAGGTAGGTCTTGAAATACATCCACAGGTACACATCAGAAGCTTCTAAAGCCATTACATCATTTTATGGAATTTTCCAAGCTGTTTAAAGGCACAGTCAACTTAGTGTACATAAACTTCTGACCCACTGGAATTGTGATACAGTGAATTATAAGTGAAAAAATCTGTCTGTAAACAATGACTTGTGTCATGCACAAAGTAGATGTCCTAACCGACTTGCCAAAACTATAGTTTGTTAATTAACAAGAAATTTGTGGAGTGGTTGAAAAACGAGTTTCAATGACTCCAAAGCTAAGTGTATGTAAACTTATGACTTCAACTGTGTGTGTGTAATAAATAAATAAATAAATATATATTTTTTTATACAAATGTTACATTTTGACAGAGTATTTTGTGTAGATCGTTTACAAAAAAATGACAATTCTACCCATTTTAATCCCACTTTGCAACAACAAAATGTGGAAAACATCAATGGGTTTTAATACTTTCTGAAGGCACTGTATATTTACCAGTAAACCAGCTCTAGGAAATAGCCCAGAGGGGAGCACACAACATTGCTTCTAGCTAATATCAGAAACATTGATCAAGAACCCCTCTGAGGCGCCAATGTTGTGATTGACCAAACCCATGTAACAAAACTGATTAGGTAATATTCTAAGAAAATGCTTAGTCACTTCCAGGGGCCTGACAGTGAAAGGAAAATTATGTCTGTGTCATGCAAATCTAATTTGAAAACTAGTCAAATTGTCAGCGCTGCAGCATGCTTAGGCAAGCTAGCTAAATAGGATGACTAAAGACAGTACAGTATAGGGAGCAGAGATAACATTATCTGACTGGCTGGATGCTACTGCCTGAGCAGACACGAGATGACTAAGGAATTAAAAATAATCAAGTCATAAAATATTACTTAGTTTTTAGTCTATTACTTCATAGTAATTTCCTATTGATGTCTACCCAATGTGGACCAGACAGTGACAATGGAATATCTTCAATATTTTGGCAATTGAATGTTCACTATTTTTTACTTTGGAATTTTATGTACTCTGATAGTCAAGGAATGGAGACTATAAGAGTCAGATAGGGGGGAAAACTACAGGCCTTGTAACATAGTAATCTCCCTGCTTTGGTGGTTCCTGATTGTAAAAGACTCAGTGGAGGTGATATTGGACAAGACAGCCTACTATGTAACAATTCATGTACTTTCTCCAGTGGTATCCATTCTTTGGTGTTCACTGCTCACTGATTGTAAAGGAATGGAGACAACATGGGACAGATGAGCCTATCCCAACCAAGCCTACTGTGTAACAAGGCCGGTACTTTCTCCTCTCTCTACTCTTTGGCTTTCTCTGACAGTGAAAAGAATAGACTCATAAAAACTTGAAGTGGTTTGAGTAGTTATTTCCTTGGCTGCTATAGAGATTCAGTAATGTCTGGACCCGATTCAATCCCATCACATAGAGCGATGGTGCTTGACTACAAAGCAGAAATATCCAGGAACCTATTAGCAATCACCCCATCTTTCTCATCCTTAATGCTACCGGAAAGAATGGGAGATTAATGAATTGTATTTAGATCGTGCTTTAAAATGTAATGCACTGAAGAGTTCTCAAATGGCAAGCCAGGACAGGGAAGCGTGCATGTTCACAATACAATGCATAAAAGAGTCAAATTTTTGCTCCACATAAGACTAAACAGCATGCATCCCCAGAACACAGAGAAGGCCTGAAAATCAGATGGGCAGACATTTCACTATCATGTTACAGGAATATTTTACTGTTCAACTGCTAGGGCTCCACCATAAAGGGAAAACTATCCCGTCTCAATTATAAACCGTAACAACTACTGGCTGGGGCAATACCAGTATCACGATACTTGTTAGTATTGTGGCAAGAAAACAAATCACAAAGCAGATTTAATATCCTTAGGAAAACAATACCTCCGGGACTATTTCGGCTTGTCACCAAAAGCACTCACAAACTTCTACAGATGCACAATCGAGAGCATCCTGGCGGGCTGTATCACCGCCTGGTACGGCAACTGCTCCGCCCACAACCGTAAGGCTCTCCAGAGGGTAGTGAGGTCTGCACAACGCATCACCGGGGGCAAACTGCCTGCCCTCCAGGACACCTACACCACCCGATGTTACAGGAAGGCCATAAAGATCAAGGACAACAACCACCCGAGCCACTGCCTGTTCACCTCGCAACCATCCAGAAGGCGAGGTCAGTACAGGTGCATCAAAGCTGGGACCGAGAGACTGAAAAACAGCTTCTATCTCAAGGCCATCAGACTGTTAAACAGCAACCACTAACATTGAGTGGCTGCTGCCAACACACTGACTCAACTCCAGCCACTTTAATAATGGGAATTGATGGGAAATTATGTAAAATATATCACTAGCCACTTTAAACAATGCTACCTTATATAATGTTACTTACCCTACATTATTTATCTCATATGTATACGTATATACTGTACTCTATATCATCTACTGCATCTTTATGTAATACATGTATCACTAGCCACTTTAACTATGCCACTTTGTTTACATACTCATGTCATATGTATATACTGTACTCGATACCATCTACTGTATCTTGCCTATGCTGCTCTGTACCATCACTCATTCATATATCTTTATGTACATATTCTTTATCCCCTTACACTTGTGTGTATAAGACAGCAGTCTTGGAATTGTTAGTTAGATTACTTGTTGGTTATTACTGCATTGTCAGAACTAGAAGCACAAGCATTTCGCTACACTCGCATTAACATCTGCTAACCATGCGTATGTGACAAATAAAATTTGATTTGATTTATATTAGTATCTCAATACTCATTAGCAGAGGTGTGGACTTGAGTCACATATTTGATGAGCCTTGGAGCCTCAAGACTTGGGACTCAACTTTGACTTATCTGGCCAGGTTTTGTAATGTCTTGTCAAACATTTTGTGGCACTCTCCATGGATTACCCTCCACACAGCCAGAGACAGTAGCCGCAGCATGCACAAAAACCTGCAACAGATTGGCTAGTAAAACGCACACTAGGCCCTCTGATTGGAACAGCAAATTGTCAATCAAGACAGGTCGGGTGAGATAGTCTAGTGGTTCTCGTTTTTTTTTTTGGGGGGGGGGGGGGGGGTGCGAGTGAAACTGAATGGGGGAAAAAATACATATTTTTATTCACATTTTAAATAGGCTACACATACATATAAAATGTATTATATATAGCCTATCATTTGTATTTATATAAAAACAAAAACACAAAACAGCTTTGCCTATTTTATTTGCTTTCTAATATAGGCCTACGTTACTGCACAAAATGACTGTCTCAAAAATCTCATCCAAAAAGTTGCGCGTCTTGATTTTTGAACAACGCCCAGCCATCAGCACCGGCATGTCAAGGAGGGCACGCATATCCAGATTAGAGACCCAGAAAGCACTCCTTGTCTGACAAAAACAGATTAGGCCATCTAGATTATCCATATCAAATACAGTTGAGAAACGTACTACCGAGGCATCTTTACCAGAACAATAGGCTACTGGCTAGATGTCTTTAGATATCTGTGACATCACACTGCCTTCAATATGATGGGATGAATGACAGTATTTGTGAGGAAGCAAAGGGCTAGCCACATGGCAACGAGTGGCCCGCCAAAGTGAGCGTGCTGTGCAGACAGACCATGCTTTCCAGGCAATCCTGCAACCATCGCTGCATACAGGTAGGTAGGCCTTATTATTCTGCTTGCTCAGGATCTCAGAGAAGTGACATGATATCCCTACTTGATATTGGCTGCTAACATGAAAGACTTTCAGCAAAAACAAAAAATGCAGGTAACCTCAATAAATAGACTAAGATTTGTAGTTGAACAAGAAATTGCATGTATAGATTTTTTTTCTTTACTTGACTTGAAAAAGCTTGACCCGGCACTGAGAATGGACAACTTGGACTCGGACCTTGTGACTGGAGACTTGCCTGTGACTCGAATAATAGGGACTTGGTCCCACCACTGCTCCTTAGTATAGTGGTAAGGAAACAAAGCGCCACCGTTTTTTAAAGGACCAAAGAGTTTGATTTGCTTAGTGTTTTCATTTTTGGCTATGGAAAAATTATCACGATACTGGTATCGTCCCGACCATTTGTAAAATCAGGAGCACAGTAAAATAAAGTATTTATTGGGAGAAGATTAATAAAAAGGCCTAAACAGCCTGTGGCGGGGACAGCAAGTTTGAGTTATTTTCTTGTTGAGCACAATTCAAGACCTTGAAAATGATGAAGCTGAGTATCAGGCTGCTGATTCACCTTTCTAGAAATAAATAAACAAATATCAGCTGCATGAACACCGATATGTAATCAGCACTAATGGGAATATTCTGTGTGCATTCCAACAACGTAAACAATTGGACAGTAGGCCTATCTGAGTATTAAAGCCCACACTGACTGGCACCTTCTTTCCAGCTAATTGGCTGCAAACAAAGGAAATTGAATGTAAACACTGATAGCATCCCTATTTGCCTCATAATAAAACTTGCTAGTTATTAAGCTATACATAAACAACGCATCCGTACATTACAACCGGCAACCTAATCCTAGCTTTTCAATTCGCCCATCATATCAGTGTTGTACATCCATCCGCAGGCCTGTACTACAATGTGCATCGTATCAGTTGAATGCACCTTGCCTCCGCTGACTGAATAAATTATCAGATGGGCCTTCTCGTTTACAGCGCTCGTTCCCAGATGGCGATTTTGTTGTGTAGACTTACCTATAGCAAATGCCTCCCAGACAGTGTTGTCATTCATTAATGCTGAATAGTCTAGATTAAAAATGAGCATGTTGTCTGCGCTCCTACCTCGCTCTCAGTTGCTAAACAATCCCGTGACTGCGGGAGACGATTGTTTGTTAGCTTAATAACGTTTCATTAAAGAAAATAGTTTCGTTTCGATACACAATAACAAAGAGAATGACAAGCTAAAACTGGTAACTATATTATGTTAGCGCATGGGGGAAATAAAGACGTAGAAGATGTAGCTCACTACCTAGCTAGTTATCCATTCATCATTTCGACAAAGTTGTACAACAAGCCTTGCACGCCTCGCATCGTCAGTTTACCAGTTCATCTTTTTAGCAAACCGAACTGTCTGGCATTTTAGCACCACCCAAGTTATTCTACTTAGAGTCAAATACTAGATGCGTTATTTTAGCTAGTGTATCTTAGTCAATGTGTTTGTTCATGTTTTTAGTAAACAACAACTGGGCATGACATGTTCAGCTACGTTAGCCATATGCTAGCTACAGCGTTTACTGCTAAATGTATTTAGAAGCAATTTAATCATTTCCAAATAGAAAGCAACCTTACCCTTCTTAAACAGTGTAATATATTAGCCACAGCAAAACCCCGTTGATTTGACGTTTCGCTTTCGAAACCCAGCTATTTCATCTGATGTAAATGTCCAGTCATCGGTCAACAGCTTTTCCCGCAACAGTGAGCGCTACAGTAACTGACGTCATGTGCTGCTGCTGTTTGTGGGATTTCATAGTCATTGGTGGAAATCACCAATTTCGACTGATAAGGGCGATTTAATTGATAACAAATTGTATACACTATTTTGAGTGTACTGTAATTTTGATGCCCTTACAATATGACTAGAGTCATGTCTGAAACATTGATCCATACATTTGGGTGTGTCAGAATCAATACCTTATATTGAATTTAGTGGTGTGTACTGTACCATGCATACTTTAACAAATTAAATTCACAACTAAGATTAAAAATAAATAAATCATATTTTTATTATGAAACCACAGGTTTAATTTACATACATCCACTGTCAACATTTATTTTGCTGTGCATATTGAATACACCATTTTGCTATAAAGTATCTTGAATTTGCTTTCAAGGAAAGTAGTTAAAATAGCATTTATACACAACATACATTTTCTGTTTTACATATGTTCTACACATTTATTGCAAGACAGTCTTGACACAATATACAGTACAAAAAAAGTTTGGACACACCTATTAATTCAAGTTTTTTTTCAATTGCATTTTCTACATTGTACAATAATAGTGAAGACATCAAAACTATGAAATAACACATATGAAATCATGTGGTAACCAAAAACGTGTAAAACAAATCAAAATATATTTTATATTTGAAATTCTTCAAAGTAGTCACCCTTTGCCTTGATGACAGCTTTGTACACTGTTGGCATTCTCTCAACCAGCTTCAGGAGGTAGTCACCTGAAATGCATTTCAATTAACAGGTGTGCCTTGTTAAAAAGTTAATTTGTGGAATTTCTTTCCTTTTTAATGCATTTGAGCCAATAAGTTGTGTTGTGACAAGATAGAGGTGGTATACAGAAAGTAGCCCTATTTGGTAAAAGTACATATTGTGTCAAGAACAGCTCAAATAAGAAAAGAGAAATGACAGTCCATTACTTTAAGACATGAAGGTCAGTCAATGTGGAACATTTCAAGAACTTTAAAAGAATTTCAAGAACATCAAGTGCAGTCGCAAAAACCATCAAGTGCTATGATGAAACTGGCTCTCATGAGGACTGCCACAGGAAAGGAAGACCCACAGTTACCTCTGCTGCAGAAGATACGTTCATTAGAGTTAACTGCACCTCAGATTGCAGCCCAAATAAATGCTTCACAGAGTTGAACAGACACATCTCAATTTCAACTGTTCAGAAGAGATTGTGAATTGCTGCAAAGAAACCACTACTAAAGGACACCAATAAGAAGAAGAGACTTGGTTGGGTCAAGAAACACGAGCAATGGACATTAGACCGGTCTGATTAGTCCAAATTTGGTCTGATTAGTCCAAATTTCAGATTTTTGGTTCCAACTGCCATGTCTTTGTGAGATGCAGAGTAGGTGAACGGATGATCTCTGCATGTGTGGTTCCCACCATGAAGCATGGAGGAGGTGTGATGATGTGGGGGTGCTTTGCTGGTGACACGGTCTGTGATTTATTTAGAATTCAAGGCACACTTAAACAGCATGGCTACCACAGCATTCTGCAGAGATACGCCATGCCATCTGTTTTGTACTTAGTGGGATTATAATTTGTTTTTCAACAGGACAATGGCCCAACACACCTCCAGGCTGTGTAAGGGCTATTTGACCAAGAGAGTGAAGGAGTGCTGCATCAGATGACCTGTCCTCCACAATCACCCAACCTCAACCCAATTGAGATGGTTTGGGATGAGTTGGACCGCAGAGTGAAGGAAAAGCAGCCAACAAGTGCTCAGCGGGAACTCCTTCAAGACGGTTGAAAAAGCAAAGCATTCTAGGTGAACTTAGTTGAGAGAATGCCAAGAGTGTGCAAAGCTGTCATCAAGGTGGCTACTTTGAAGAATCTCAAATATAAAATATATTTTGATTTGTTTTACACTTTTTTGCTTAATACATGATTCCATATGTGCTATGCCATAGTTGGGATGTCTTCACTATTATTCTACAATGTAGAAAATAGTAAAAATAAAGAAAAACCCTTGAATGAGTAGGTGTGTCCAAACCTTTGACTGGTACTGTATATATTTACACCGGTATATCTGCTGTCCTCTAGTATAAAGCATTTCACTGTAAAAACCCTTGCAAATTTAGTTACATTAAGCTTAGGATCTACAGTTCCCATTTCCCAGCGAGTCATTATTTCACAAAGGAAGTGGGGCTAAGTTGATGGCATTTAATCATTGTCACATTTACTCTATGGATTTCCATGTCTCCATGGTTACTTCCAATCTGTACTGCTGAACTCCTAACTTTCGTCTCGCAATAATACTTCCTCCCCAAACATTCCACGAGCCTATATCTCCCTGTTCCCTGTCCCCTCGTCTATTGCCTGTCTGATGTCAGACAGTGTCCCATACATCCAGCATAGTGTGGTGGTTACTGTTGATACTTCATAAGGTTATCCAGCTCTGTCTTGTTGATGGTGCCATAGGCCTGAGAATAGCTGCCCAGTTTGGCACGGGGATCCCCGGCAGCCACCACATTGGCTTTACTCTGGAAAACCTTCTTACTGAACCTGGGAGGGGGCCGTGCCTCTCGTGTCTGAGACTGGGACCGCTGGTTCTTTGTTTAACCCCCAAAAATAACCAAATGGAGAGAAAATATGGGTTAGAGGGGGAGATCAACATTTTATGAGGGGGAATATGGGACAAGTCCTTTACATCAAAATTTAGGCTACAATGTAAAAACATATCACAGCCGGCAGCTGAGTTCCCTGCTCTCAACAGGGTGATGATGAAACATTGGAAAAGGATACATTACAGAAGATGATTCATGGCATTGGCATAAAGTCTTCTCAATAGTGGCAGCAGCAACAGTATATGAGATCATAGAGTATGAGTTTGTTAAAATAGCAGGGCAATGTCCACTCACCAGGCGTACAGAGGTGACACATATCCCTGAGGACACAGAGGGCTCGTCTCTGCGGACCAGTGGGTTGTTCTGGGGATGGGAGAGGGTCAGGGAGAAGGAACGGTTGTGGCTGACAGGTGCTGAGCGACCGCGCTGCAGAATCTGCTCCATAGACTAACAGATAGGAAAAGAGAGAGAGAGCGCAATAGAGCAAAAAAAGAGAGAGAAATTATTACAGAAAAATATCTCCATGCATGTATATTTTGCAGTGGACACTCAAAATAACTTGTTGTGCTGCATAGTGATCAACACAATGGCTCATAAATCTACAGTCTCTGTCTGTAATACACACGACTAACATGCTTGTCTATCCAGTAGTCTATATTTGAGACATTCAAGGTGCTAGCTGAAGGTTGCGTCAGTCTGAATGTATGGAATTGTGTGTAGTTTATTCTCTTGTATTTTGCTATGAACAAGTGATGCTGCAACTAATCACTGAAAGTCCTAGTACGAGGACCGAAGAGAAACTGATGATTTGCACAAACACGTCACGTACACACATACAGGTAACTTCCAAAATAAAGGAAACACCAACATAGTGTCTTCATAGGGTGTTGGGCCACCACGGACAAGAACAGCTTCAATGCACCTTGGCATAGATTCTACAAGTGTCTGGAACTCTATTGGATGGATGTGACACCATACTTCCACAAGAAATGTCATCATTTTGTGTTTTGTTGATGGTGGTGGAAAACGCTATCTCAGGCGCCACTCCAGAATTTTCCATAGGTGTTCCATTGGGTTTAGATCTGGTGACTGAGATGGCCATGGCATATGGTTTACATTGTTTTCATGCTCATCAAACCATTCAGTGACCACTCATAATACGTTTTTTGGGGGATGCTTATATTTTTCCTGTAACGCAAATGTGTTTTTTGCATATCCCAACTCCCCCCTGAGAAACCCGCAGGGAGTGGGATCATGACCAGGGTCACAATTGTCAAGCGGCTCTTGAGCAATTGGGGGTAAATGCCTTGCTCAAGGGCACAGCAGCAGGGTTTCACGTTGTCGGCTCCAGGATTTAAAACAGCAGATTTTTCGGTTACTGGCCCAACGCTCTAACCTTGAGGCTATACCTGCCACCCCGTGCCCTGTGGATGGGGACATTGTCATCCTATAGGGACATAGTCTTGATAGCCACATTTTTACAAGGTAAAAATCTGTCATTCTGCCCCTGAACAAGGCAGTTAACCCACTGTTCCCTGGTAGGCCGTCAATGTAAACAAGAACTTGTTCTTTTTTATTTTTTTATTTCACCTTTATTTAACCAGGTAGGCTAGTTGAGAACAAGTTCTCATTTGCAACTGCGACCTGGCCAAGATAAAGCATAGCAGTGTGAACAGACAACAACACAGAGTTACACATGGAGTAAACAATTAACAAGTCAATAACACAGTAGAAAAAAAAGAGAGTCTATATACATTGTGTGCAAAAGGCATGAGGAGGTAGGCGAATAATTACAATTTTGCAGATTAACACTGGAGTGATAAATGATCGGATGGTCATGTACAGGTTGAGATATTGGTGTGCAAAAGAGCAGAAAAGTAAATAAATATAAACACTATGGGGAAGAGGTAGGTAAAATTGGGTGGGCTATTTACCGATAGACTATGTACAGCTGCAGCGATCGGTTTGCTGCTCAGATAGCATTTGTTTGAAGTTGGTGAGGGAGATAAAAGTCTCCAACTTCAGCGATTTTTGCAATTCGTTCCAGTCACAGGCAGCAGAGAACTGGAAGGAAAGGCGTCCAAATGAGATGTTGGCTTTAGGGATGATCAGTGAGATACACCTGCTGGAGCGCGTGCTACGGGTGGGTGTTGCCATCGTGACCAGTGAACTGAGATAAGGCGGAGCTTTACCTAGCATGGACTTGTAGATGACCTGGAGCCAGTGGGTCTGGCGACGAATATGTAGCAAGGGCCAGCCGACTAGAGCATACAGGTCGCAGTGGTGGGTGGTATAAGGTGCTTTAGTAACAAAACGGATGGCACTGTGATAAACTTCATCCATTTTGCTGAGTAGAGTGTTGGAAGCTATTTTGTAGATGACATCGCCGAAGTCGAGGATCGGTAGGATAGTCAGTTTTACTAGGGTAAGTTTGGCGGCGTGAGTGAAGGAGGCTTTGTTGCGGAATAGAAAGCCGACTCGAGATTTGATTTTAGATTGGAGATGTTTGACTGAATTGCCTAGTTAAATAAAATAAAGAATTGCAATAATTAACTCAGGAAGCACCTGCTTTCAATATACTTTGTAGCCTTCATTTACTCAAATGTTTCCATTATTTTGGCAGTTACCTGTAGGTATTGTATTACGTCATGTATCTCAAGAGGATATAAAATAGGTGATTTATTCTGCAAATCCAACAATCTTTTTGAATTGTTGTTGATTATTGTTCCCTTGTTGCAGGTTGTATTGTATTTAACATGATCTGTTACGTCTGTTGTAACTAAACTCTTTCCTGGGACCTGAGTTTTTCCTATAACAACTCAGTTTTTCTTATGACAGTGGTACTTACAATGTTGCCGTTAGCGCCCTCTGCTGGCAGTACAGTTAAATTTTCAACACTCATCTGTTGCTCCAATTTCCTGCTGGCAGTACCAGAGCGAAAATAGTGAGGTGGTCCAGCCAGACTTCTAACAAAACCATCTGCATGAGAGAAATAGAAGACAAATACCATGAGAAAGAATGCGCCTGTCTGTATGAAGTGTGAAGGTGTGTGTGAATGTGAATGGTGGGGACCATATGCGTGTGTTCGTGTACTCACTGGCAACATGTGTGATGGGATTATAAGTAGTCTTTCCCATGACGGGGCTAGCTGCAGGGCTGGTATTCTCCAGGGCTGGCAGGATAGACACAGGTACTGGGGTGGGTATGGTGATAACTGGACGAGCAGCCTGGTGTTCAGTCTTATCATGAAGGGATTTAACCCAAAGGTCCCCTCCACCATCACCAGCCAGTGGGACTGGCTCCGGCCTGCCTTTGTTCTTCCCATTGGGCTTTTCCTTCCCATGGTCTCCACTGTCACACCCAGACCCAGAAACCGGCTCCTCTTTCTTCTTTGGTCTGGGCTGGATATTACATAGCATTCTCCTTGTGGTCCTCTTCTCTAGAATCATCTTTTCCACGGGACAGAGATAAAAGATGGATAGAGAAGACTGATTATAGATACTGTGCCTTTTTTCAGTCGTTAATAAAAATGTCTATTGTCATAATGCCTTGAAAGGAACTTGTTTCAAACTCTATTAGTAACTGTTCAACAATTGTCAGTAATGATCTACCCTAAGTCAACCAAACACAGAACACGAGACAGGTGTTCATCATCCTGCCTCCCCTCAGTATTACCTTGTACAGTTTGTTGCGGTACTGAACCACCGACAACTGGATATCATCATCCACAGGCAGGATCACGGCATGGTCCAGAACTGGCTCCTTGTCTGGGTTGTGGAATCTCCAGTTAAATTAACGGGAAAACACAAAGATTATGACATAACACAACACAAATAGAAAATAACAACATTGTTAAATCCAAGACTAGCACTACTCAGTAACATTGTAAAAGCAAAAAACGAACCAACATAGTGCAATAGTTTTAACCAGGGCCCAGGT
The DNA here is from genome assembly GCF_036934945.1 of Oncorhynchus masou masou. Classification (NCBI taxonomy): domain Eukaryota; kingdom Metazoa; phylum Chordata; class Actinopteri; order Salmoniformes; family Salmonidae; genus Oncorhynchus; species Oncorhynchus masou. The sequence continues at coordinate 18,046,293 of NC_088223.1, forward strand.
CAAAGGAAGTGCACTATGTAGGAAACAGGGTGCCATTTGGGATGCAACAAATAACAGAAATGAACGGTATTAGCATCATTAAAGGATTCTAGCATTGTGACATATTGGCCTTTTGGTATATAATGCAATTTAGGTCAGCTTCCTTGCCCTTTGGGGTCTAGCCTGGGTTACTCTAAACTGCTGATTTAAAAGGGCGTTATACAATACATTTGACTGGACACGATTGATAACCAGCCTATAAAAACTTGTATAAAGCACATTGCACTGCATTTTAATGTATGAGATGTGCTGTATAAATAGATTAGATGTTACCTGGAGACGTAGAGGTGCTGCAGGGCCTGCTCAGCGGTCAGCCTCTTATCTGGGTTGAACACCAGCAGGCGACACACCAGGTCTAGGGCATCAGGGGGCACCGACGGCTGCAGAAGGTCCTCTAGAGGCACCTGGGGCCTGGCCACGCAGGCAGACAAATACAGACAGCAGCACTGTGAATAAATCAAGAGCTTGCAACTATATGGTTCTATCTGCAAAAAGTTGATTATGAGATAATTGGCTTTAACGTTCCGAACCCTCATTGGTTTGAATGGTGTTAGCAACTTTTATTTTGCATTAATTTGAACTTAACAGCACCAATTGGGGGTATTTAGAGTACTATATAGGTAGTTAACTTTGAATAGAACAAGGCAATATCAATAACTATATTTTGACAAAACTGCAGATAGAGCCTTATAGTCTCAAGCTCTCGAAATGTCTAGACACCTTTATATAGACATATTTACTTCTGTAGGACTTCCGCTATGACTTACCTCAGTAGCATCCTCTGAATCACAGAGGCACCATACTCAGATCTGATCGAAAGGACGTCTGAAAAGAAAATCACATATCACTACTGAAGTAATGATCAGTTGGTCAGTTAACTTGGTCAGTTAGAGGCATAAAAGCTTGATTCCACCACTAGTGCTCAACAAGCAAATAGCACACTAGCAGTTTTCTGTGAACTGTGCAGCCAGGAATGAATACTCACCCTCTGGGCTAGGGTATGGAATGGCACTCATGATTTTTTCTATCTGGTTGATGGTGGAGGTTCCAGGGAAAAGGGGCTTCCCAAGCAGCATCTCTCCTAGGATACAACCTATACTCCACATGTCTACACCCTTTGTGTACCTATAGGAGAAATCAAAGTATTTCAGTGATTTCACATGCACTGACAAGTTTCTGCAAGAATACTTACCTTCCCATTGGGTGCATTATTTGATAAGAAACCCAAGTTAACACGAAATCAAGAAAACAGTTCACTCTTTCAGATCTATTCAAGCCTGAAGAAATGGCTCAGTTTATTGAGAAACTAAAGCAGGTCCCAGTGCATGTGTACCTTGAGGAGCCCAGCAGGATCTCAGGAGGTCTGTACCACCGCGTCGCCACATACTCTGTCAGCGCCGGGTTCCCAGCATCCTCCTGGATCTGGTAGAGAGATCTCGCTAAACCGAAGTCACACAGCTTCACAAAGCAATCCGTGTCAAGCAGAATATTGGACGGCTGTGGGAAGAGGAATGCAAATTCAATAATGTCATCCAAATAGTTTTTCCTCCAGAAAAAGAAGAATTGGATAGCGTCACCCATACTGGTGGCACCAGCACATCTGCAAATGCAATAATGTCATATTCTCAATATGCACACTTCTTAGTACACTGGCAATTTAAACATTGTACTGTACCTTCTGGTCTCTGTGGATGACATTGCCTGAGTGCAGGTATTTGGTGGCCTTGAGGAGTTGATGCATGACATAGCGTTTATGGATGTCTTTCAGCAGGTTGCCTTTCTTTATCACCGCATGCAGGTCGGTGTCTGCAACACACAGGTGGTAAAAACACTAATAACCAACAGGAATCATTCAGCATTGAACATTCATCCATACCACACTCAGAATAATGTCACCTTTCAATAAAACACTCAATGAATAACAAACCAGACACGTCACGTTTCCCATAAACAATCTGCACACTCCTGCAGTGCCCCAAAATTAGCCAGGGTTGGACAAAGGAGGCATTTTCCATGGTGGGGTGTGCCAGGGAAAACATGTGCCGTGATGTTGGCCCACACTCAGAGATTAGCCTGCAGAGATCAGAGAGCAGTCCAATGTGTGGACTCAGCAGGCATCGCAGGCAGCCAAGAGGAGAAGAGCCCTCCCCTCTCACACCTCCCTCTGGTGCCAGGTTTAAACTGCTGCATAACCTTGCAGCTTGCCTGCCTGACTGCCTACATTCTTTCTGTGTTGTTATTTCATAATGGCTGACCTCATCAATGTATTACAAAGTAGGTGGAAAATAATAAATACAGTGGAAATGCCCTGAAAATGTATTTTATTGGGTATCAGGGTGATTTTGACCATCAAGAGTCATCGATGCAAGCATCTTGCATGTATATCTGTTATTATTAATAGGCATGTAATATTATATAGCGTACGACCATTTCACAAATCACCACAATCCTGAAGTCAACCGACAGAAGATTCAAAATGGATGTCGATAGACAATCCACATAAGAGTCCTCACCCATGTATTCAAAGACCAGGTAAATATCGTTATCATTTTGAGCTCTGATGACGTTCAGCAGTTTGATGATGTTGGCATGATCTCCAAATTCCTGCAGGGAGAAATACATAACTGTTTGAAAAAGACACAAGCATGCACACACAGTCCTCAAAGACCACCGTAAATTAATTAAAACAATATTATGACCGAACATGCCCCCATTCACATCGAAGGGGCTGTAGTGGAGCGGGTAGAGAGTTTCAAGTTCCTTGGTGTCCACATCACTAACAAACTATCATGGTCCAAACAAACCAAGAAAGTTGTGAAGAGGGCACAACAACACCTTTTCCCCCTCAGGAGACACAAGATTTGGCATGAGTCCCCAGATCCTCAAAAAGTTTTACAGCTGCACCATCGAGAGCATCCTGACCGATTGCATCACCGCCTGGTATGGCAACTGCTCGGCATCCGACCTTAAGGCGCTTCAGAGGGTACTGCGTACAGCCCAGTACATCACTGGGGCCAAGCTTCCTGCCTTCCAGGACCTACAGTACCAGTCAAAAGTTTGGACACACCTACTCATTTGTGGGAATTTTCTTTATTTGTACTATTTTCTACATTGTAGAATAATAGCGAAGACATCAAAACTATGAAATACCACAAACGGAATCATGTAGTAACCGAAAAAGTGTTATACTTTTTTTTTTAAACAAACCCTTTGCCTTGATGACAGATTTGCACACTCTTGGTATTCTCTCAACCGGCTTTCTATTAATGTTTTTATATAACCTTTATTTAACTAGGAAAGTGAGTTAAGAACAAATTCTTATTTAGAATGACAGCCTACCCTGGCCAAACCCTAACCCGGACAATGCTGGGCTGGGCCAAGCCAATTGTGTGCCACCCTATGGGACTCCCAATCACAGCCAGTTGTGATACAGCCTGGAATTGAACCAGGGTTTGTAGTGATGCTTCTAGCAATGAGATGCAGTGCCTTAGACCGCTGCGCCACTCGGGAGCCCAAGGCTTCATGAGGGCAGTCACCTGGAATGCATTTCAATTAACAGGTGCGCCTTGTTGAACATTAATTTGTGGAATTTCTTTCCTTCTTAATGCGTTTGAGACAATCAGTTGTGTTGTGACAAGGTAGGGGTGGCATACAGAAGATAGCCCTATTTGGTGAAAGATCAAGTCCATATTATGTCAAGAACAGCTCAAATAAGTAAAGAGAAATGACAGTCCATCATTACTTTAAGACATGAAGGTCAGTCAATCTGCAACATTTCTAGAATTTTGAACGTTTCTTCAAGTGCAGTCGCAAAAACCATCAATCCCTATGATGAAACTGGCTCTCATAAGGACCGCCACAGGAAAGGAAGACCCAGAGTTACCTCTGCTGCAGAGGACAAGTTCATTAGAGTTAACCGCACCTCAGATTGCAACCCACATAAATGCTTCACAGAGTTCAAGTAACAGACGCATCTCAACATCAACTGTTCAGAGGTGACTGTGTAAATCAGGCTTTCATGGTCGAATTGCTGCAAAGAAACCTTTACTAAAGGACACCAATAATAAGAAGAGACCTGCTTTGACCAAGAAACATGAGAGATGGACATTAGACTGGTGGAAATCTGTCCTTTGGTGATGAGTCCAAATTTGAAATTTTTGGTTCTAACCGGCAAAAAGGTGGCTACTTTGAAGAATATTAATCTAAAATATATTTGAAAATATAAGACTTTTTTGGTTACTACATGATTCCATATGTGTTATTTCATAGTTTTGATGTCTTTACTATTATTCTACAATGTAGAAAATAGTAAAAAATTAAGAAAAACCCTTCAATGAGTATGTGTCCATACTTTTGACTGGTATTGTATATACTAGGTGGTGTCAGAGGAAGGTCTAAACATTTTTCTAAGACTCCAGTCACCAAAGTAATAGGCTGTTCTCTCTGCTACCACATGGCAAGCGGTACCAGAGTGCCACGTCTTGGTCCAAAAGGCTCCTTAACAGCTTCTACCCCTAAGCCATAAGACTGCTGAACAATTAATCAAATGGCCACCCAGACTATTTACATAGACCCCCACAGCCCCTTTGTTTTTACACTGCCGCAACTTGCTGTTTATTATCTATGCATAGTCACCTTACTCCTACCTACATGTACAAATGACCTTGATTAATCTGTATTACCGCACATGAACTCGGTACCAGTACCCTATGTATATAGCCACATTATTGTTATTTTATTGGTACTTTTTAAACTTTAGTTTATTTAGTAAATATTTTCTGAACTCCATTTTCTTAAAACTGCATTCATTGTTGGTTAAGGGCTTGTAGTAAGCATTTGATGGTAAAGTCTACACCTGTTGTATTTGGTGCATGTGACAAATAAAATGTGATTTGGTTTGACTACAAAAGGGAGAATCTTCTTAGGGATGGTGGCATAACAGTCTAGATGGTGTTGGGATGGGTCAATGTTGAAATGCTATGTGATGTAAACCATCCAGAGACTGGGGTGCCAGTGTTTCTGTGGGAGATAGTATACAGCCTTATTATAGACACTCACGCACAGCTTAAGGCCCTGGCCTCTGTTTTCCCTGGCTGGAGTGGATGGTGGAGACTGGAGACCGATAAAAGCGGACCACACTGTTTGCTTGTCCTGTGTGACCAGTTTTCTATCCACTTTCATGAGGACAGAATATATGGTCACCATCTGAATGATTAACTAAGCACCAAAATCACACAGCAAACTTTCCTCAATACTGTTAGTAGTCTCTTTAAATATCCTTAAGAGTCTATTGACGCACCCATGCATCAATCGAAATAACATAAGAAAAGAAATCTCCCATCAACATCCATCTGTTTAAGCTAGAACTATATTTTTGTGCATGGGCTGTGGCTCAATCCACTGCATCCACCTATGTCGGCCTTCTGCATCTGAGATGGAAGGCAGTAGTGTAAAGTACTTAAGTAGAAATACTTTAAAGTACTACCTAAGTCGTTTTTTGGGGGGGGGGTGTCGGTACTTTACTATTTATATTTTTGACAACTTTCACTTCACTACATTCCTAATGAAAATAATATACTTTTTACTCCATACATTTTCCCTGACACCCAAAAGTACTTGTTCAATTTTGAATGCTTAGCAGGAAGGAAAATGGTCAAATTCACACACTTATCAAGAAAACATCCCTGGGTCTACTTCTTCTTATCTGGGGGACTCACTAAACACAAATGCATTGTTTGTAAATTATGTCTGAGTGTTGGTGTTTGCCCCTGGCTAACCGTAAGAAAATATATTAATACTTTTGATACTTAAGTACATTTTAACGATTTCATTTACTTTGATACTTAAGTATATTTAAAACTCCAAAACGTTTTGACTTTTACTCAAGTACTATTTTATTGGGTGATTTTCACTTTTACTTGAGTCATTTTCTATTAAGGTATCTTTACTTTTACTCAATTATGACAATTGGGGTACTTTTTGGAAGGTGGCCAGGCTACAGCGGTGTTTGTCAGACCACGAGACATTCCGAAAATTGATCTTCTCACTAAAACATCTGTAGTGTCCGAACGGTTTGGCTCAACTAATAATGAACCAATCTATGGAAAGATGAGATTCCCATGAACACGATGGAGTTCTCAGTTTTGCTGTACGACCCCCACAAGTGTCACGGGACTCGTCTGAACGTTGGGCTACTGAATGGTGCAGCGGTCTAAGGCACTGCATCTCAGTGGGCGGTGCACAATTGGCCCAGCATCGTCTGGGTTAGGCCGTCATTGTAAATAAGATTTTTTTCTTAACTGACTTGCCTAGATAAATGAAAAAGGTAACCTGGTACCGGTTCTATCTTTAAATGGAAGTATGGAGGTAGTTTTGTGCAAATAAAAAAGAAGGTTTAAATATGTGTCCAAAAAACAAAAATGTTTCCTGAGCTTTCTTATATCTCCTTTTTGACTGTTTGTTTTGTCATTTATGAATGTGTTATTCAATGTGCTTCTATGGGCTATAGCAGTAAAGGCCAAATTCTATATTTTGTCAAACCAATTTTTGTATATATTTGTTTTACACCGACAAGGGTCCTAAAATTCTAAATCAAATTGCTAAATTATCCACCATCTTAAAATAATTCCATATGTTAGTTTAGATATGGCACACCCCACCCCCCAGAATAACTCAACAGAACTGTCTCTGTCACATTAGCATAGGGAATGATCAGTTTACACATTAATTTAAAACCATGCCATAAACATTTTAGTGTCCATTTTGTTATCCATAATCTCTCGTGGACAGACTATGTTGACGTGAGATTTTTGGTTCTAGCTTGCCTATGTTATTCACAACTTTAGATACATCAGTTCAACACTTGGCAGGGTCTAATCAGCATTAGGGACTCTTCCTGAAGAGCAGGAGCCATCTGGTGTTTACATTACGGTATGCAAGCACGGCCCCAGTTTCCACAGCAACAGGACCATTCCACTCTGGCTGTGTTGCTGGCTGCAGGCTGCGCTTGTGCTCCCTTCAAACGAAACTCACTTCAACTTTCCATTTGTTGTTAATATAACCGGTGTGAAATGGCTAGCTAATTAGCGGTGCGCGCTATTAGCGTTTCAATCGGTGACATCACTTTCTCTGAGACCTTGAAGTAGTTGTTTCCCTTGCTCTGCAAAGGCCATGGCTTTTGCAGAGAGATAGATAACAATGTTTTGTGGGAGACCGTTGTTGATGTGTTCAGATGGTCCCTGGTTCGAGCCCAGGTTGGTGAAAGGAGAGGGACGTAAGCAACACTATTACACTAACTGATATAGGTATTCATTCTTACCTGAAGAAACATTATTTCTCTGAATGTCCGCTGTTGAGAAAAAAACATTGTGACAAGTCAATCTTAATTGACAATCTATTTAATCATTTACAACAACAAAAATAACACGCAAGCTGTTTGAGAACCCCTGGCTGTTACAGTATTTAATAAAATTATAATTAGATATAGTCAAGGTTGTTGAACAGAGTCTTCTTTGGTATGCTCCAGAAACCTGCACTACATATACAGTATTAAGGTTATACCTCTGTAGCTACACCTTGTTAGTGGCAGACAATGTAAATGACCAATATCATCATGTATCACAAACCTGGGCATCAGTCCTATTCCTGAAGGCATCAAATATTTTCTTAACAGCCACAACTTCTCCTGTCTGCCTGTCCACAGCCTTCCATACAATCCCATATGCCTGGACACAGATAAAGGAATATAAAACTGTTAGTGAATCATTATAAGGATTAACGGTTAAACAAACTGCTACAAGACTGCAGTTGAGCCCCAAGAGAAACTAAAACCACAATATGAAAACAGACAGTGAAGTAGAGTGGAGAGTAAGGAAAGACAACACGTTCTAGAGACACATTACTAAGCACTTTTAGAGTCAGCAGCACATCGAGGAGAGGTGACTGGTTATGACGATGGGTCCCCCGACAGACAGCCCAGTGCTGAGCTGAGAGAACACATGATCAGGTTCACTAGACACTGGTCCCTCTGTGGCCAGTCCCACCTGGCGTCAATGGCATCCTGCTTAACAAGCAAAGCAAGGCTTACTTTAATATTATCAGACGGAACGAAAAGTGGAGAAATAGGGGTTGTCAAGGAAGACTTTCTTACATGTTGACAAATTACTGTCTTGGAACTTATGATTGTATTCTTGGTATTGTAACCTGGGAATAGTGCCCAAACACATTATTTTCTTGGGTCAAATTAAACTGTAGTTAACTGTTAACAAGTGTAATATAACCGTTGTCCTCCCCTCAAGGGAATATTAGTTAGCATCTGTATGATGTATCTACATGACTCAACAGTGTCCCAGGTTTACCACCTGGCACTATACAATTCAGGGATTGATCTAGCCTCCCGGATGCTTATAACACATGGCGAGAAACTCTCTTCTTGGTTTGTCAAAGGGAATGAAGGCAGAGATTCCATTATTCTATGTCTGGGGAAAAACAAAACAAAAGCTTTGGACTCTGAAGTCACTGATTTTTCTATTTCCCTAGTATCAAAGTCTACTGAGCTGGCTGAAAGAAACAGCTTGTTCTGAAAAAGTAGACAATCCTCTAGCTTATGACATCATTATTCAAAGGAACTTTAATTCTGGGGAATTGTAAAAAAAATTCTTCATGGAAAGACTGGGGAAGAAAAACTGAAATGTAGCAATGTGTGCAATTGAAAGTAATTTATTGATTATTCATTTAAAATACATTTTCAAAACCGACAGAAAACGTAAACTAATTGCTTTTTGTAGCTACTATTATTGTTTGACAGCAGCGTGCAATACAGCTGTCATTCATAAATTCGACCTTCTTCCCAACAAATAACTTTTCACAGAACTATAAAAACCGGAGACAGCCTAGATTGCTTACCCCCTTTCCAAGTCTTCTTTGTATTTCATATTTCATGGAAATATGATCCTCCACCTCTGTGACGTTCATCCTTATTCTTTGTTTAGATAACTCTATGCAATGTTTCTCATGCCTTAATTACAATGTAACAGTCTCAGCCCCAAGTTGAAATTCTGCAAAGAAAAGTTTGATCATGAACGTTCTGAAAACATGTGATTCAAGGTATCAACTTCTTGGAGCTGGAATCTTCACCACCCTTTCGTTTGAATGAGTTAAATATAAAACACGTGATTTTAGCTAGCTTTGTTGTTTAGCAGCCAGCAGCATGCAAGCTATTCGCTTTGAACTTCTGAGCTAATGTTGAATGATTACTGATCAATCAGTCGTTGCCCACCGATACATTAATTCACAAATATATCCCTAAAATAAAATTACCCATGGTCTCCTTTGAAAGCACTGAAAAGGTCCGGTTCAAGGATATCAGCGACAGTCAATGGTGGTTTGCTGCTGGATAGAAAAAAAGCATATCGGGTTCTTTTTGTAATTGTTTGTTGTCCTGGAGACGCATCTTTGGGGCTGAACCCGTTCGCGACCGCTTTTAAAGGAGCCGTATTCTTTATTTTCTTAACCGAATGTCTTATCAATATGTCCAAGATACAAAGCAAAAGGTGCAATGAATAACCATAGAATTCACACATTAATGTTAAAACATGATTAAAGGCGAAGGCGTACACCAAAGTTGGAGGTAGATTTTTTATTTTTATTTCAAAAAAAAAAAAAGATGTTACATGCTTTTTTAAATTCAAAGTTGCATTATTTACAATGATAAATCTTAATAAATATGCTCTCCCTAATTATAATCGAGGGGTGAAACACATTTAGTCAGCATCCCAAAATGAAGAGAGAATTCTATGAATCCACCTGTCTCCATTGCCAACCTGATGTGGCCAAACCCTCACATCTAAAGAAAAGCTTAATTATGCACATTAACTGAAGTAGAAGTACTACTATGATATTTTACTCAAATCAAATGAGAAAAACAAAGCCATTGACGACAGCCACATTTCCTTCACCAGAGTGTTTCAACATAATCATCAATAAGGGTGCATTACATACAACTCATATGTGAACCAAGTTAACCTAACCATCTGTTACAACTGGAGTTAAAGTAATAACCTCTACACAAGTACAACTGTCTCGGAGTGCAGATAACAGGGTAACAGCAATATACTGGATTTCACCCAAAAATTGCAGTTTGTTCTTTTCTAAATGTTATTTCCATCACTTGTCAAGAGATTCTCCATCCCTTGTCAAGCCAACCAAACGTCTTAAACCACCTCCGGTCACATTATGTTTTACGTCTCGTCTTCAGCTAAAGTGACTTATAAAGGGATCAGACTCACTGGGCCTTGTGTTGATGTTTCAAACCCAGTAGTAAACATGGTTCTACGTAGATTCAAGAATGCAGGCTGATACAAGCAGCCTTAACACAGTACACCGTCACTCAGACTGGAGAACTACAACTCAACAAGGCATCCAACTGAACAGGAAGACCACCCCACTAGGCAAGGCCACCGCACTGGATACTGCCAAGGGTCTAGGTTAGAGTTCAAAGGAGAAGACAGACAGATAGATACTGTACCAAAGATGGGAGGAAAAATATATACTATTCAATGGAATAATACAAAGCACAAACAGGGGTGATGACTTCGGAGATGTGTAGAGGAGAGGAGGAAGGGGTTGTACAATGATATAAGAAAGGTGACAACAGTCCTGGATGATGTGGGTAGATTAGGAGGAGTGTAAGAAGCGGTTGAAGGCATTGTAGGCTGACTCCAGGTCAAACAGCATCTGGCGAACCTGGGAGTCATCCAGCTCATCAGAGGCTGACATGCTGCTGAGAGTGGTCAACCTACAGAGGAGAACAAGTAACTCTTTAGCTTCTGAATTACTATACTATTTAACTAGGCAAGTCAGTTAAGAACAAATTCTTATTTACAATGACGGTCTACCCCGACCAAACCCTAATCTGGACGGGCCAATTGTGCACCGCCATATGGGACTCCCAATCACGGCCGGTTGTGATGCAGCCTGGAATCAAACCAGGGTCTGTAGTGACACCTCTAGCACTGAGATGCAGTGCCTTAGACCGCTGCGCCACTCGGTGTTAGTGTTAAGCCTACTTCGTCATTCTTAGACAACAAGAGCCGGTTTCCCGAACACAGATTAAGCCTAGTTTAAAGAGCATGGTCAATGAGGATTCTCCATTGAATGTGCTACTTAGTCTAAGACTAGGCTTAACCTGTGTCGGGGAAACCAGCCCCTTAATGTGTTTAAATGAGGTACATCTTTACCAGAGGCTGACTTTGTCCTTGGCCTCATTGTCTGGGGGCATGTTGCTCATTCTGTTCATGGTCTCCATCAGCTCTCTCAGGTCTGGTTGGATCTGAACAATTCAAACCAATTAATCAGTTAGTCAATCAAACATAGGGCCTGGTGTAGTTCCTTTACCTGACAAGTTATATGGCTGCGTTTACACAAGCAGCCCAGTTCTGAACTTTTGTCCAATCAGATCAGATATTTTGCTAATAAATGGTATTTTGACCAATCAGATTTTTTGCCAATAAACATGCAAAATATTCAAATTAGGCTATGTAGCCTATAAATAGGGACCCCTAGGTTTTCCCAGATCTAATTATAGGTGATATGTTAATGTTCATTGTCATTTATCTCAGTCCGATCTATTTACCTCATCCATGGCCCGGATCTCCAGACGTAGCTTGTCCATCACAGTGATAAAGAGCTGGGGATAAGAGAGGAGAAACAGAGACAGAGGGCAAAAATGTTTGACTGACTATTTCACCATCTGTCAGCAACCTGAAATTTACTGCAGCACAAGCATACTCTTTAAAATGTGTGGTCCAATCAGTCCAAGCCTATCAACGAGTGAGCGTTATGTGTCCTATGATGCCTGTATATCAAGTAGTTCCTCTCTGTTCAGCGGCCCTGTCGGATATTGGCATGATTGATGTGGGATGCAATTTGCTGTGGCACTTAAATCAAATAAAATGTTCTTATTTGTCACATACACATGGTTAGCAGATGTTAATGCAAGTGTAGCGAAATGCTTGTGCTTCAAGTTCCGACAATGCAGTAATAACCAACGAGTAATCTAACCTAACAATTTCACATCAACTACCTTATACACACAAGTGTAAAGGGATGAATAATATGTACATAAAGATATATGAATGAGTGATGGTACAGAACGGCATAGGCAAGATGCAGTAGATGGTATCGAGTACAGTATATACATATGAGATGAGTAATGTAGGGTATGTAAACATATAAAAGTGGCATTGTTTAAAGTGGCTAGTGATACATTTTTTACATCAATTTTTCCAATATTAAAGTGGCTGGAGTTGAGTCAGTATGTTGCCAGCAGCCACTCAAAGTTAGTGGTGGCTGTTTAACAGTCTGATGGCCTTGAGATAGAAGCTGCTTTTCAGTCTCTCAGTCCCTGCTTTGATGCACCTGTACTGACCTCGCCTTCTGGATGATAGCGGGGTGAACAGGCAGTGGCTCGGGTGGTTGTTGTCCTTGATGATCTTTATGGCTTTCCTGTGACATCGGGTGGTGTAGGTGTCCTGGAGGGCAGGTAGTTTGCCCCCGGTGATGCGCTGTGCAGACCTCACTACCCTCTGGAGAGCATTACGGTTGTGGGCTGAGCAGTTGCCGTACCAGGCGGTGATACAGCCCGACAGGATGCTCTCGATTGTGCATCTAACAGTTTGTGAGTGCTTTTGGTGACAAGCCAAATTTCTTCAGCCTCCTGAAGTTGAAGAGGCGCTGCTGCACCTTCTTCACCACGCTGTCTTTGTGGGTTGACCAATTCAGTTTGTCCATGATGTGTACGCAGAGGAACTTAAAACTTACTAACCTCTCCACTACTGTCCCATCGATGTGGATAGGGTGGTGCTCCCTCTGCTGTTTCCTGAAGTCCACGATCATCTTTGTTTTGTTGACGTTGAGTGTGAGGTTATTTTCCTGACACCACACTCCGAGGGCCCTCACCTCCTCCCTGTAGGCCTTCTCGTCGTTGTTGGTAATCAAGCCTACCACTGTAGTGTCGTCTGCAAACTTGATGAGTTGGAGTCGTGCATGGCCACACAGTCGTGGGTGAACAGGGAGGACAGGAGAGGGCTCAGAACGCACCCTTGTGGGGCCCCAGTGTTGAGGATCAGCGGGGTAGAGATGTTGTTACCTACCATCACCACATGGGGGCGGCCCGTCAGGAAGTCCCATACCCAGTTGCACAGGGCGGGGTCGAGGCCCAGGGTCTCAAGCTTGATGACGAGTTTGGAGGGTACTATGGTGCTAAATGCTGAGCTGTAGTCGATGAACAGCATTCTCACATAGGTATTCATTTTGTCCAGATGGGTTAGGGCAGTGTGGTTGCATCGTCTGTGGACTTATTGGGGTGGTAAGCAAATTGGAGTGGGTCTAGGGTGTCAGATCGGGTGGAGGTGATATGGTCCTTGACTAGTCTCTCAAAGCACTTCATGATGACGGAAGTGAGTGCTACGGGGCGGTAGTCGTTTAGCTCAGTTACCTTAGATTTCTTGGGAACAGGAACAATGGTGGCCCTCTTGAAGCATGTGGGAACAGCAGACTGGGATAAGGATTGATTGAATATGTCCGTAAACACACCAGCCAGTTAGTCTGCGCATGCTCTGAGGACGCGGCTGGGGATGCCGTCTGGGCCTGCAGCCCTGCGAGGGTTAACACGTTTAACTGTTTTACTCACGTCGGCTGCAGTGAAGGAGAGTCCGCAGGTTTTGGTAGCGGGCCATGTCAGTGGCACTGTATTGTCCTCAAAGCGAGCAAAGAAGTTGTTTAGTCTGTCTGGGAGCAAGACATCCAGGTCCGCGACGGGACTGGTTTTCTTTTTGTAATCCGTGATTGACTGTAGACCCTGCCACATACCTCGTGTCTGAGCCGTTGAATTGCGACTCTACTTTGTGTCTCTACTGACGCTTAGCTTGTTTGATTGCCTTGCGGAGGGAATAGCTACACTGTTTGTATTTGGTCATGTTTCCGGTCACCTTGCCCTGGTTAAAAGCAGTGGTTCGCACTTTCAGTTTCACGCGAATGCTGCCATCAATCCACGGTTTCTTGTTTGGGTACGACAGTTGCTGTGGGTACAACATCGCCGATGCACTTGCTAATAAACTCGCTCACCGAATCAGAGTAGTCATCAATGTTGTTTGACGCAATGCGGAACATATCCCTTAAGGGCGCACCAACACAGTGTTCTGGGACGAGCCAGAGAATGATTCAAATTAAGAAAATGACTTAATGCTGAAACAGAATGCACTTTATTATTCAATCTATATGGGGCTGTAAAAGGCTTCAATGTTGGCCAAAAGCTCAAAGTGAACAAAGGGATTGAAATCACTCAGTCAGTGTTTAATGTCATGGGCATTGCGAAGAGACCTACCGATACGATATCTGCAATACAGCGATTCAGGTTGCCCTTGTCATCCTTGATGGTGATTGGTCGATCCTCCTTGATTCTCTCCATGGCTAGCGGGCAGTCAAGCTAACATAAAAGAGAAGGGAGAGGAGAACAACATATGAAATAACCCAATTTACTCATATTCAGATATTGTTCTATTGTTCAGCAGCCCGCAGAGTTGCCTAAAGCACTTATACATCTGGGATCAGCCACTATGCGTTACAGTCAGTGGATTACATCTTCTATCTGCAAGACCGGCACTACTCAAAGCAGTGTGACTGATATAAACTCACTCTGTACTTCCTGCAGAAGTCATCGATAGAACCCACGTCAGATCCCTGGACCTGTTTGAAAGCAGCCTTGTATTGCACCAGCAGCCTGGAGCAAGCAGCCGTGTACCTGACAGAAACACACAGTAATCAATCTCATAACAGATTTTCAAACTCTAATGTTGAAACAACCTCATACATATACAGACAATATTTTTTAACACACACACACACACACCTTTATTTACAGTCCATGACACATGCGTACACAACCAGTGAAGTGTAAACTCACTCATTAGGGGTCACACAGTCTTTGATGTAAGCTTTCTCCAGGGCCTGAAGTGTCTTCACCACAGCAAACAGCTCTGCCATGTTGTCAAACCTTGATTAATACAAGCACAATGCTCAATGTTAACATTTAACCTACATGGATTGTGAATAGCTTATATTATTAATTTACAGTCAATGTACACTTACTTCTCTCGTTCTCTTGCATTCTTGTACAATTTTACTTCCTAAAAAAACAGAAAACTGTATTATTTTTTCTTTCTGGTAAAATGCAGGTACAAAAAGCAGGTAACAGCAGGAAACTCACAGCCA
Source organism: Oncorhynchus masou masou (assembly GCF_036934945.1). NCBI lineage: Eukaryota > Metazoa > Chordata > Actinopteri > Salmoniformes > Salmonidae > Oncorhynchus > Oncorhynchus masou. The sequence continues at coordinate 18,061,602 of NC_088223.1, forward strand.
AATTAAATATCTAAAAGAGCTCCACCAAATATGCCACAAGAAGCAATTATGCAAACCCTACAAAACTCCACACCACTTACCTCATACAATTCAGGTTTATTGGCAGGAGCTATAATGAAGAGAAATATAAAAGTATAACAGTTACAGATGCTTTATAAGACAAGCACATTTCTGATGATCATGTCTATAAAGTGCATATTTTATTTGAACCTTTATTTAACTGCAGAACAAATTCTTATTTACAATGACGGCCTAGGAACAGTGACTGCCTTGTTCCAGGGCAGAACGACAGATTTTTACCTTCAATCTAGCAACCTTTCGGTGACTGGCCCAACGCTCTAACCACTAGGCTACCTGCCACCCCATCTGTGACTACTTCAAGGCAAACTTGAAAGTTCCAATGCAGCAGTTTTTATCTCAATATCAAATAATTTATGGGTAACAATTAAGTACCTTATCGTGATTGCTTTCAATTAAAATGCCAAAAAATAATAATAATAATAATTCTCAAGCAATAATTGTGCTTGGACTTTCTGGGTGTGGTCTGAGTGCAGAGGCAAAAACATAAAATGTGTTGTTATTGGCAGAGTTTGGGAACTATTTCTTATTAGTCTATTAACTAATTTACTGGCCAAAACTCGATCCCACCAAAATAGGCAGAAATTTCAGGTATTTTCAAACAGCTCTTACCCTAAAAGGGTATTTTCATCATTTTCACAGTATTACTCCAACCTCAGTGTGGATATATAAAATACAGGAAAATTGTGTTTCTGACTGCACGAGGCCTTCAATATATAATAACATATGCCATTTCACAGACAGTCGCTTTGGATAAAAGTGACTAAATCATGCATGCATACATTTGATGTATGGGTGGTCCCAGGAATCGAACCCAATTCTCTGCCATTGCAAGAGCCATGCTCTACCAACTGAGCTACAAAGGACCAACTTACCTCCTCCCATACCTCCCGTGACAGGTATTCCGTGAAACATAGTGAATGCTGCTCTCACAACTTGATCTATTAAAAGAAATACATGTTAACACAAATCTATTTAAAATTCTTCAGTTACAGTATAAACAGTGTTGACAGCTAGGAAGGTCAGACAAACCAATAGCTAAGAGTTGGAGGATGACATCAGTAAGTGAACAACCGCCAATTAAAATACATATCAAAGTCAATTAATTGACTAAACTGTGGCTGTAACGTTACAGATCTGTCATGTTAGCTAGCTAGCTGCTGTCACTACAGCAAGAGAGAAAAAAAGCAGGAAGAAGACCTCTCTTAGATTGTAAACACGTAATGTAGCTTAGCTAGCTAACTACATGTTGCTAAATTAGTGGTGAATTCATCTCATTACAGATATTGGCAAGGGCCTTGACAAGATGAATAGATATCAACAACAACTTTCGAAACTGATGATATCCATTATGAAAAATAAGCTAGC